>NC_068348.1:7484969-7792910 GCF_014633365.1 Diospyros lotus
TCCCAAGCCTCGGGCACTTCCTGCCTGGAACAGTCATACTCAAAATCATATGATCAATACTCAAACCTCATCAGTAAAATAATTCCATAAACATTCATAACCAACTAATCATTGGTAAACCATAAATTAATCACCCTACTATTCCCAAAAATCCAGGTTATTACAACTTACCCTTGAAACCTTTCCCATGTCCCATAATCGTCTTGCAACTCTATTATTCTTAATTGAAAATCAATCTTGGCATCAGGGATACTACCCTTTGTCTTAAGGTTTCTTCCTTGAGTTCCCAAGTTGTGTATTTTCCCAAATTTTGAGAACATTAAGTTTTGCCATTAATCCAACAAATTCCAAATATCCATATCAGCAATATGTATTAGGATTTTCATGAACTAAGTACTTACCAAACCTTTATCAGGTTCGTAACCTCAATCCAAACAATTTCCCGAGCACTTGCTACCTAAAGACCTCAAAATTTTGAAGCCATCAGATACCTCAAGTCCGTAATCATTGGTCCCAAATTCCAAAATTCCTAGAATCCTCCAGATTCCAGATTTATCAAGTTCTTGCAAAATAGTCGTTACACAAGATTCTAACAAACCACATATATATGTATCTCCAAGACCCAATAGGTCCCCCAAATACTTATTATCAAAACTCCTCGAAGCAATAGAAATAGTGGAGCATTCTCCAATGGTCATTGCCAAACTCCTGCAATATATAATCATTAATTCTAGCAAACCATAAATAAAAATGTCTCCCAATTCCTCAAGGTTCTCATTACCAGCTAGCTCAAAATGGTTTGGGTCCTATGCGGTTGCCTAAGGCATAATCTATCCACATGTCCCATTCCACAGATCATACTCAGACTTTAGATTATCGCGTGCCTCCCTTACGCGTGCCATTTCAATCAAATCATCATGATCATATAATGACCATCCATCTTTGATCTTTCGCCTGACCAAATCACTTAACAAGGTTAGTATCCTTAAATCACTTAACATTTAAGAAAACCTCAAATGAAGCCTTATCCAATTTTTTCCTAAAATCCAATGAGTCACCCAAAATAATAGCAAAAAGGGGTTTAGTCATCACACAATTAGAGTACTTACTTGTATCACACCCCCAACTTACTTACTCATTAGATTCTGCCAACGACCATCTATGCCTCTCAAATGGTTCCATGACCTACCCTGTCATCAAAGTTCAAAGATTAATAACATTAAGTATATACCATAACGTTTCATACCACCGTTTCATCTTCCAAGATCCTCAAAGTAACTCAGCCTCTTACCAAGGAATCCCAAAGGTTAGTATCACTCGGTAACTATCATATCTCCTACCGTTGCTTATCCCATAAATACACATAGACATAAAGCAACAACCCATCACACCCATTAAATCTTCAAATTGGCACAAGGTCCCATGGACTAATATTAACAAATCTCCCAAAGCACAAAATAATTAGACCATAAGATAAAATAGGATACTTACTTGCATTTCATTCCAACTTACTCACTCACTGAGTTACCTCAATCAACGTGTAACCTATCTTGTCATCAAAACTCAAGATTAGTAAAACCAACATAACACCAAGCATACCTCAAGATACCACATACCACTATTGTGATTACCAAGAATATCCTCTAGTAACACGTAACCTATCCTCTCATCAAGGCTCCTCAACGGTTAGTAACATTTGTCAACATCATAATCATCATATACTATCTGTTTCAGTTATACATAGACCATTTTCATATATGTACATACACATAATCCTCAGTCTCGTAAAAATAGAAATAACAATCATTTTTCGGGTTCATCTACAAGTCCCATCATGCCCTCTGGCCAAAATACCCACAATATTAGACATATCAATCTAGACCAAGACCTGAATCCAACCCATTTTGTACATACGTCCTTAGTCTCGCAAAAATCATTTCTCTTCGATTTCAAATCCACTCCTGCCATAGATCAAAACATCCTCAAGGTTAGTAAACTCAAATCTTAAATCAAAACCACAAATTCTAGTTCTGATACCAACTATAACGCCCCACTTTTCCAAATACACAATGATGTAAAATATAAGCCAACACTATTCCGGGCGTTATGGAAACCCTTGTCAACGGAAGCATTTGGATCGAACCTACAAGCTTAACCAAAGCTAAATAAAAGGGTTTCTGCTAGAGTTTCTTTACAAGAGTAATAAATGCACATGGTTTCCAATACACCAAAAACACATCACACCACTATACATACAATTGAAGGACACCCATATACACACACTTCTTACAACCTTAAGTACCATATCTGCTATTCACAATACATTACTTAGGTTACAAGGGTACATAGCGAAATCAAAATCCCAAAAGCTAGCGAAGCTCCACCTCCTTGCCCACGCTTTGACTTGGAACCTGAAACACTTGATATTTCTGATAAAGCTGTGATGATGAATGTCCCTAGGGTAAGAAACACCCGAGTTAGATTATTACATCTAAGTGAGTGGTAAGAAAGAAACTATGCATGCAAGAGTAATATGCAGTTTTTCCAAGAGACATGTAGAAATAAGAACAAAATCGCCCAAGATCATAGCTCACCGCAAGAGCACGAGATCCCCTGTGATACCCCAATAAGTAGCCACAAATACAAATACCGAGATGTATGTGCAATAGGCAAGATTTGCTAAAACGCAACAAACACATAAGATATAACCTCTCGGCCCCCTTACACAAGCACGAGATATCCTCCTTACTTGCCATGTATGAACCCCTCAGCCCCCTTACACAAGCTCGAGGTAGCCCCCTTACACAGGCCCCCGTAGTAGTTCACACACAACAAGCCACCAACTAGCCACAACCACCAAATGACAAGATCTATGACAAAGCAGAAGGAATATGTACAAACTAAGTAATATCAGGTAGGCACGGCCTCACCTGTAGGCACGGTGCACAAACCAAGGAAAATATGTTATGTAAACCACAAGCTACGTGCAAGAGTGGTCATGTTTAATCCCATCGATGAACCACAACAACCAACTTCGTGATGCAAGCAAATTAGGAAAGAAATGCTCGAAAGTAAGGAAACATGAGATGTAAGCAACAACCATCCACAAGTGGAAATCAAGAGTGATCAATAGGAATCAAGAAGCATGCATAAGAACCTCTCAAAAATGAAACCAAGAATGATCAAGAGGAAGCATGCACAAGAACCACTCACAAATGAAATTATGATTTATCAAGAGGAAGCATGCACAAGGACCACTCACAAATGAATTTATGATTGATCAAGAGGAAGCATGCACAAGGACCACTCACAAATGAAATCATGATCAATCCAGAGGAAGCATGCATAGGAACCACTCACCTTGATTGGTTTTCCCTTCGATAGCACTATTTATAGCCCGGTTTCGAGCACTAGGGGCTATTCTGCAGAAATCATGCATTTCGATGAACCAAACCTTAAATACTTCTACATGGGTACTGTAGATAATTAAATTAGAAGAACAACGATAAAACTTTCAAGAAAAATGGAGCCAGGACGCGCCATCACGCGCCCTCGGAAGGGTGGCCATGCGCCTACTCCTTCCTTGTTATGGATTTTACAACCCAAAATTAAAAATGCTATAACTTGCTCATTTTTGCTCCGATTTGCTCTCCGTTTGAACCTACAGACTCCTTTTTTCATGCTCTATGACTCTACGAAAAGAAAATTGGCTTACCTTTTCGATTTCCTTTCTGTTTTTTTAGTTTTCCAGCCAGGTCTCTCTTTCCTTTCTTCTTTGCTTTTTCTTTGTTCTTTCCTTGCACTTGCTTGTTTCCTTTTCCCTTAGCTTCTCATGGACTTGACTCCTTCCATTTATATAGCCTTTAAATTCCCAAATCCTTAAGATTTTACTTGGCCTCCAAGTTGCTTATTTTCCACCCAAGTAATCATCACAACTTTGAAATTTTTGCAATCTTCTCAAGTAAGCTTCCACTTCCTCCAATCCTAGGCTTCCTATTACACTTCCAAGATAAGCCTTGTCATCTTCTTTCCTTGCAAGCAACTCTTAGCCAATCCTAGTCTTCCAAGTTTAGACTTTAGGATAAAAAGCAATCATTGCAATCTTTGATTTCATCTTCTCCTTCAAGCCTTTACTTCCTTCCAATCAAATCTCCCCTTCACGTGGCTTTCATGATATGAACACTCAAAGACCCTTATCTTTTCTCTTCCAAGCCACTCATAGCCTTCCAACTCATGCCACTTAAGACTTTTGGGGTAAGAATCAATCATTACTTCCTTTGAATATTTTTATCTTCCTATTCAAGCTTCTCCTTTCTTCCAATCTTAAACTTTCAAATACCCCCTCACGTGGCTTTAGGATAAGCTCTATCATTCTCTTCTTTTGCAAGCCAATGTAAACCTTCCAAGTTTCATTACTTTTGACTTTAAGGGTAAAAGTAATTACTATCATCATAAGCTTTAGGACTTTTTGGGATAATCCTCCAATCCCATCTCTCCAACACATGGCTTCTAGGATAAGAATTCATTATTGCATTCATTCCTTTTGTTGGAAACAAGCTATCCCTTTTACAAGTCGTGATATTTGCACTTGGGTTCGATTTAATGCCTTAAAACTGTTTCTGTTTACTCTTTAATTCTAAACTTCCATTTGAAACACTTTATTGCAACATCCAACCTTTACATTAAATTCTGGGGTATTCATGCAAATACCACAAGTTGTAAAAGGAATAGCTTGTTCCCAACAAAAGGAATAATGATTCCTTATCCTAGAAGCCATGTATTGGAGAGATAGGATTGATTTAAGAATTTTCCCTAAAGTCTTTGAAGTAATGATTGATTCTTACCCCAAAAGTCTTAAGTGGCATGAGTTGGAAGGCTATGAGCGGCTCGGAAGAGAAGAGATAAGGGTCTTCGAGTGTTCTTATCATGAAAGCCACGTGAAAGGGAGATTTGATTGGAATGAAGTAAAGGCTTGAAGGAGAAGATGAAATCAAAATCAAAGATTGCAATAATTGATTTTTATCCTAAAGTCTAAACTTGGAAGACTAGGATTGGCTAGGGGTTTCTTGCAAGGAAAAAAGATGATAAGGCTTATCTTGAAAGAGTATTTGGAAGCTTGCTTGAGAAGATTGCAAAAATTTCAAATGTGTAATTATTACTTGGGTAAAAAATGAGCAACTTGGAGGTCAAGTAAAATCTTGAGGATTTAGGCATTTAAAGGCTATATAAAGGGAAGGAATTAAGGCCACGAGAAGCTAAGGAAAGAGGAAAGAAAGCAAGTACAAGGAAAGAACAAAGAAAAAGCAAAGAAGAAAGGAAAAAGAGACCTGGCTGGAAAATCGCCAAAACAGAAGGGAATTCGAAGAGGTAAGCCAAATTTCTTTCCGTAGGATCGTAGAGCATGAAAATAGGAGTCTGTAGGTTTAAACGAAGAGCGAATCGGATAAAAAATGAGCAAGATATATCTGTTTTAATTTTGGGTTGCAAAATCCGTAGCAAAGAAGGAGGTAACGCGTGGCCACCCTTCTGGGGGTGCATGAGGGCGCATCCAGCCTCCATTTGGCCTGAAATTTTTACCTTCGTTCTCCTAATTTAATTATCTACAATCCCCATGTAGAAATATTTAAGGTTTGGTTCACCGAAATGCGTGATTTCCGCATAACAACCCCTAGTGCTCGAAACTGGGCTATAAACCGTGCTATCGAAGAGAAACGATCAAGGTGAGTGGTTCTTGTGCATGCTTCCTCTTGATCATTCTTAGCTTCATTTGTGAGTGATTCTTATTCCTATTGATCACTCTTGGTTTCCACTTGTGGATGGTTTGATGCTTACATCTCATGTTTCCCTATTTTCGAGCATTTCTTTCCTATTTTGCTTGATCACGGAGTTTGTTGTTGTGGTTCATCGATGGGATTAAACATGACTACTCTTGCTCGTATCTTGTGGATTGCATATCATATTTTTCTTGGTTTGTGCACCGTGCCTACAGGTGAGGCTGTGCCTACTTGATATTCCTTAGTTTATACATACTCCTTCTGCTTTTTCTTTAACATGTTATTTAGTGATAGTTGCTATTGGTGGATCAGGAACTTGTATATGATGGTTGGCCACTTTTTGGGAACATCATGAGGATCGGGGTGGTAATCCCGTGCCCAGAGGTGGGGTCGTGCCTAGAGGTGAGGCTGAGGGATTGGACCATGATCACGTGCCTAGAGGTGGGGCTTAGCCTAGAGGTGAGGCTGAGATGTTTCACACAAGTGCCAATAAGGATGATGGTGGCTTGTGATCATATTCCTTCTGCTTTGTCATAGATCTTGTCATTTGGTGGCTGTGGCTAATTGGTGGCTTGTCGTGTGTGAACTACCACGGGGGCCTGTGTAAGGGGGCCAAGGGGTTCATACATGGCAAGTAAGGAGGATATCTCGTGCCTGTGTAAGGGGGCTGAGAGGTTATATCTTATGTGTTTATTGCGTTTTAGCAAATCTTGCCTATTGCACATACATCTCGGTATTTGTATTTGTGGCTATTTGTTGGGGTATCATAGGGGATCCCGTGCTCTTGCGGTGAGCTGTGATCTTGGGAGATTTTGTTCTTACTTCTACATGTCTCTTGGAAAAACTGCATATTACTCTTGCATGCATAGTTTCTTTCTTACCACTCACTTAGATGTAATAATCTAACTCGGGTGTTTCTTACCCCTGAGGCATTCATCGTCCCAGCCTTATCAGAAGTATCAAGTGTTACAGGTTCCAGGTTAAAGCATGAGCAAGGAGGTGGAGCTTTACTAGCTTTGGGATCCTGGATTCATTATGTACTCTTGTAACCTAAGTGACATATTGTGAATAGTAGCTAGGGTACTCAAAGTTTGTAACAAAAGGATGCCTTACAGTTGTACTACATTAATAAGTTGTGTCCTTCTGGAGTATTGAGAGTCTTTTACATTTCATGTACTTGTAAAGAAAATATAGTGGAAACCCCTTTACTTAGCTTTGATTAAGCTTGCAGGTTCGATCCAATGCTTCTGTTGGTAAGGGTTTCCATAACGCCCGTAGGTGATGTTAACTTATGTTTGATATCATCGTGTATTTAGAAAAGTGGGGCGTTATAGTTGGTATCAGAGAAGAGATATTCTATCTTGCTTTGGAAGATAGAATCAAAGTAGGAAATATTCAAAGGTTGTAATGATGGATTCTTACCCCAAAAGTCTTAAGTGGCATGAGTTAGAAAGCTATGAGTGGCTTGGAAGAGAAAAGATAAGGGTCTTTGAGTGTTCTTATCATGAAAGCCACGTGAAGGGGAGATTTGATTGGAAGGGAGTAAAGGCTTGAAGGAGAAGATGATGTAATACCCCAAAATTTAATGTAAAGGTTGAATGATGCAATAAATGTTTTAAATGGAAGTTTTGAATTTAAGTGTAAATGGAAATGGTTTTAGGACCCAAATACAAATATCACGACTTGTAGAAAAGATAACTTGTCTCCAACAAATAGGAATATTTGCAATGATAAATGCTTATTCAAGAAGGCTTGAGTTGGAAAGATGGGATTGGAGGATTATCCCTAAAAGTTCTAAAGCTTATGATGATAATAATTACTTTCACCCTTAAAGTCAAAAGTAATGAATCCTTATCCTAGAAGCTATGTGTTGGAAAGATAGGATTAGCTTGTTTGAGAATTTTTCCCAAAAGTCTTGGAATGGCCTAACTTGGAAGACTTGTATTGGCTTCCAAAAGAAAAGAATAATAGAGCTTATCCTAAAGCCACGTGAGGGAGTATTTGGAGATTTAAGATTGGAAGAAAAGAGAAGCTTGAATAGGAAGATAAAAATATTTAAAGTTTGTAATGATTAATCTTTATCCCAAAAGTCTAAAGTTGGAAGATTAGGATTAGCTTGGATTTAGCTTGCAAAGGAAAAATATGATAAGGCTTATCTTGAAAGTGTATTTGGTGGCCTAGGATTGGAAGAAGTGGAGGCTTGCTTGAGAAGATTGCAAAAATTTCAAAGTTGTGATGATTACTTGGGTGGAAAATAAGAAACTTGGAGGCCAAGTGACATCTTGAGGATTTGGGAATTTAAAAGCTATATAAAGGGAAGGAGTTAAGGCCACGTGAAGCTAAGGAGAAAGGAAAGAAAGCACGTGCAAAAAAAGAACAAAAAAAAAGCAAAGAAGAAAAAAAAAGAGACCTAGCTGGAAAATTGAGAAAACAGAAAGGAAACTGAAAAGGTAAGCTAACTTTCTTTCCATAGGATCGTAGAGCATGAAAATAGGAGTCCGTAGGTTCAAATGGAGAGCGAATCGGAGTTAAAATGAGCAAGATATAGCTGTTTTAATCTTAGGTTGCAAAATCCGAAACAAGGAAGGAGGAGGAGCGTGGCCACCATTCCAAGGGCGCGTGAGGGCCCGTCCGGGTTCCGTTTGACCTGAAAGTTTCATCATTGTTCTCCTAATTTAATTATCTACAATACCCATGTATAAATATTTAAGTTTTGGTTCACCAAAATGCGTGATTTCTGCAGAACAACCCCCAGTGCTCGAAATCGGGCTATAAACAATGCTATCGAAGGGAAACGATCGAGGTGAGTGGTTCTTGTGCATGCTTCTTGCTTCCTCTTGATCCCTCTTGGTTTCATCTGTGGATGAGTTGTTGCATCGGGTTTGAACATGATGGCTTTCGTGCGTGGCTTGTGGCTTGTGGCTTGTGATCATATTCCTTCTGCTTTGTCATACATCTTATCATTTGGTGGCTGTAGCTAGTTGGTGGCTTGTCGTGTGTGAACTACCACGGGAGCCTATGTAAGGGGGCGGACCACGTGGGCCTGTGTAAGAGGGCTACCTCGAGCTTGTGTAAGGGGGCCGAGGGGTTCATACATGGTAAGTAAGGAGGATATCTTATGCCTGTATAAGGGGGCCGAGAGGTTACATCTCATGTGTTTGTTGCTTTTGAGCAAATCTTGCCTATTGCACATGCATCTCGGTATTTGTATTTGTGGCTATTTGTTGGGTTATCACAGGGATCTCGTGCTCTTGCGGTGAGCTGTGATCTTGGGAGATTTGGTTCTTATTTCTACATGTCTCCTGGCAAAGCTGCATATTACTCTTGCATGCACTATTTCTTTCTTTCTTACCACTCACTTAGATGTAATAATCTAACTCGGGTGTTTCTTACCCCTGGGATATTCATCGTCCCAGCTTTGTCAAAAGACTCAACTGTTTTAGGTTGCAAGATTCAAAGCGTGGGCAAGGAGGTGGAGCTTCGCTACCTTTGAGGTTTTGGTTTTATTATATACCCTTGTAACCTAAGTAATATATTGTGAATAGCAGCTAGGGTACTCAGGATTGTAAGAGGTGTGTGTATGTGGGTGTTCGACATCTGTACCTACAATGATGTGATGAGTCATTTTTTTGGAATGTTGGAAATCATGAGCATTTCTTATACTTGGAAATGAAATATAGTGAAAACTCGCTTTATTTAGCTTTGGTTAAGTTTGCAGGTTCGATCCAATACTTCCATTGGTAAGTGTTTCCATAATGCCCGTAGGTGATGTTAGCTTATATTTGATATAATTGCATATTTGGAAAAGTGGAGCGTTACAGTGCATATCGAGAATAATGGTCCGCCTTATTCCCTTTGTGGATGTTGTTACTTGGGAGGAACAACATTTTTGGTTATGCTTCCTCAAATTTGCATAGCCAATTAAGGTTGTTAAGGTAAACAATGGATAACTTCACCATGAATTAAGGTAATATGTGAGAAGGGTGGTTTAAACGGAGGGCGGATCCCATTCCATATTTCTTCTTTTGCAAGCAAATCCTAGCCAATTATTGGCTATGCATATAATAAATAGCCAAGGGAATATTGCATATTCCTTATCCACCTTTTCCCGCCTCATACCAGGCTAGGGCCAAATTTTCACTGTTGTTCTCCTAATTTAATTATCTACAATCCCCATGTAGAAATATTTAAGGTTTGGTTCACCGAAATACGTGATTTCTGCAAAACAACCCTTAGTGCTCGAAATCAGGTTGTAAACAGTGCTATCGAAGGGTAAACCGATCAAGGTGAGTGGTTCCAGTGCATGCCTCCTCTAGATCAATCATGATTTCATTTGTGAGTGGTCCTTGTGCATGCTTCCTCTTGATCAATCATGATTTCATTTGTGAGTGGTTCTTATGTATGCTTCTTCTTGATCATTCTTAGTTTCATTTGTGAGAGGTTCTTATGCATGCTCCTTGATTCCTATTGATCACTCTTGATTTCCACTTGTGGATGGTTGTTGCTTACATCTCATGTTTCCTTACTTTCGAGCATTTCTTTCCTAATTTGCTTGCATCACAAAGTTGGTTGTTGTGGTTCATCGATGGGATTAAACATGACTACTCTTGCACGTAGCTTGTGGTTTGCATAACATATTTTTCTTGGTTTGTGCACCATGCCTACAGGTGAGGCCGTGCCTACCTGATATTCCTTAGATTGTACATATTCCTTTTGCTTTGTCATAGATCTTGTCATTTGGTGGTTGTGGCTAGTTGGTGGCTTGTCGTGTGTGAACTACCACAGGGGCCTGTGTAACAGAGCTGACTACGTGGGCCTGTGTAAGGGGGCTACCTCGAGCTTGTGTAAGGGGGCCGAGGGGTTCATACATGGCAAGTAAGGAGGATATCTTGTGCCTGTATAAGGGGGCCGAGAGGTTATATCTTATGTGTTTGTTGCGTTTTAGCAAATCTTGCCTATTGCACATACATCTCGGTATTTTTATTTGTGGCTACTTGTTGGGGTATCACAGGGGATCTCGTGCTCTTGCAGTGAGCTGTGATCTTGGGAGATTTTGTTCTTATTTCTACATGTCTCTTGACAAAACTGCATATTACTCTTGCATGCATAGTTTCTTTCTTACCACTCACTTAGATGTGATAATCTAACTCGGGTGTTTCTTACCCTGGCACATTCATCGTCCCAGCTTTATCAGAAATATCAAGTGTTTCAGGTTCCAGGTCAAAGCATGGGCAAGGAGGTGGAGCTTCGCTAGCTTTGGGATTTTGATTTCGCTATGTGTTAGTGTAGGTGCTCTAGACCCAATCAGATTGGGCATGTTGTACACTGACAATTGTAATCATGTTTATTATTTGAATAAGGAGTTGTTCAAATTCACAAGAAGTCATTCTATTAGTTTCTTGTTATTATTGTAATAACCGAATGAAACTAGATAGAAGTCCATATGATGTATACTGTGATTAATTTGTAAAAATGTGAGATGATGCATCATAGTTTCTAGATATCATTAAACGTCCCAAATCATAGCAATGTCAAGAATGGACATTGACAATTGTGGTAAGACTTGTATGTGCTATGTTTTTGCTATGTGATAGCAACGGAGGTCTCACACCCATAGGCATGGGGATGCCTAAACAAGTACATAGGTGACCAATGTTGGAGAACGTCTCATTAGACATGACTCGCCATGAGAATCTATTTTGGTTATATGTTGATGGAATTCTCATACGAGATGGGTGTAATTAATCCTTGGACCTGAGGTTGTCACGGTCATCTCATAAGAAAATTGATATGCTTTGACATCATTTCGATGGGCCTAGATAAAGGCTGCACGTGGGCGATCGTTGGGCATATCGTGAGGCTTATGGAGATGGGCGCATAACCAAGATGGGACTCGTCTATCCCTTGATAGAGGATGATGTATCTAAGGCTCCTTCGGTAGATATTCACTTTAAATCCATAGCCATGGTGAAAGAGATCAATAAGGAGTTATTGATTTACTTTCTAATTAAGTGAAGATATCCGAAAGATCGAAGAAAAACTCATGTGATCGTTATCAATCAACACATCGCCATACTTGAGATCACATAAGATACATTGACGAGAGGATCGAATTACACAGTAACTATGCTCATGAAAGGTTATTTGCAGATTATGAATCCTTCTGAATAATTGGGTAGGCATGATGCCTTGCTAGAGGCTAATCTTGTCTTATGTGTTTGTACCGACACATTGCTAACATATTAGGAAGCCTAATAAGTCATACGCAATAGGCACGGTCCCTGGCTTAAACCAGGAGAGTGGACGTATGGTTAAGTGGGACACTTCGGCAAGAAATTTTGCCGTCGTAGATTCTCACGAAAAAAGAACAAATAAACGTAATGACGTCGATATGACGAGAAGTAGTCATAATGGAAAAAGTTTCCTAAAATGGCAATTGATTAAATTAGAAAGAAGTTTCTAATTTAATAATTTTTTATTTGTCGGAGTGACAAATAGGAAATAAAATATATTTGGGCTTAAGTTAATATTTAGACTAAATTGGATTTGGGTCAAATATTAAAATAAATATTATATTTGGACTAAATTAGATTTGGGCCAAATATTAAATATTAAATATTATATTTGGATCAAATTAGATTTGGACCAAATATTAAATATTATGTTTGAGCTTAAATTAGATTTGGGCCAAAATATTTTATTTAAACTTATAAAAAGATTGGGCCATTTAATTATATTCTTAGTTGGACTAAAATAAACCCATTTAATTAAGTTCCTAATTGGACTAAATTAAATGGGTCGGCCCATGTCCATTAGGGTTTAAGAAACCCTAGAGCTCCTTATAAATACCCATTTATGGGTTGCCCAAAAGTAGTGAGTTTTTGGTGTCATTTTTCAAGAGTTGAAAAATGTATTACCGTTCACTCTTCCCCGTTTCTTTTGGCATCAATATGAAACGAGGGCGTTCTTTTTCCGTCCATACACAAGCCGCGCAAAGGAGAAGGAGCTAGCACTCCTATTCCGCTCTCCTTGCCAACGGACGCGTACCGCGTATCACGAGTTAGAGGCCGAACGCTTAGACGGCTCAAATCTGCAAACGACTCGATAATCAAAAGATTATATTTATTTATTTGTTTGTGAATGATTTGATTTCGACGTTGATCCAATCGCCGGGATCGGGGTAAGGTTCAAAATTTTTGAACTACGCTGCTTGCCCCGTAGCGATCTTGCTTTATTTTCACTATGTACCCTTGTAACCTAAGTAATGTTTTGTGAATAGCAGATAGGATACTCAAGGTTGTAAAAAGTGTGTGTATGTGGGTGTCCTACAACTGTACCTATAGTGGTGAGTTGTGTTTTTGGCGTATTGGAAGCCATGTGCATTTATTACTCTTATAAAGGAAATCTAGTGGAAACCCCTTCATTTAGCTTTAATTAAGCTTGCAGATTCGATCCAATACTTCTGTTGGTAAGGGTTTCCATAACGCCCGAGGTGATGTTAGCTTATATTTTACATCATTGTGTATTTGAAAAAGTGGGGCGTTACAGTTGCTCTGATACTGAACTATATGTAACTGCAGCTTAAAAGGGCTTAATTTCGTAAAAACGGTGGACCGATAAGAAATACAGCAAGAGTGAGTGGTTTCTTGCATTATTTGTGCTTCATATTGATCATTGCTTAAACCATTTGTGTTGAATGTGGACATACTCACTTGCTCTCTTTGATTAGCATGTTACTTTACCTATTTCATCATTTCATGGCATGTGGTTGTTTGTGGCAAGCTAGTGGCCGCCATGAGTGACTCGCGGAGTCACATATGCATGTTTGATATGAGCATGGCGTGCGCGGGGGTGATTGCAACACTCTGGCATGGCTTCCACAAATGAGGTTTCATTTTTGCATACTTGCATTTTCATACATGAGCTATTCTCTTCTTGAAACCATCTCACTTAGATTCTTGTAATCTGACTTGGGTTGATGCCCTTGGAACGTTCTGCGTTCCAGGAATGTTTGGTGTGCCAGGGACTAAGGAAGCAAGGAAGGCAAATGGAAAAAAGTCTGTGGATGTTTAAGTTCCTTTTTTGTCATTTTAATGTAATTTTGTTTCAGAAGCGATGTACTTCTTCAAAGATTGTACTTCTTTTGTTAGGCTAGACTCATATTTTGTCTTAACGAAAGGTTTGTGCGTATTTAGCTTGTATAGGAACCATACAAATATTTCGGCAAGTTCGATCCATTGTTTTCGCTGCTAAGGTTTCCTAACGCCTCTTGGATAACTAGGTGTAAACCTACCGTATTATTTGAAACGAGGAGGCGTTACAGTGGTATCAGAGCGAGGTTTATTATGGTTTTAGGTAAGGTATGATTCACTAATATTGAGGTTTTTGGTGTGTAATAGGATATGGATCCTAATGACATACGCCAGAGGGGTATCACAGGATGGTGGACTGCAATACTTCAAGGGCAGGTCATGAAGCTTGCTGGTGCTTTAGGAACTTTTCTTAACTTGGTTGTTCCAGTTATACAGGAAGTTCCACCATGCCTGACACTTCCATACATAATAGAGCTCCAGATAGGTTACTTAGTATCTATACTGACCCCAGCTATGCAGGAACTGGCACATGGGCTTTTAGAGCAAGCCATCTACCCGAACCTCGAGACCTTTGCAGACCATTTGCGTGAGGCGGAGCAGAATCAAGGGATTGAAGATATGCCGATAGAGGCGAATGATCTTGTGGATTTTCCTGAAAAGAGGGAACTCACGCCTCCCTCTACATCTGAATCTGAGGAAGAGTAGTCTACTAGGAATTAGAACAATTTTGTGGGATTATAGATATGTAAAATAAAGGACTAATCGGATATGCTGTAATATATTAATGATGGTAGGATAGGCGTAACACTTACCCCTTACTTGGGGGAATTTTGGATTGTACGACGGATAGTATAGCAAACTTGGATGACATAGGTGGTAGTGTTTAACAAAATAGTTGTGCATATATAATAAGGATGTAATGAGTTGGTAGTGATATAAAATATGGTGGTCTAATACGAAGTATAATAGTACTGTGTAAATGGACATGTACAGAGTATGTAGACCTTTGGGATTTTGGACAAAGATTAGATGGAAGAAAATGGGTGTTAAGAAGGATAGAATTTGAGATCCTTGGAAGATGCAGGTATTTAAGGACCTAAGGAAAGGTAGTTTGTGAGGAGCGGTTGATCTAACCCTAGGGGTGGTATTATTTTCTTCGATGATTTTAGTAGCTTCAATTATGATTTTCATTAGACAAGTTTAGTTACTTTATTGTATGAGTTCAAATATATGATTCTTAAATATTGTTCTTATAAACTTTGTGGATGTTTCAGATGGTGAACACTCGTCGATTCCAAACTCTTAGATGAAGGGGTGGAAATCAGGAGGAGGAGACACGACGTCCCTAGGAAGAGGGAGTAGAGTTGTCTCAGGGAAATTCTTCTCAAGGTGGAGGTCAGGGAAGTGAGGATCGTATAGAACGGGTGGAGCGAGTTCTGGAACACATGGTCACATATATGCAAGGGACTCGGCCAACGGGTCAAAGTATTCCTCAGGCCCCGGATGTCATCAACTGGTTCCAACGATTAAGTCCCCCTGTTTTTCAAGGAAGGGCAAGCGCTGACCTGAGCGAAAGTGAGTATTGGATAGAGCAACTCGAAAAGATTTTTGATTTTATTGAGTGTGGAGAATGGGAGAAAGTAGTTTGTGCCACTTTCATGCTTCGAGATGAGGCGGACCATTGGTGGCGAACGATGCAAAGGACTTTGCCTGGCCCTACGAGACAAGGTATGCCAGTTGTCACATGGACTCAGTTTAAGGAATTATTTTACACTAAGTATTTCCCTTTATGCAAAAAGTTGGAAAAGAGCCGAGAATTTATGAATTTGAAACAGACTGAGGATATGTCAGTCGCCCAGCATGAAGATAGTTTTTCTTGGTTAATTAAGTACATGCCTATTTATAATTTGGATGAAGAGGCAAAATCTCATAAATTTCTTGACGGGTTAAGACTTGAGACACAGCTGGCATTGTGTTCCTTAGGGGCCCATACTTATTCGGAGGTTGTTATGCAAGCTTTAACTGTTAAAAGTAACCTTGTTCGAATGAATGCTTTAAAGACAGAAGTGCAGGAACCCGAGGACAAGAACGCAGGAAGGAAGCATCACTTAGGAGTCCGAGGAGGAAACTTTAAGCCTAAGAGTAGGTGTCCCAAGTGTCAGAAGTTCCATCCTGGAAGGGCATGTCAAAGCCAGACTCAAGGATGCTATTCGTGTGGAAGAAGTGACCACTTACCCCGTGATTGTCCCAAGGGACCCAAGTGTTTTAACTGTCAGAAGATCGATCATCTTTCAAGGGACTGTCCACAGAGGAAACAAGTCGAACAAGCGGGTGTAGGCAGAGGAGGCCAAGAACCGCGACAAGGCCGGGTGTATCATCTGACAAGGGAGGATGCTAACGCAAGCCTGTCAGTCATACAAGGTACACTAATCTTTCTTAATACACCTGTGCAAGTGTTAATTGATCCTGGATCGACACATTCATTCATTTCACATGCGTTGATACAAAGTTTGAATATGAAATTGGAGGATTTGGAGTGTCCTATGCTTGTGGCTACTCCTTTAGGGAAACAAGTAAAAACTAGCACGGGATATAGGGAAGGAAAGGTTGAGTTGGGTGATAGTGAATTTGCACTTGAACTCACGTCATTAGAAATCCAAGATTTTGATATGATACTTGGAATGGATTTTTTGTCCAAATATAAGGCCCGAATTGATTGTCAGACAAAAATAGTAGAACTTCAAAATAACCAAGGAAGTTGGGAAAAATTTCGGGGGCAAGAGAGTGATAAAAAGATTAAGTGGATCACAGCCCTCAAAGCTATCAAAATGCTAGAGAATGGAGCTTATGGGTACTTAGCAGGGGTGCAAGTAGAAAATAAGAAAATGGAACTTGAGGAGACACCAGTAGTTAATGAATTTTCTGATGTGTTTCCCGAATATTTACCTGGGTTACCCCCTCAAAGGGAGATTGAATTTTCTATAGAGGTTGTACCAGGAACAAATCCCATATACATATCTCCGTATATAATGGCTCCGGCATAATTAAAAGAGCTCAGAAGTCAGTTGCAGGACCTTTTGGACAAAGGATTTATTCAACCCAGTACCTCACCTTGGGGAGCACCTGTGTTGTTTGTTAAAAAGAAATACGGAAGTCTAAGGATGTGTATTGACTATAGGCAGCTAAACAAAGTGACTATTAAAAATAAATATTCTCTCCCTAGGATTGATGAATTGTTTGATCAGTTGCAGGGTGCTAAGATATTTTTCAAAATTGATATGAGGTCTGGTTATTATCAGTTGAGGATTAAGAAGGAGGATATTCAAAAGACTGCCTTTAGATCCCGATATGGACACTATGAGTACCTCGTGATGCCTTTTGGATTTACTAATGCGCCTGCAGCCTTTATGGATTTAATGAACCGGGTGTTCAAACCATATTTGGATCAATTTGTGATTGTGTTTATTGATGACATCCTAATTTATTCTGCTAGTAGAAAGGAGCATGAGCAACATTTGTGGATTGTCTTGGAAACCTTATGGAAGCACCAGTTATATGCTAAGTTTTCAAAATGTGAGTTTTGGTTAAGTCAAGTTGCTTTCCTTGGTCATGTCATATCTGGAGAAGGAATAGCGGTAGATCCCTTAAAGGTCGAAACAATAAGAAGCTGGTCACAACCTAAAACAGTAAATGAGGTACGAAGTTTCTTGGGTTTAGCTGGCTACTATAGGAAATTTGTTGAAGGATTTTCTCACCTTGCTCTACCTTTGACTCGATTAACATAGAAGGGAATTAAATTTGAATGGAGTGAGGTATGTGAACACAGCTTTAAGGAACTTAAGGAGAGGCTAACCTCTACTCCGGTATTAGCGATACCTGATGATACAGGAGAATTTACAGTTTATACTGATGCCTTGAAGACTGGGCTAGGGTGTGTTCTTATGCAGAATGGAAGAGTGATAGCCTATGGGTCTCGGCAGTTGAAAAAGCACGAATAGCATTACCCTACCCGTGATTTGGAGCTTGCAGCAGTTGTGTTTTCCTTAAAACTCTGGCGGCATTATTTGTATGGAGAGAAATTTGAGATCTTCACGGATCATAAAAGCTTGAAGTATCTGTTCTCCCAGAAAGACCTGAACATGAGGCAGCGGCGGTGGATGGAGTTTCTGAAGGATTATGATTGTTTGCTTCAGTACCATCTAGGGAAGGCAAATGTTGTGGCCGATGCATTGAGCAGAAGAGAGCCTGCCTTGATGGCCAATCTGATGACTCGGGAATGGGAATTGATGGAAGCTTTTGGCCAATTGGCGGTAAATGTAATCCCTAAAGAAACTTCTATTTATGTCGCTGGCCTAATGGTTCATTCTCAACTGTTAGAACAGGTTCGGCAAGCCACTAAGGAAGACCCGAGACTGAAACTGTGGGTTGACGACCAAGGGCGAGTCAAGAATCTTAGTTTTAGCTTCTCATATGGCATACTGCGATTCGCCAATAGAGTTTATGTACCTAGGGTACGGGAATTGAGGCAAACTATACTGGACGAAGCTCATAGAGCCAAATATACGATTCATCCTGGCGCTATGAAAATGTACAGGGAGTTGAAAGGTGTATAT
Source organism: Diospyros lotus (assembly GCF_014633365.1). Taxonomy (NCBI): domain Eukaryota; kingdom Viridiplantae; phylum Streptophyta; class Magnoliopsida; order Ericales; family Ebenaceae; genus Diospyros; species Diospyros lotus. The sequence continues at coordinate 7,503,450 of NC_068348.1, forward strand.
TGGTGGCCGGGAATGAAAAAGGATGTGGTGCAACAAGTGACTCGGTGTGATACCTGTCAAAGAATTAAGATTGAGCACCAAAGACCAGCCGAAAAGTTGCAACCTTTGGAAATTCCCTAGTGGAAGTGGGAGCATATTACTATGGACTTCGTAACAGGATTGCCTAAAGGACCCTCAGGGAATGACGCGATTTGGGTGATTGTGGACAGATTAACAAAGTCTGCTCACTTCTTGTCAATGAAGACAGGATAGCTGGTTAGCAAACTAGCTCAACTGTACATAAAGGAAATTGTCAAATTACATGGAGTACCAGTTAGCATTGTCTCTGACAGAGATCCAAGATTTACCTCTCGGTTTTGGAGAAGCTTGCAAGAGCGACTGGGAACACGCTTGCAGATGACTACTGCATATCATCCACAAACAAATGGTCAGTCGGAACGAACCATCCAAACCTTGGAAGACATGCTGAGAGCGTGTGTGTAATTGACTGTTCAAAGGGATGGGAAGAACACTTGCCTTTAATTGAGTTCGCATATAATAATAGTTTCCATAGCAATATCGGAATAGCCCCCTACGAAGCTCTCTACGGTCAGAAATGTAGAACTCCTCTATGCTAGACGGAAGTAGGAGAAGGACAAATAACAGGACCTGAAATTGTGCAATGTGAAAGTTAAGCAAGATCGCTACGGGGCAAGCAGCGTAGTTCAAAATTTTGAACCTTACCCCGATCCCGACGATTGGATCAACGTCGAAATCAAACAATCACATATATTATAAAATAAATCTAACCTTTAGATTTTGAGTCGTTTGCGGATTTGAGCCGTCCAAGTGTCCGGCCTCTAACTTGTGATACGCGGCGCGCGTCCGTTGGCGAGGAGAGCGGAATGGGAGTGCTAGCTCCTTCTCCTAACAAGGCTTATGAATGGACGGGAAAATAATTGATTTTCAACTCTTGAAAACCAACAAAATAAGAGGCATAATTTGGGCATCTCATAAAGGGCTATTTATAATGAAGCATCCTCCTAGGGTTTTCCCAAACCCTAGGGAACATGGATTGGGCTAGCCCATTAATCCTAGTCCAACTAGAAATTAAAGTGGCCCAAATTCATTTATAAATATGTGGCCCAAATCTAATTCAAGCCCAAATAATTAATATTTAATATTTGGCCCAAATCTTATTTAGCCCAAATATAATATTTATTATTTAATATTTGACCCAAATCTAATTTAGCTCAAATATTTAATTTAATTTAATATTTGGCCCAAATACTTTATTTGGCCCAAGTATTAAATTAAGCCCAAATTATTAAATTAGAAACTTCTTTCTAATTTAATCATTAAGTTAGAAACTACTTTCTAATTTAATCAATTGTTATTTTAGGAAACTTTTTCCTTTATGACGACCCCTCGTCATATCGACGTCATTACGTCTGTTTGTTCTTTTCCCGTGAGAACCTACAACGGCACAACTTCTTGCCGAAGTGTCCCACTTAACCATACGTCTGCTTTCCTAGTTTAAACCAGAGACCGTGCCTATTGCGTATGACTCATTAGGCTTCCGAATATGTTGGCAATGTGCCGGTACGAACACATAAGACAAGATTGGCCTCTAGCAAGGCATCATGCCTACCCAATTATTCAGAAGGATTCGTAATCCGCAAATAACCTTTCACGAGCATGGTTACCGTGTAATTCGATCCTCTCGTCAATGTATCCTATGTGATCTCAAGTTGGCAATGTGTTGCTTGATTATGATCACATAAGTCTTTCTTCGGCTATCCGGATATCTGCACTTAATAGAAAGTGAATCAATAACTCCTTATTGATCTCTTTCACCATGGCCATGGATTTAAAGTGAATATCCACCGAAGGCGCCTTAGATACATCATCCTCTATCAAGGGATAGACGAGTCCCTTCTTGGTTACGCACCCATCTCCATAAGCCTCAAGATATACCCAACGATCGCCCACATGCAGCCTTTATCTAGACCCATCGAAACGATGTCAAAGCATATCGGTCTTCTTATGAGATGACCGTGACAACCTCAGGTCCAAGGATTAGTTACACCCATCTCGTATGAGAATACCATCAACATATAACCAAAATGTATTCTCATGGCGAGTCATGTCCAGTGACACGTTCTCCAACATTGGTCACCTATATACTTGTCTAGGCATCCCCATGCCTATGGGTGTGAGTCCCCATTGCTATCACATAGCAAAAACATAGCACATACAAGTCTTACCGCAATTGTCAATGTCCATTCTTAACATTGCTACGACTTGGGACATTTAATGATGTCAAGAAACTGTGATGCATCATCTCACATCTTTATAGATTAATCACAGTATACATCATATGGACTTCTATCTAGTTTCATCCGATCATTACATTAATAACAAGAAACTAATAGAACGACTTCTTATAGAATTAAATAACTCTTTATTCAATATGAAATATGATTATAAATGTCAGTGTACAATTTGCCCAATTTGATTGGATATAGAGCACCTACACTAACACAATGGACAAATGAGAAAATCAAGATAATCCGAGAACAGATCAGAATGGCTCAAAGTAAACAAAAGTCTTATGCGGACCATCGGAGAAGGGACTTGGAGTTTCAACCAGGCGATAAAGTATATTTAAGGTCATACCTTCTCAAGTAATATCCCAAGGAAAGAAGAAAGGGAAGTTGAGCCCTAGATACATTGGACCATATGAGATCTTGGAGTGAGTCGAGGTAGTAGCTTACCGTCTGGCATTACCTCTGACAATGTCCAACATACATAATGTTTTCCATGTCTCTCGACTTCGGAAGCACGAGCCTGACCTTACTCAGAAGATTCCTGTTAAGGTTATCGAGCTACGAGAAGATTTAACCTATCTTGAAGAACCAGTCGAAATTTTGGATACAAAGGAACAAGATAATACCACTAGTGAAAGTCCTGTGGAGACATCACAACATTGAGGAAGCTACTTGAGAAAGGGAAGAAGAGATTCGGCAAAACTATCCAAACCTATTTGACTTTATGGAGACTTAAAGAAATTTCGAGGACGAAATTTGTTTTAGAGGGGGAGGATGTAATACCCCAAAATTTAAATGTAAAGGATGGATGATGTAATAAAGTGTGTTTTAATGAAAGTCTTGGATTTAAGTGCAAAAGGAAATGGCTTTAAGGACCTAAATACAAATAAGAAAGGATAACTTCTCCAACAATAGGAATAATTGTAATTATAAATGCTTATTCAAGAAGCTTTGTGTTGGAGAAATGGGATTGGAAGGTTAACCTAAAAGTCTTAAAGCATTAATTACTTACACCCTAAATTCAAAGTAAGAAAGATTTGGAAGAATTCTATTGGTTCTCTAAAAGATGAAGATAAGAAGGGTTGCTTTGCAAGCCATGTAAAGGGGAATGGAGGAATGAGATTGGAAGAATAAAAGCTTTCAAAAGAAGAAAGAATCAAATGGTAAAGTTTTCAAAGTTAGCCATCATTACTAGGGTAGAAAATAGCCAACCTAAGAAGATAAGAGCAATCTTGAAGCTTGGGGATACAGGACTATAAAAGCGGTAAGAAGGAAGGCCACATAGAGGAAATCTAGTGGAAACCCTTCATTTAGCTTTCATTAAGCTTGCAGGTTCGATCCAATGCTTCCGTTGGTAAGGGTTTCCATAACGCCCGGGGTGATGTTGGCTTATATTTTACATCATTGTGTATTTGAAAAAGTGGGGCGTTACAGTTGCTCTGATACCGAACTGTATGTAACTGCAACTTAAAAGGGCTTAATTTCGTAAAAACGGTGGACCGACAAGAAATACAGCAAGAGTGAGTGGTTTCTTGCATTATTTATGCTTCATATTGATCATTGCTTGAACCATTTGTGTTGAATGTGGACATATTCACTTGCTCTCTTTGATTAGCATGTTACTTTACTTATTTCATCACTTCATGGCATGTGGTTGTTTGTGGCAAGTTAGTGGCCGCTATGAGTGACTCGCGGAGTCATATATGCGTGTTTGAGATAAGCATGGCGTGCGTGGGGGTGATTGCAACACCCTGACATGGCTTCCACAAAGGGGGTTTCATTTTTGCATACTTGCATTTTCATACATGAGCTATTCTCTTCTTGAAACCATCTCACTTGGATTCTTGTAATCTGACTTGGGTTGATGCCCCTGGAACGTTCTGCGTTCCAGGAATGTTTGGTGTGCCAGGGACTAAGGAAGCGAGGGAGGCAAATGGAAAACAGTCTGTGGATGTTTAAGTTCCCACCTCGACTCGCTCCAAGATATTCCCACTACTACATCTTGGACCAGATGTTGGATATTGCGAATATGGATATTTGGAATTTGTTGGATTGATGGCAAAACTTGATGTTCTCAAAATTTGGGAAAATACACAACTTGGGAACTCAAGGAAGATACCTTAAGTCAAAGGGTAGTGTCCCTGATGCCAAGATTGATTATCGATTAAGAATAATAGAGTTGTAAGACGATTATGGGACATGGGAAAGGTTTCAAGGGTAAGTTGTAATAACCTGGATTATTGGGAATAGTGGGGTGATCAATTTATGGTTTACCAATGATTAGATGGTTATGAATGTTTCTGGAATTATTTTACTAATAAGGTTTGAGTATTGATCATACGATTTTGAGTATGACTGTTCGAGGCAAGAAGTGCCCGAGGCTTGGGACAAGACATGGCCTGGGAATCTGAGGAAGGAAACTTCAAACCAAAAGGTAACTATCCCAGTTATTTTATTTTGGAAAATCTTGCAAATTTGGAAACTTGGTTGGGGGCCAAACGGGAGGCCAAAGAGTGTTATACTTGAGGAAAGGGGTGACTGCTAGCCCGGGATTGTCCAAAGGGTTTAGGTTGTCCTTTTCGGGAGAGTTATGGTGGACAATATGAATTTTGATAATTTCATTTGAGTTGGTTAACCCTTATGGGTTTGAAAATAAGTCAGTAGGGGTACAAAAAGTCATAACTACTGCATTGTGTGCTAAGTGGGCTTGGGAATTAGGAGGTTTGGGAAAGGCGTGGTGGAACTGTGATTGCATACATGGGTCGGGGTAGGTCATAACCATGGGTGGAATGCTTCCCAGTGTAGGCATGTGTGTGGAATGGGCTTGCTTAGGAAAGTGTGTTTCCCAGGATAGCAAGCATGGGGATATCTGTGTTCCCCAAATTTGGCCTTGGGAAGGGAGATTTATTTTGGTTACTGACCTGACCTTCGGTTTAATGTGCGAATTATTATACACCCCAGCTATTGTGAGCAATTGGCTCTGATTGGATTATTCTGAATCTAGCCCTAGCACAGATGTTGATGTAGTAGTGGGAATATCTTGGAGCGAGTCAAGGTGGGAACTTAAACATCCATAGACTCTTTTCCATTTGCCTCCCTCGCTTCCTTAGTCCCTGGCACACCAAACATTCTTGGAACGCAGAACGTTCCAGGGGCATCAACCCAAGTCAGATTACAAGATTCCAAGTGAGATGGTTTCAAGAAGAGAATATCTCGTGTATGCAAATGCAAGTATGCAAAAATGAAACCCCCTTTGTGGAAGCCATGCCAGGGTGTTGCAATCACCCCCGCGCACGCCATGCTCATCTCAAACACGCATATGTGACTCCGCGGGTCACTCATGGCGGCCACTAGCTTGCCACAAACAACCACATGCCATGAAATAATTAAATAAGTAAAGTAACATGCTAATCATAGAGAGCAAGTGAATATGTCCACATTCAACACAAATGGTTCAAGCGATGATCAATATGAAGCACGAATAATGCAAGAAACCACTCACTCTTGCTGTATTTCTTGTCAGTCTACTGTTTTTACGAAATTAAGCCCTTTTAAGTTGCAGTTACATACAGTTCGGTATCAAAGCAACTGTAACGCCCCACTTTTTCAAATACACAATGATGTAAAATATAAGCCAACATCACCCCAAGCATTATGGAAACCCTTACTAACGGAAGCATTGGATCGAACCTGCAAGCTTAATCAAAGCTAAATGAAGGGGTTTCCACTAGATTTCCTTTACAAGAGTAATAAATGCACATGGCTTCCAATACGCCAAAAACACAACACACCACTATAGGTACAGTTGTAAGACACCCACATACACACACTTCTTATAACCTTGAGTACCCTATCTGCTATTCAAAAAACATTACTTAGATTACAAGGGTACATAGCGAAATCAAAATCCCAAAGCTAGCGAAGCTCCACCTCCTTGCCCATGCTTTAACCTGGAACCTGAAACACTTGATATTTCTAATAAAGCTGGGATGATGAATGTCCCAGGGGTAAGAACCACCCGAGTTAGATTATCACATCTAAGTGAGTGGTAAGAAAGAAACTATGCATGCAAGAGTAATATGCAGTTTTGCCAAGAAACATGTAGAAATAAGAACAAAATCTCCCAAGATCATTTAAGTTTACAGAAGTATCATTTCTCAAGTTTTCGTCTACGCTAAAACTTGAAGTTCATAAGAATATTATTTGATGTAATACCCCAAAATTTTAATGTAAATGATGGATGATGTAATAAAGTGTGTTTTAATGAAAGTCTTGGATTTAAGTGCAAATGGAAATGGCTTTAAGGACCTAAATGCAAATAAGAAAGGATAACTTCTCCAACAATAGGAATAATTGTAATTATAAATGCTTATTTAAGAAGCTTTGTGTTGGAGAAATGGGATTGGAAGGTTAACCTAAAAGTCTTAAAGCATTAATTACTTACACCCTAAATTCAAAGTAAGAAAGATTTGGAAGAATTCTATTGGTTCTCTAAAAGATGAAGATAAAAATGATTGCTTTGCAAGCCACGTAAAGGGAAAATGGAGGAATGAGATTGGGAGAATAAAAGCTTTCAAAAGAAGAAAGAATCAAATTGTAAAGTTTTCAAAGTTAGTCATCATTACTAGGGTAGAAAATAGCCAACCTAAGAAGATAAGAGTAATCTTGAAGCTTGGGGATAAAGGACTATAAAAGGGGTAAGAAGGAGGGCCACGTAGAGTAAAAGTGTGAGAGAAAAAAAGCAAAGGGAAAAAGAATTCAAAGGAAGAAAGCAAAAGAAGTCAAACAGGGAGACCAAATTGAAGAAACACCAAAAACGGAAGAGAAACCAAAAAGGTAAGCTGTTTTTCTTTCCGTAGGGTCGTAGTACTCTGAAAGGGGAGTCTGTAGGTTCAAACGGAAGTCGAATCGGAGTTAAAATGAAAAAGTTATAGCCCTTTTAAACATCAAAAACAGAATCCGTAAGAACCAGGGGCTCGACACGTGTAACGCACGCACCTACCACAGCTGCGCGTGAGGGCGCGTGGCCACCCTTCTAGTGGCGCGTGAGGGCGCGTGGCTATGCCGCTTACTCTGAAATTTTTATGGTTTGTTCCTTAAATGATTTCCTACAATCCTATGTAAAAATATTTTAGTTTGGTGACCCGAACTGTATATAACTGCAGCTTAAAAAGGCTTAATTTCGTAAAAATGGTGGACCAACAAGAAATACAGCAAGAGTGAGTGGTTCTTTACATCTTTTTCACTTCATATTGATCATCCTTTGATTCATTTGTGTTATATGTGGACATGCTCACTTATTTCCTTTGTTTGGCATGAAATTTTACTTATTTCATCACTTCATGGCATATGGTTGTTTGTGGCAAGCTAGTGGCCGTCGTGAGTGACTCATGGAGTCACGTATGCGTGTTTTGAGGTGAGCATGGCGTGCGCGGGGGTGATTGCAACACCCTGGCATGGCTTCCACAAAGGGGGTTTCATTTTTGCATACTTGCATTTTCATACATGAACTATTCATTTCTTGAGAACATCTCACTTGGATTCTTGTAATCTGACTTGGGTTGATACCCTTGGAACGTTCTGCGTTCCAGGTATGTTTGAACTCTAAATCAGCCAAGCACCACCTCTGAATCCTTGCTTGCGCTAGAGCCTGGAGTACCTGATAAGCTTAACATACCTGGAACGTTGAATGTTAGTCAACTCAAATCTTAAATCAAAACCACAAATTCTAGCTCTGATACCAACTGTAACGCCCCACTTTTCTAAATACACGATGATATCAAACATAAGTTAACATCATCTACGGGCGTTATGGAAACCCTTACCAACAGAAGCATTGGATCGAACCTGCAAGCTTAATCAAAGCTAAATAAAGGGGTTTCCGCTATATTTTCTTTACAAGTACATGAAATGTAAAAGACTCTCAATACTCTAGAAGGACACAACTTATTAATGTAGTACAACTGTACGATATCCTTTTGTTACAAACTTTGAGTACCCTAGCTGCTATTCACAATATGTCACTTAGGTTACAAGAGTACATAATGAATCCAAGATCCCAAAGCTAGCGAAGCTCCACCTCCATGCTCATGCTTTAACCTGGAACCTATAACGCTTGATACTTCTGATAAGGCTGGGATGATGAATGCCCCAGGGGTAAGAAACACCCGAGTTAGATTATTACATCTAAATGAATGGTAAGAAAGAAACTATGCATGCAAGAGTAATATGCAGTTTTGCCAAGAGACATGTAGAAGTAAGAACAAAATCTCCCAAGATCACAGCTCACCGTAACGGGATCCCCTGTGATACCCCAACAAATAGCCACAAATACAAATACCGAGATGTATGTGCAATAAGCAAGATTTGCTAAAACACAATAAACACATAAGATATAACCTCTCGGCCCCCTTACACAGGCACAAGATATCCTCCTTATTTGCCATGTATGAACCCCTCGACCCCCTTACACAAGCTCGAGGTAGCCCCCTTACACAGGCCCACGTGGTCAACCCCCTTACACAGGCCCCCGTGGTAGTTCACACACGACAAGCCACCAACTAGCCACAGCCACCAATACCAAGATCTATGACAAAGCAGAAGGAATATGATCACAAGCCACCGAGTCACCATCATCCTTGCCGGCACTTGTGTGAAACATCTCAGCCTCACCTCTAGGTTAAGCCCCACCTCTAGGCACGTGATCATGGTCCAATCCCTCAGCCTCACCTAGGCATGACCCCACCTCTGGGCACGGGATTACCACCCTTGTAACGCCCAAGATTTTAAAACTGAAATATAATGTAATACTTGGGATTTTTAGCTTCTAATACTTGAGGAAATATGTCCTTTCAAGGGATTATAGAAACCTTGAGACAAATGATCAGTTTTTGAGCCAGTGGCAAAATCGTAAATATTGAAGTTCGGGTAAAAATGTAATTTACCTAAAATCTTGGGGTATTAGCGTAATTTATCCTTTCTTCGGGGGCTAAAATGCAATTAAAAAATAGCCCGAGGACTAAGTTGCAAGAGCCTAAGTGCAAATTATCCGAAAATTTTGGGCCAAGGTGCAATTCTTGAAACCTAAAAATATCTCATCAAAATATCTCAAACTAAATAGTTAAAGTAACCAAATATAGCTAACTAGTTAAAGGTGTAATGATGGGATATGGAGAAAATCAATTAACCATGTGGGTGTAATGATGGGATATGTAGAAACTCAAATAACCATGTGGGAGTAATAATGGGAAATGTAGAAAATAAATTAACCATGTGGAGTAATGATGGGAAATGTAGAAAAATGAATTAAATCGTATGAGATGTAATGATGGAAGTGTTGAAAATGTAATTAAGCATGTGAGGTTCAAAATATCAAGGACACATGGCAAGCTTCCACTAGTCATTACAAAGATAAGATAAGAACACATGGATATAAATGATTATATGGGACACATGGCACCATTTGATAAGAACACATGGATAGAAATGATTATATAGGATATTTGGCAATGTGAACACTTGGGAGTCATGATGAGTCCCAAATAATTACATGACACGTGGCAGGTTATGATTTGTTGGATAATTCTATAAATAGAACCTTTGGGTGAGTTTTGGGTATTCCAAATCAATCGAAACTAAGTTTATGCCATATTGAGAGGTGTAAAGGTGAAGCCTTAAACATTCAAATCTCATCAAACCAAGTTGAGGTAAGTATATTATGAACTATTTATGATGTTTAAGCATGTCCATGAACTATGTTATGTGGTCCCTCATGTTATGTCATGTTCACGCAAGTTTCGGGACCGGAGCTCGGTAGCGCTACGCACTAGGGTTCTTACCCCTGCAAGTTGGTGGAACCTCTCGTGTCTCCATATGATATGTTATGTTATGTCATGACTTGTTTAAATACATATGATGGTTCTCTTGTACTTACTGAGATTTGCGTAATCTCACCCCTTATATTTCCCCCCCCCCCCCAGGTGATTATGAATGAGGAGATCGGGACGTGGAGCGTGGTGGATCAATGAAAAAGAATTTTTCAAGAATTTAAGTTTTAGTTTCCTTTTGAAACAAAGTTCTTGGGGTTGAACTCTGATCTTTTCTTATATGTATGCCATAAAGCATGTCTTGGATTTTTATTTAATTTCAAGGAAGTATGAGTTTGGCTTTAAGCTCCGGATATTTTTATATATGTTATTGCTATAAAGAATCTTCGCGAAGTCTCGTTTCTTCTGTTGAAACCATGTTTCCATGTCAAACTTTATATTTACACAAAACTTGCTTTGAATTTTTATTATGTTCTAAATTTTACTTAAGTTTATAGAAGTCTGGTTTCTCCAATTTTTCTGCGCTAAACCTTAAAGTTCGTTCGAATATTATTATTTATTGTTAAGCATATAAGTAAGTTACGGGTGTCACATAGTGGTATCAGAGCAAGTTTTACTTTCCTGTAGACTCAAATTGTTTTGAAAGAAAATTTTGTACTTTTAGTAAAATTTGTAAGGAAATTCTTTTAAGGAAACATGAAAATCCACCACGTCCCGTTCAAGCTTCTGATCTCCGGGTAAGTTATAAGAATTGCTATGCTTATTCTTTATGGATACTATCTTCATGCAAGCCATATCCCCCTTAACTATGTAGTTATTCTCTCAAGCTATATTTATGAGCATATGTTGTTATATGTATGCACACGTATGAAGCTCATGTTGGAATAAGTATGTGAGAGATATGATTCTTATTTGCCATTAATTAGTATGTGTTTTTCGCTAGTGATATTGCTCCAAACTCAAGAGTTTATGATTATAGCGGAAATACTTGTTTAGGAAGGGCTTATTAGAATGAAAGCAATTAGGAATCAAGTCCATCAAGAAAAGCTTGCATAATGAATCGTAATTAAACACAGATCTATTGTTGAGTTTATTGATATGTGTGATCGCGCTAAGGGCTTTGTCAAAAAGACCTAAACTGTTTAAGGCGAGCTTGGGACTTAAGTGGTCCACGTGACCCCCCTCCTTACCTGGAAGCTCCTTAGTTGCGTGTTATACATATTGGTATATGAAATGATGGACTAACAAATCATAGTTAATATGAAGTTCCACAATAGTACTCTTTATCCTTAAGGACCCTACATTCAGGAATTAATTATTCTTTTTCACATAAGGTTATGGAAACCCGTGCAAGAAGTGCCAATAGTAGGGGCAGGCAATCGCAAAATGAGGCTAGCGAAACCAACAACCTCAACGGGCAGTTCATGCAGTTCATTGATGCCATCCGCAACATGACGCCACTTGCCACACCACCAGTTGCACCTCCCCAAGAAAACCTAAGAAATAATGCTACCCTGGTTGAGCAGTTTTGGAAGCTTCAACCACCAACTTTTGAGGGTGGGTTGGACCCTCTGGTAGCTGAAGATTGGATAGCAGCAATTGAACGGATCTTTAATCTCATAGATTGTCCAGACCCTAGGAAGGTAACTTGTGCTACATATATGTTACAACATGGAGCAAGGCATTGGTGGGATTCTACTGCCAGATCCCGACCCTAGGGACATGGGTGGACCTGGGATCAGTTCAAGGAACTTTTTCTTAAGAAGTATTACCCCGCTAACATCCGTAACCAGAAGGAAGCAGAGTTCCTCATGTTAAAACAAGGTAGCTTGACCTTAATTGAATACGAAAGGAAGTTTGATGAGCTATCACGTTTTACCCCAGCCTTAGTGGATACAGAACAAAAGCGGGCAAGGCGCTTTGAACAAGGGTTGAGAGATGATTTACGGCAGGCAGTCGTAACTTTTGAGTTAGGCACGTATCATGAGGTGCTAGCTAAGGCCCAACTGGCGAACTTTAGAGAAAGCTCCAGCAGCAATAGCAAGCTATCGCAGTCTGGACCACTAGAAAAACGTAAGTGGGAGGATAAAGGTAAAGGAAAGCAGGATTATTCGAAGAAGAATAAAGGAGGCGATCCAACATCAGGGTATTATCAACTGAACCCAGTGTGTGGCAAATGTCAGAAGCGTCATACTGGACTGTGTCTCATGGGAACCGGCGCCTGTTACAGTTGTGGTGAAATGGGTCATATTGCCAAATTCTGTCCCAAGGGTCAGGTAAAGAAACAGCAGCAACAACCATATCAACAGAAGCCAGGAAATCCCCCTAAGGGGCAAGCTAGGGTGTATGCACTCACAGGACAGGAGGAGGATCAGGACCGCAACGTGTTGGCAGGTAACATCCTCATCTCTAGAATACCTGCTTATACTTTGTTTGATTCTGGTTCAACCCATTCTTTTATATCCCCTAAGTTTGCAAGTAAGCTTAATGCACATGTGGAACATGTAAGTACTCCCTTAGGAGTAACGATACCCTCAGGAGGTATAATAAGCACGAATCATGTAGTAAGAACAGCTAAGGTGGAGGTCAAGGGAAATTTTTTAGAAACGACCTTATATGTCTTAGATATGCAAGAATTCGACGTGATTTTGGGAATGGACTGGCTTTCCAAGCACCATGCGACCATTCTATGCTTCGAAAAGGAAATAGTTTGTAAGTATCCTGAAGGGATAGAACTTTGCCTTTCAATGGCTGAGACAAAACACCTTCCCCGTGTCATTTCAGCATTAAAAGCTAAGAAACTATTGCAGTCAGAAGGATGTATTGGATTCTTAATGTCAGTGATGGTTAAGGGAGGAAAAGAATTAACAGTGAATGATGTTAAAGTAGTAAAGGACTTTCCAGAGGTCTTCCCTGATGACCTGACTGAAATGCCACTAGAACGAGAAATAGAGTTCACTATTGATCTAGTGCCCGGTTCCGCACCTATTTCTAAAGCTCCTTATAGGATGGCACCAAAGGAGCTACACGAGTTGAAAACCCAGTTAGAGGAACTTTTGGGGAAAGGATTTATTCGACCAAGTGTATCCCCCTGGGGAGCACCAGTATTATTCGTCAAGAAGAAAGATGGATCAATGAGGATGTGCATCGATTACCGGGAATTGAATAAGATTAGTATTAAGAACAAGTATCCTCTTCCCAGGATCGAGGACTTGTTTGATCAGTTACAAGGTGCACGAGTATTCTCAAAGATTGATCTAAGGTCAGGATATCACCAGTTGAGGATCAAATCTAGTGACATCTCGAAGACAGCTTTCAGAACTCGGTATGGTCATTATGAGTTTTTAGTCATGCCCTTTGGCTTGACTAATGCGCCTGGAGTTTTTATGGACTTAATGAATCGAGTTTTCTATGAGTACTTGGATAAATTTGTCATTGTCTTTATCGATGATATATTGGTGTATTCTCGAAGTGAAGAAGAGCATGAAAAACATTTGAGGGTTGTTTTAGGGATCTTGAAGGAAAAGAAGTTATTTGCAAAATTCAAGAAATGCGAGTTTTGGTTGGAGCGGGTGGTATTCCTTGGACATGTTGTCACAGCTCAAGGAATAGAAGTGGACCCCAGCAAAGTAGAAGCGGTATTAAATTGGTCAAGACCAACCAATGTAAATGAGGTTCGCAGCTTTTTGGGTTTAGCTGGATACTATAGGAGGTTCATCGAAGGGTTCTCCAAATTGGCAGGGCCTTTGACACAGCTGACTCGCAAAGGTACTAAGTTTGAATGGATAGAGAAATGTGAAACTAGTTTTGAAGAATTAAAGAAGAGGCTGGTCAACGCGCCAGTATTAACTATTCCTGAAGGGTCAGGAGGTTTTGTTATTTATAGTGATGCGTCCAAACAAGGAATTGGATGCGAATTGATGCAAAAAGGTAAGGTAGTTGCATATGCATTAAGGCAGTTGAAGCCTTATGAGCAAAACTATCCTACACATGACCTAGAACTTGCTCAAGTCAAGAGAAGGATTAGGATCCTCACGTGTTGGCCGGTAATGTCCTCATCTCTAGAAGGTCTGCTTATACTTTATTTGATTCAGGTTCCACACATTCTTTCGTATCTTTAAATTTTGAAAGTAAACTTAGCACATATGTGGAACATGCAAGCACTCCCTTAGAAATAGTTATGCCCTCAGGAGGAACAGTAAGCACAAATCAGTTAATGTAGAGATTGGCAGGCAGTTTCTAGAAGCAACCCCTATATGACTTAAATATGAAGGAGTTTAAGGTGATTTTGGGTATGGACTGGCTTTCCAAATATCATGCGACCATGTTGTGCTCTGAGAGGGATATAGTTTGTAGGAGTCCTGAAGGACTAGAACTTCACCATACTGTGGTAGAAATGGAACACCCCTTTGTGTCATTTCAACAATAAAGGCTAAGAAGCTACTATGGTTAGAAGGCTGTATTGGATTCTTAATGTTAGTAGTAGCGGAGGGAGGTGACAAATTGGAAGTAAATGATGTTAAGGTAGTCAAGGATTTTCCAGAAGTATTCCCTGATCATCTGATCAAGATGCCACTAAAACGAAAAGTAGAGTTCATTATTGATCTAGTTACTGTTTCTGCACCAATTTCTAAAGGTCCTTATAGGATGGCACTAAAAGAGTTGCAAGAGTTGAAAACTCAATTAGAAGAGTTATTAAGGAAAGGATTCATCTGACCTAGTGTTCTTTAAGACTCCGAGGAATGATCTGGTGTATACCTCGTGAGTTCTCATGTATTAACAATTGTTCAGGCTCGATAGGGAATGATCTGGTGTATACTCCACGAGTGTTCTTTGAGACTCTGGAGAATGACCTGGTGTATACCTCGTGAGTTCTCAAGTATTAACAATTGTTCAGGCTCGATGGGGAATGATCTGGTGTATACTCCACGAGTGTTCTTTGAGACTTTGGGGAATGATCTGGTGTATACCTCGTGAGTTCTCAAGTATTAGCCATCACAGGGAATGATCTGATGTATACTCTGCATGGATGGCATAGTGTTTCTCATGCTTATACTTTCATAGAGGATTGTGTTTCAATGGAATTGGTAAAGAATTATGACTACGAAATTCATTACCACCCGGGTAAGGCAAATGTGGTAGCTGATGCCTTGAGTAGAAAGAAAATGGGCCAAGTAGCAACCTTGACAACACAAAAACCTTTGTGGAAAGAATTTGAGAAGTTAAGGCTCAAGATAGTTGCTACAACATCTAGTTCTAACGCTCAAATGGTAGCTCTATCCGTCCGTCTGACCCTTCGTGATCGAATTAAGAGCCACCAGAAAGGAGATCAATATTTTGAGTATATCAAATCTAAAATTGATACAGAGAAGCAGAAGGATTTCACAGTAGCTAACGACAACACACTTCAATACCAAGGGGCGCATCTGTGTGCTAAATTTTGAGGAACTAAAGCAGGAAATTCTAGAGAAAGCCCACTCCACTCCCTACTTGGTACATCCTAGAAGTACAAAGATGTATCATGATTAAAAGGTAATATTTTAGTAGAGAAATATAAAGGAGGACATAGCTAAATTTGTTGAGAAGAGTCTGGTATGTCAGCAAGTGACAGCTGAGCACCAGCGACAGTCAGGGTTGCTGCAATCACTAGAGGTTCCAGAATGGAAATGGGAACATGTGACAATGGATTTTATTGTAGGTTTCCCAAGATCAATAACAGACCATGAGGCTATTTGGGTGATCGTGGATCGACTTACCAAATCTACTCATTTCTTACCTATTCGAATCACATTTACAATAGACCAATTTACACGACTGTATGTCAAAGAAATAGTAAGATTGCATGGTGTCCCAGTATCCATTATATCCGATAAGGACCCTGGGTTTACATCGAACTTTTGGAAGAGCTTACACCGTGCTATGGGCATCAAATTGAGTTTTAGTACAGCTTTCCATCTTTATGTAACATAGAGATGGCAAAATGGGCCCGGCCCGGGACCGGGCTAGGGCCAGCATTTTGCTAGCCCATTTAAGGTCGGGCCGATTTGGCCCGGCCCGCTGGGCCCGGCAGGCCAAATGGTGGCGGGCCGGGCTGGCCCGCTAATCGGCCACAAACCCCCCTCCCCCCGCCCCCCTCAACCTCACCTCTCACCCTCACCCTCACCCTCTGTCGCCCTCGCCCTCACCCTCGTCTCGCCCTCTGTCTCGCCCTCGCCCTCACCCTCGTCTCGCCCTCGCCCCTCGCTCGCCCTCTGTCTCGCCCTCGCCCGCGCCCCTCGCTCTCGCCCTCACTCGCCCTTGCCCTCGCCCTCGCCCTCCCCTTGCCCTCGCCCGCGCCCGCGCCCCTCCTCTCGCCCGCGCCCCTCGCTCTCGCCTTCCCTCGCCCTCTGTCTCGCCCTCGCCGGCGCCCCTCGTTCTCGCCCTCTGTCGCCCACGCCCCTCGCTCTTAGTCTCTCCCCTCGCCCTCTCTCGCTCACGCCGCCTGCCTCTGGGCCAAAAATGGTATCAAAAAAAAAAATTGGGCGGGCCCGTGTAGGGCCGGGCTAGGGCCAGCAATCTGCTAGCCCGTTTTTAAGCGGGCCGATTTGGCCCGGCCCACTTGGCTCGCAGGCCACTTGGTGGCGGGCCGGGTCGGGCTGGCCCGACCCGTTTGCCATCTCTAATGTAACACCTCCTCGTCTCAAATAATACGGTAGGTTTACACCTAGTTGTCCAAATGGCGTTAGGAAACCCTAGCAACGAAAACAATGGATCGAACCTGCCAAAATATTTGTAGGGTTCCCATGCAAGCTAAATACGCACAAACATTTCGTTAAGACAAAATATGAGTCTAGCATAACAAAAGAAGTACAATCTTTGAAAAAGTACATTGCTTCTAAAACAAAATTACATTAAAATGACAAAAAGGAACTTAAACATCCACAGACTCTTTTCCATTTGCCTCCCTCGCTTCCTTAGTCCCTGGCACAACAAACATTCCTGGAACGCAGAACATTCCAGGGGCATCAACCCAAGTCAGATTACAAGAATCCAAGTGAGATGGTTTCAAGAAGAGAATAGCTCATGTATGAAAATGCAAGTATGTAAAAATGAAACCCCCTTTGTGGAAGCCATGCTAGGGTGTTGCAATCACCCCCGCGCACGCCATGCTCATCTCAAACACGCATATGTGACTCCGCGAGTCACTCATGGCAGCCACTAGCTTGTCACAAACAACCACATGCCATGAAGTGATGAAATAAGTAAAGTAACATGATAATCAAAGAGAGCAAGTGAGTAAGTCCACATTCAACACAAATGGTTCAAGCAATGATCAATATGAAGCACAAATGATGCAAGAAACCACTCATGTATGAAAATGCAAGTATGCAAAAATGAAACCCCCTTTGTGGAAGCCATGTTAGGGTGTTGCAATCACCCCCGCGCATGCCATGCTCATCTCAAACACGCATATGTGACTCCGCGAGTCACTCCTTCCACAAGAATAGCATCCTAGAGTCCGGCTTTGGCACGCCCTTCCAGGATGGAACTTCTGACACTTGGGACACCTACTCTTAGGCTTAAAGTTTCCTCCTCGGACTCCTAAGTGCTGCTTCCTTCTCGCGTTCTTGTCCTCGGGTTCCGGCACTTCTGTCTTTAAAGCATTCATTCGAATAAGGTTACTTTCAACAGTTAAATCTTGCATAACAACCTCTGAATAAGTACGACCCCCTAAGGAACACAATGCCAGCTGTATCTCAAGTCTTAACCCACCAAGAAATTTCTGAGATTTTGCCTCTTCATCCAAATTATAAACAGGCATGTATTTAATTAACCGAGAAAAACTATCTTCATACTAGGCGACTGACATATCCCCAGTTTGTTTCAAATTCATAAATTCTCGTCTCTTTCCAACTTTTTGCATAAAGGGAAATACTTAGTGTAAAATAATTCCTTAAACTGAGTCCATGTGACAACTGGCATACCTTGTCTCATAGGGCCAGGCAAAGTCCTTTGCATCGTTCGCCACCAATGGTCCGCCTCATCTCGAAGCATGAAAGTGGCACAAACTACTTTCTCCCCTTCTCCACACCCAATAAAATTAAAAATCTTTTTGAGTGGCTCTATCCAATATTCACTTTCGCTCGAGTCAGCGCTTGCCCTTCCTCGAAAAATAGGGGGACTTAATTGTTGGAATCGGTCGACGACATCTGGGGCCTGAGGAATACTTTGACCCGTTGGCTGAGTCCCTTGCATATATGTGACCATGTGTTCCAAAACTCGCTCCACCCAATCTATACAATCCCCACTCCCTTGACTTCTAACTTGAGAAGAATTTTCTTGAGACAAGTCTACTCCCTCTTCCTAGGGACGTTGTGTCTCCTCTTCCTAGTTGCCACCCCTTCGTCTAAGAGTTTGGGATCGACGAGTGTTCACCATCTGAAATATCCACAAAGTTTATAAGAACAATATTTAAGAATCACATATTTGAACCCATACAACATAGTAACTAAACTTGTCTTATACAGATCATAATTGAAGCTACTAAAATCCTCGAAGAAAATAATACCACCCCTAGGGTTAGATCAACCGCTCCTCACAAACTACCTTTCCTTAGGTCCTTAAATACTTGCATCTTCCAAGGATCTCAAATTCTATCCTTCTTAACACCCATTTTCTTCCATCTAATCTTTGTCCAAAATCCCAAATGTCTACATACTCTGTGCATGTCCATTTACACAGTACTATTATACTTTGTATTAGACCACCATATTTTATATCACTACCAACTCATTACATCCTTATTATATATGCACAATTATTTTCTTAAACACTACCACCTATGTCATCCAAGTTTGCTATACTTTCCGTCGTATAATCCAAAATTCCCCCAAGTAAGGGGTAAGTGTTACGCCTATCCTACTATCATTAATATATTACAGCATATCCGATTAGTCCTCTATTTTACATATCTACAATCCCACAAAATTGTTCTAATCCCTAATAGACTACTCTTCCTCAGATTCAGATGTAGAGGGAGGCATGAGTTCTCTTTCTTCAGGAAAATCCACAAGATCATTCGCCTCTATCGGCATATCTTCAATCCCTTGATTCTGCTCCGCCTCACTCAAATGGTCCGCAAAGGTCTCGAGATTCGGGTAGATGGCTTGCTCTAAAAGTCCATGTGCCAGTCCCTGCATAGCTGGGGTCAGTATAGATACTAAATAACCTATCTGGAGCTCTACTATGTATGGGAGCGCCAGGCCTGGTAGAACTTCCTATATAACTGGAACAACTAAGTCAAGAAAAGTTCCTAAAGCACCAGCAGGCTGCATGACCTGTCCTTGAAGTATTGTAGTCCACCATCCTGTGATAGCCCTCTGGCGTATGGTATTAGGATCCATATTCTGTTACACATCAAAAACCTCAATATCAGTCAATCATACCTTACCCAAAATCATAATAAATCTCACTCTGATACCACTGTAACGCCTCCTCGTCTCAAATAATACTGTAGGTTTACACCTAGTTATCCAAGAGGCATTAGGAAACCCTAGTAGCGAAAACAATGGATCGAACCTGCCGAAATATTTGTAGAGTTCCCATTCAAGCTAAATACGCACAAACCTTTTGTTAAGACAAAATATGAGTCTAGCATAACAAAAGAAGTACAATCTTTGAAGAAGTACATCGCTTCTAAAACAAAATTACATTAAAATGACAAAAAGAAACTTAAACATCCACAGACTCTTTTCCATGGCACTCTACGGTCGAAAATGTAGAACTCCTCTATGCTGGACGGAAGTAGGAGAAGGACAAATAACAGGATCTGAAATTGTGCAACGGACAAATGAGAAAATCAAGATAATCTGAGAACGGATCAGAATGGCTCAAAGTAGACAACAGTCTTATGCGAACCATCGGAGAAGGGACTTAGAGTTTCAACCAGGCGATAAAGTATATTTGAAGGTCATACCTTCTCAAGTAATATCCCAAGGAAAGAAGAAAGGAAAGTTGAGCCCTAGATACATTGAACCATATGAGATCTTGGAGCGAGTCGGGGTAGTAGCTTACCGTCTAGCATTACCTCCGACAATGTCCAACATACATAATGTTTTACATGTCTCTCGACTTCGGAAGCACAAGCCTGACCCTACTCAGAAGATTCCAATCGAGGTTATCGAGCTACGAGAAGATTTAACCTATCTTGAAGAACCAGTCGAAATTTTGGATACAAAGGAACAACTGCTAAGGAACAAGACAATACCGCTAGTGAAAGTCTTGTGGAGACATCATAACGTTGAGGAAGCTACTTGGGAAAGGGAGAAGAGATTCAGCAAAACTATCCAAACCTATTTGATTTTATGGAGACTTAAAGAAATTTCGGGGACAAAATTTATTTTAAGGGGGGGAGGATGTAATACCCAAAAATTTAAATGTAAAGGATGGATGATGTAATAAAGTGTGTTTTAATGAAAGTCTTGGATTTAAGTGCAAAAGGAAATGGCTTTAAGGACCTGAATGCAAATATGAAATGATAATTTCTCCAACAATAGGAATAATTGTAATTATAAATGCTTATTGAAGAAGCTTTGTGTTAGAGAAATGGGATTGGAAGGTTAACCTAAAAGTCTTAAAGCATTAATTACTTACACCCTAAATTCAACGTAAGAAAGATCTGGAAGAATTCTATTGGTTCTCTAAAAGATGAAGATAAGAAGGGTTGTTTTGCAAGCCACGTAAAGGGTAAATGGAGGAATGAGATTGGAAAAATAAAAGCTTTCAAAAGAAGAAAGAATCAAATGGTAAAATTTTCAAAGTTAGCCATCATTACTAGGGTAGAAAATAGTCAACCTAAGAAGATAAGAGCAATCTTGAAGCTTGGGGATAAAGGACTATAAAAAGGGTAAGAAGGAGGGCCATGTAGAGTAAAAGTGAGAGAGAAAAAAAGCAAAGGGAAGAAGAATTCAAAGAAAGAAAGCAAAAGAAGCCAAACAGGGAAACCAGATTGAAGAAACACCAAAAACGGAGGAGAAACCAAAAAGGTAAGCCGCTTTTCTTTCCTTAGGGTCATAGTACTCTGAAAGAGGAGTCCGTAGGTTAAAACGGAAGTCGAATCAGAGTTAAAATGAAGAAGTCATGGCCATTTTAAACATCAAAAATAGAATCCGTAAGAACCAGGGGCTCGACGCGTGTAACACACGCGCCTGCCGCAGCTGCGCGTGAGGGCGCATGGCTATGCCTCTTGCTCTGAAATTTTTATGGTTTGCTCCTTAAATGATTTCTTACAATTCTATGTAAAAATATTTTAGTTTGGTGACCCGAACTGTATGTAACTGCAGCTTAAAAGGGCTTAATTTCGTAAAAACGGTTGACCGACAAGAAATACAACAAGAATGAGTGGTTCTCTACATCTTTTGCACTTCATATTGATCATCCTTTGATTCATTTGTGTTATATGTGGACATGCTCACTTATTTCCTTAGTTTGGCATGAAATTTTACTTATTTCATCACTTCATGGCATATGGTTGTTTGTGGCAAGCTAGTGGCCGTTGTGAGTGACTCATGGAGTCACGTATGTGTGTTTTGAGGTGAGCATGGCGTGCGCGGGGGTGATTGCAACACCCTGGCATAGCTTCCACAAAGGGGGTTTTATTTTTGCATACTTGCATTTTCATACATGAGCTATTCATTTCTTGAGAACATCTCACTTGGATTCTTGTAATCTGACTTGGGTTGATACCCCTGGAACGTTCTGCGTTCTAGGTATGTTTGATGTGCCAGGGACTAAGGAGGCGAGCGAGGCACATGGAAAAAAATATGTGGACATTTAAATACTTTTTATCATTATATGTAACCTAATTTCATAAATGTTGTAACTACTCAAAGACTGTACTTCTTTTGTTATGCTGGACTTATATGTTATCTTAAGGAAAGGTTTGTGCATATTTGGCTCTCATGGGAACCCTACAAATATTTTGGCAGATTCGATCCATTGTTTTCGCTGCTAATATATCCTTTATTTTCATACATGACATTTACAGTTGGTATCAAACGGAGGTCGAATCAGAGTTAAAATGAAGAAGTTATGGCCGTTTTAAACATCGAAAATAGAATCCGTAAGAACCAGGGGCTCGGCGTGTGTAACGCACGCGCCAGCCGCAGCTGCGCGTGAGGGCGCGTGGCCACCCTTCTGGTGGCGCGTGAAGGCGCGTGGCTATACCTCTTGCTCTGAAATTTTTATGGTTTGCTCCTTAAATGATTTCCTACAATCCTATGTAAAAATATTTTAATTTGGTGACCCGAACTGTATGTAACTGTAGCTTAAAAGGGCTTAATTTCGTAAAAATGGTGGACCGACAAAAAATACAGCAAGAGTGAGTGGTTTCTTGCAATATTTGTGCTTCATATTGATCACCCTTGATTCATTTGTGTTATATGTGGACATGCTCACTTAGTTCCTTTGTTTGGCAAGAAATTTTACTTGTTTCATCACTTCATGGCATGTGGTTGTTTGTGGCAAGCTAGTGGCCGCCATGAGTGACTCGCGGAGACACATATGTGTGTTTGAGGTGAGCATGGCGTGCGCAGGAATGATTGCAACACCCTAGCATGGCTTCCACAAAGGGGGTTTCATTTTTGAATACTTGTATTTTCATACATGAGCTATTCTCTTCTGAAACCATCTCATTTGGATTCTTGTAATCTGACTTGGGTTGATGCCCCTGGAACGTTCTGCGTTCCAGAAATGTTTGGTGTGCCAGGGACTAAGGAAGCAAGGGAGGCAAATGGAAAAGAGTCTATGGATGTTTAAGTTCCTTTTTGTCATTTTATGTAATTTTATTTCAGAAGCGATGTACTTATTCAAAGATTGTACTTCTTTTGTTATGCTAGACTCATATTTTGTCTTAACGAAAGGTTTGTGCGTATTTAGCTTGCATGGGAACCCTACAAATATTTCAGCACGTTCGATCCATTGTTTTCGCTACTAGGGTTTCCTAACGCCTCTTGGACAACTAGGTGTAAACCTATCATATTATTTGAGACGAGGAGGCGTTACAGTGGTATCAGGGCGAGGTTTATTACGATTTTAGGTAAGGTATGATTGACTGATATTGAGGTTTTTGGTGTGTAACAAGATATGGATTCTAATGACGTACGCCAGAAGGCTATCACAGGATGGTGGACTACAATACTTCAAGGATAGGTCATGCAGCCTGCTGGTGCTTTAGGAACTTTTCTTGACTTAATTATTTCAATTATACAGGAAGTTCCACCAGGCCCGGCGCTCCCATACATAGTAGAGCTCCAGATAGGTTACTTAGTATCTATATTGACCCCAGCTATGCAGGGACTGGCACATGGGCTTTTAGAGCAAGCCATCTACTTGAACCTCGAAACCTTTGCGGACCATTTGCGTGAGGTGGAGCAGAATCAAGGGATTGAAAATATGCCAATAGAGGCGAATGATCTTGTGGATTTTCCTTAAGAGAGGGAACTCACGCCTCCCTCTACATCTGAATCTGAGGAAGAGTAGTCTACTAGGGATTAGAACAATTTTATGAGATTGTAGATATGTAAAATAGATGACTAATCGGATATGCTATAATATATTAATGATGGTAGGATAGGCGTAACACTTACCCCTTACTTGGGGGAATTTTGGATTGTACGACGGAAAGTATAGCAAACTTGGATGACATAGGTGGTAGTGTTTAACAAAATAGTTGTGCATATATAATAAGGATGTAACAAAATAGTTGTGCACATATAATAAGGTGTGAAGCCTTAAACATTCAAATCTTGTCCAACCAGGTTGAGGTAAGTACATTATGAACTATTTATGATGTTTAAGCATGCCCATGAATTATGTTATGTGGTCTCTCATGTTATGTTATGTTCACGCAAGTTTCGGGACCGGAGCTCGGTAGCGCTACGCACGAGGGTTCGTTCTCCCGTAGTTGGTGGAACCTCCCGTGTCTCCATATGATATGTTATGTTATGTCATGACTTGCTTAAATACATATAATAGTTCTATTGTACTTACTAAGACTCGCAAGGATGAGAACCTGCAAGCTTAATCAAAGCTAAATGAAAGGGTTTCCACTAGATTTCATTTACAAGAGTAATAAATGCACATGGCTTCCAATACGCCAAAAACACAACACACCACTATAGGTACAGTTGTAGGACACCCACATACACACACTTCTTACAACCTTGAGTACCCTATCTGCTATTCACAATACATTACTTAGGTTACAAGGGTACATAGCGAAATCAAAATCCCAAAGCTAGCGAAGCTCCACCTCCTTGCCCACGCTTTGACCTAGAACCTAAACACTTGATATTTCTGATAAAGCTGGGACGATGAATGTCCCAGGGGTAAGAAACACCCGAGTTAGATTAATACATCTAAGTGAGTGGTAAGAAAAAAACTATGCATACAAGAGTAATATGCAGTTTTGCTAAGAGACATGTAGAAATAAGAACAAAATTTCCCAAGATCACAGCTCACCGCAAGAGCACGAGATCCCCTGTGATACCCCAACAAGTAGCCACAAATACAAATACCGAGATGTATGTGCAATAGGTAAGATTTGCTAAAACGCAACAAACACATAAGATATAACCTCTTGGCCCCCTTACACAGGCACGAGATATCCTCCTTATTTGCCATGTATGAACCCTTCGACCCCTTTACACAAGCTCGAGGTAGCCCCCTTACACAGGCCCCCATGGTAGTTCACACACGACAAGAGACCAACTAGCCATAGCCACCAAATGACAAGATCTATGATAAAGCAGGAAGAATATGTACAAACTAAAGAATATCAGGTAGGCACGGTGCACAAACCAAGGAAAATATGTTATGAAAACCACAAGCTACGTGCAAGAGTAGTCATGTTTAATCCCATCGATGAACCACAACAACCAACTTTGTGATGCAAGCAAATTAGGAAAGAAATGCTCGAAAGTAAGAAAACATGAGACGTAAGCAACAACCATCCACAAGTGGAAACCAAGAGTGATCAATAGGAATCAAGGAGCATGCATAAGAACCTCTCACAAATGAAACCAAGAATGATCAAGAGGAAGCATGCACAAGAACCACTCACAAATGAAATCATGATTGATTAAGAGGAAGCATACACAAGGACCACTCACAAATGAAATCATGATTGATCCAGAGGAAGCATGCACAGGAACCACTCACCTTGATAGGTTTACCCTTCAATAGCACTGTTTACAGCCCGATTTCGAGCACTAGGGGTTATTCTGCAGAAATCACGCATTTCGGTGAACCAAACCATAAATATTTCTACATGGGGATTGTAGATAATTAAATTAGGAGAACAACAGTGAAAATTTGAGGACAAAAGGAGCCCGGACGTGCCCTCACGCGCCCCTAGAAGGTTGGCCACGCACTTCCCCCTTCCTTGTTTCGAATTTTGCAACCTAAGATTAAAACAGCTATATCTTGCTCATTTTTTATCCGATTCGCTCTCCGTTTGAACCTACGAACTCCTCTTTTAATGCTCTACGATCCTACAGAAAGAAATTTGGCTTACCTCTTCGAATTCCCTTCTTTGGCAGTTTTCCAGCCAGATCTCTCTTTCATTTCTTCTTTGCTTTTTCCTTGCACTTTCTTTCTTTCTTTTTTCCTTAGCTTCTCGTGGCCTTAATTCCTTCCCTTTATATAGCCTTTAAATGCCCAAATCCTCAAGATTTTACTTGGCCTCCAAGTTGCTCATTTTCCACCCAAGTAATAATTACACATTTGAAATTTTTGCAATCTTCTCAAGCAAGCTTCCACTTCTTCCAATCCTAGGCTTCCAACTACACTTCCAAGATAAGCCTTATCATCTTCTTTCCTTGCAAGCAACTCTTAGTCAATCCTAATCTTCCAACTTTAGACTTTAGGATAAAAATCGATCATTGCAATCTTTGATTTTGATTTCATCTTCTCCTTCAAGCCTTTACTTCCTTCCGATCAAATCTCCCTTTCACGTGGCTTTCATGATAAGAACACTCAAAGACCCTTATCTCTTCTCTTTCAAGCCATTCATAGCCTTCCAACTCATGCCACTTAAGACTTTTGGGGGAAGAATCAATCATTACTTCAAAGACTTTAGAGAAAATTCTTAAACCAATCCTATCTCTCCAACACATGGCTTCTAGGATAAGGAATCATTATTCCTTTTGTTGGGAACAAGCTATCCCTTTTACAAGTTGTGGTATTTGCATTTCGGTCCTAGAACCATTCATGTTCACACTTTAATTCCAAACTTCCATTTTAAACATTTCATTGCATCATCCAACCTTTACATTAAATTTTGGGGTATTACATCTAGGCTTCCAACTCATGCCACTTAAGACTTTTGGGGTAAAAATCCATCATTACAACCTTTGAATATTTTCTACTTTGATTCTATCTTCCAAAGCAAGCTTCTCCTTTCTACCAATCTTAAACCTTCAAATACTCCTTCACGTGGCTTTAGGATAAGCTCCATTATCCTCTTCTTTTGCAAGCCAATGTAAACCTTCCAAGTTTCATTACTTTTGACTTTAAGGGTGAAGTAATTATTTTCATCACAACCTTTAGGACTTTTAGGGATAATCCTCCAATCCAACTTAAGACTTCTTGCATAAGCATTCATCACATAGGTCGGAAACTGTTAAACCAAGGAACGTATGTACAAAATGGGTTGGATTCAGGTTTGGGTTTAATATTGAGTATGGTCTTGATCTAGATTGATATGTCCAATATTGTGGATACTTTGGCCAGAGGGCATGATGGGACTCGTAGATGAACCCGAAAAATGATTGTTATTTCTATTTTTACAAGACTGAGGATTATGTGTAAGTACACATATGAAAATGGTCTATGTATAACAGAAACGGATAGTATATGATGATTATGATGTTGACAAATGTTACTAACTGTTGAGGAGCCTTGATGGCAGGATAGGTTACGTGTTACTAGAGGATATTCTTGGTAATCACAAAAGTGGTATGTGGTATCTTGAGGTATGCTTGGTGTTATGTTGGTTTTACTAATCTTGAGTTTTGATAACAAGATAGGTTACACGTTGATCGAGGTAACTCGGTGAGTAAGTTAGAATGAAATGTAAGTAAGTATCTTATTTTATCTGATGGTCTAATTATTTGTGCTTTGGGAGATTTGTTAATATTGGTCCATGGGACCTTATGCTAATTTGAAGATTTAATGGGTGTGATGGGTTGTTGCTTTATGGGATAAGCAACGGCAGGAGATATGATAGTTACCGAGTGATACTAATCTTTGGGATTCCTTGGTAATAGGTTGAGTTACATGGCTTACCTTTGAGGATCTTGGAAGATGAAACGGTGGTATGAAATGTTATGGTATATACTTGATGTTATTAATCTTTGAACTTTGATGACAGGGTAGGTCATGGAACCATTTGAGAGGTATAGACGGTCGTTGGCAGAATCTAATGAGTATGTAAGTTGGGGGTGTGATACAAGTAAGTACTCTAATTGTGTGATGGATTAAACCATTTTTGCTATTATTTTGGGTGACTCATTGGATTTTAGGAAAAAAATTGGATAAGGCTTCATTTGAGGTTTTCTTAAATGTTAAGTGATTTGAGGATACTAACCTTGTTAAGTGATTGGGTTAGGCGAAAGATCAAAGATGGATGGTCGTTATATGATTATGATGATGTGATTGAAATAGTACGCGTAAAGGAGACACGTGATAATCTAAAGTCTAGGTACGATCTGTGGAATGGGATATGTGGATAGGTTATGCCTTAGGCAACCACATAGGACCCAAACCATTTTGAGCTAACTGGTAATGAGAACCTTGAGGAGATGAGGAATTGGGAGACATTTTTATGGTTTGCTAGAATCTCATATTAATGATTATATGTTGCAAGAGTTTGGCAATGACCATTGGAGAATGCTCCACTGTTTCTATTGCTTCCAGGAGTTTTGATAATAAGTATTTGGGGGACCTATTGAGTCTTGGAGATACATATATATGTGATTCGTTAGAATCCTGTGTAACGACTATTTTGCAGGAACTTGATAAATCTAGAATCTGGAGGATTCTAGGAATTCTGGAATTCGGGACCAATGATTACGGACTTGAGGTAAGTCTAGTAATTCTTATATCAATCTTGAGGATATTTGGGTGATGATAACCTATGATTGACAATCAAATAGACTTGCGAAGAATCCTCGAAATCCTATGGTTCTTGGGCTACGATTTACCAGTTGATTGTGGATAGTTGGAGACCATTGGGGAGACTAACTAGACTTTGAGGACGTTTGATTCACAGTTCGTTGGAAATGTTTTGTAGGTATCTGATGGCTTCAAAATTTTGAAGACTTTAGGTAGCAAGTGCTCAGGAAATTGTTTGGATTGAGGTTACAAACCTGATAAAGGTTTGGTAAGTACCTAGTTCGTGAAAATCCTACTACATATTGCAAATATGGATATTTGGAATTTGTTGGATTGATGGCAAAACTTAATGTTCTCAAAAATTTGGGAAAATACACAACTTGGGAACTCAAGGAAGAAACCTTAAGTCAAAGGGTAGTGTCCCTGATGCCAAGATTGATTGTCGAGTAAGAATAATAGAGTTGCAAGACGATTATGGGACATGGGAAAGGTTTCAAGGGTAAGTTGTAATAACCTGAACTTTTGGGAATAGTAGGGTGATTAATTTATGGTTTACCAATGATTAGTTGGTTATAAATGTTTTTGGAATTATTTTACTAATGGGATTTAAGTATTGATCATACGATTTTGAGTATGATTGTTCCAAGCAAGAAGTGCCCGAGGCTTGGGACAAGACATGGCCTGGGAATCTGAGGAAGGAAACTTCAAACCAAAAGGTAATTATCCCAGTTATTTTATTTTGAAAAATCTTGCAAGTTTGGAAACTTGGTTGGGGGCCAAACGAGAGGCCAAAGAATGTTATACTTGAGGAAAAAGGTGACTGCTAGCCCGGGATTGTCCAAAAGGTTTAGGCTGTCCTTTTCGGGAGACCTATGGTGGACATTATGAATTTTGATAATGCCATTTGAGTTGGCCAACCCTTATGAGTTTGAAAGTAAGTCAGCGAGGGTACCAAAAGTCATGACTACTGCATTGTGTGCTAAGTGGGCTTGGGAATTTGGAGGTTTGGGAAAGGGGTGGTGGAACTGTGATTGCATACATGGGTCGAGGTAGGCCATAACCATGGGCGGAATGCTTCCCAGTGTAGGCATGTGTGTAGTATGGGCTTGCTTGGGAAAGTGTGTTTCCCAGGATAGCAAGCATGGGGACATGTGTGTTCCCCGGATTTGGCGTTGGGAAGGGAGATTTATTCTGGTTACTGACCTGACATTCGGTTTAGTGTACGAATTATTATACACCCCAACAATTGTGAGCAGTTGGCTCTGATTTGATCTAGCCTAGCACAGATGTTGATGTAATAGTGGGAATGCTTTAGCAGTGCTATCTATATGAAAAGTTCGAGGTCTTCATGATTGCTTGAGGAGCCTGTTTTTTCAGAGGGATTCGAATGCAGGATGACGACGATGGATAGAGTTTTGAAGGGTTATGGTTGTGTGATCCAGTACCATCTCAGGAAGATGAACGTGGTGGCTAACAGGGCTGCTCTAATAGCCTGTTCTAGGTGAATGTGGTGGCTAATGCAGGAATGAGCCTGTTCTATTGACCCGAGAGTGGGGACTGGTGGAGGCTTTTTAGCCTGTGGCATTGGATGCGATTCCTGATGAAACATCTATTTACGTCGTTAGCCTAGCGATTCACTCTCATCTGATGAACAGATCTGGAAAGCTATTCTAGAAGACTCGAAGGTATGGTTATGAGTTGATAATTGGGAAATGGTCGAAAACCTTGAAACTGCTTTTCGGACAAAACATTTTGATTTTTGAGTTAAAAATATGCGCCTTAGGCCAAGAGTTAAGGCAAACCACATTGGTCGAGGCGGCCAAGTCAAATAAATCATCGACCTCAAAGTGAGTTTTGAGGAGTAAAATAATATTTCTTAGAGAGTGTACTATGAAAACACCATGATATTGAGGAATTTGTTTGGGAAAATAGATTCTAAGTGAGTTATGAAGGAAATTTCGGAGATGAAATTTATTTTAAGGGGGGGAGGATGTAATACTCCTAAATTTAATGTAAAAGTTGGATTATGCAATAAATTATTTTAAATGAAAGTTTTGAATTTAAGTGTAAATTAAAAATGGTTTAGGACCTAAATGCAAATATCATAATTGGTAAGAAATGATAACTTGTCTCCAACAATAGAAATATTTGCAATGATAAATGCTTATGCAAGAAGTCTTGAGTTGGATTGGAGGATTATCCCTAAAAGTCCTAAAGGTTATGATGAAAATAATTACTTTCACCCTTAAAGTCAAAAGTAATGAAACTTGGAAGGTTTACATTGGCTTGCAAAAGAATAGGATAATTGAGCTTATCCTAAAGCCATGTGAAGAAGTATTTGGAGGTTTAAGATTGGAAGAAAGGAGAAGGTTGCTTTGGAAGATAGAATCAAAGTAGGAAATATTCAAAGGTTGTAATGATGGATTTTTACCCCAAAAGTCTTAAGTGGCATGAGTTGGAAGGCTATGAATGGCTTGGAAGAGAGGAGATAAGGGTCTTTGAGTGTTCTTATCATGAAAGCCACGTGAAGGGGAGATTGATTGGAAGGAAGTAAAGGCTTGAAGAAGAAGATGAAATCAAAATCAAAAATTGGAATGATTGATTTTTATCCTAAAGTCTAAAGTTGGAAGATTAGGATTGGATAGGATTTAGCTTGCAAGGGAAGAAGATGATAAGCTTTATCTTGGAAGTGTAGTTGGAAGCCTAGGATTGGAGGAAGTGGAAGCTTGCTTGAGAAGATTGCAAAAATTTCAAATGTGTAATTATTACTTTGGTAGAAAATGAGCAACTTGGAGGCCAAGTAAAATCTTGAGGATTTGGGCATTTAAAGGCAATATAAAGGGAAGGAATTAAGGCCACGAGAAGTTAAGGAGAAAGGAAAGAAAGCAAGTGCAAGAAAAATCAAAGAAAAAGCAAAGAAGAAAGGAAAGAGAGACTTGGCTGGAAAACTGCCAAAATAAAAGGGAATTCGAAGAGGTAAGCCAAATTTCTTTCCGTATGATCGTAGAGCACGAAAAGAGGAGTTCGTAGGTTCAAACGGAGAGGGAATCGGAGTTAAAATGAGCAAGATATAGTTGTTTTAATCTTAGGTTGCAAAATCAAAAACAATGAAGGAGGAAGCGCGTGGCCACCCTTCCGAGGGCGCGTCCGAGCTCCGTTTGTCCTCAAATTTTCACCGTTGTTTTCCTAATTTAATTATCTACAATACCCATGTAGAAATATTTAAGATTTGGTTCACCGAAATGCATGATTTCTACAGAACAACCCCTAGTGCTCAAAATCGAGCTGTAAAACCGTGCTATCGAAGGGGAAACGGTCAAGGTGAGTGGTTCTTGTGCATGCTTCCTCTTTATCGTTCCTGATTTCATTTGTGAGTGGTTCTTGTGCATGCTTCCTCTTGACCATTCTTGGTTTCATCTGTGAGTGGTTCTTGTGCATGCTTCCTCTTGATCGTTCCTGATTTCATTTGTAAGTGGTTCTTGTGCATGCTTCTTCTTGATCATTCTTAGTTTTTGATCATTCTTGGTTTCATCTGTGAGTGGTTCTTGTGCATGCTTCCTCTTGATCATTCCTGATTTCATTTGTGAGTGGTTCTTGTGCATGCTTCCTCTTGATCACTCTTGGTTTCCACTTGTGGATGATTGTTGCTTACATGTCATGTTTCTTTGCTTCTGGGCATTTCTTTCCTATTTTACTTGCATTACGGAGTTTGTTGTTATGATTCATCGATGGGATTAAGCATAACTACTCTTGCTCGTAGCTTGTGGGTTGCATATCATATTTTCCTTGGTTTGTGCACCGTGCCTACAGGTGAGGCCGTGCCTACTTGATATTTCTTAGTTTGTATATATTCCTTCTGCTTTGTCTTCAACATGTTATTTAGTGATAGTTGCTATTGGTGGATCGGGAACTTGTATATGATGGTTGGCAGCTTGGTTGTGAAACGTCACGATGATCGGAAAGCAATCTCATGCCTAGAGGTGGGGCCGTGCCTAGAGGTGAGGCTGAGGGATTGGACCATGATCACGTGCCTACAGGTGGGGCTGAGATGTTTCACACAAGTGCCGACGGGCATAATAGTGGCTTGTAATCCCGTGCCTAGAGGTGGGGCTGAGGGATTGGACCACGATCACATGCCTAAAGGTGGGGTTGAGGGATTGGACCACAATCACATGCCTAGAGGTGGGGCTTAGCCTAGAAGTGAGGCTGTGAGGTTTGACACAAGTGCTGGAAGGGATGATTGTGACTCGGGGAGGTTTTATTTTGATATGGTCTTGGAAGATTTATACTTATTTCTGCTTGTTTCCTGGCATAACTGCATATTGCTCTTGCATGCATAGTTTCTTTCCCTGTACCACTCACTTAGATATAATTATCTAACTCGGGTGTTTCTTACCCCTAGGGCATTCATCATCCCAGCTTTGTCAGAGGTATCAAGTGTTTTAGGTTGCAAGATCAAAGCGTAGGCAAAGAGGTAGAGCTTCACTAGCTTTGGGGTTTTGGTTTTATTATGTACCCTTGTAATCAAAGTAATATATTGTGAATAGCAGCTAGGGTACTCAAAGTTTGTAATAAAAGGATGCCCTACAGTTGTACTACATTAATAGGTTGTGTCCTTCTGGAGTATTGAGAGTCTTTTACATTTCTTGTACTTGGAAATGAAATCTAGTGAAAACCCCTTTATTAAGCTTTGATTAAGCTTGCAGGTTCGATCCAATGCTTCCGTTGGTAAGGGTTTCCATGACGCCCGTAGATGATGTTAGCTTATATTTAATATCATTGCGTATTTGGAAAAGTGGGGCGTTACAATGGTTCTCAAAATTCTCTAGTGTTCTTGTTTAGAATGGATTTCATCAATATCAATCTGATTATTCTCTTTTTACTAAAGGTACCGGTAGTTCCTTTGTGGCCCTCCTTGTATATGTAGATGACATAATCATTACTGGTCCTAATGTTAGAGTTATTAATTCTCTCAAGGGTTTTCTTCATAGTCAGTTTCAGTTGAAAGATCTTAGCCAATTAAAATATTTCCTTAGGCTGGAAATTGCTCAATCTTCTTTTGGTATATTTTTCTCACATAGGCATTACTCTCCAACTTCTTGAGGACACTAGTTTTCTAGCCTATAAGCCATCATCTTTGCCTATGATCCCTAATTCCAAACTTTGTTCCTTTAAGGGAGAGTTATTGGCAGATCCATCCTTATATAGAAGACTTGTTGGTCGATTATTGTATCTCACAGTTTCTCAGCCTGATATTATATTTGTTGTACACAAGCTGAGTCAATTTGTGTCTCAGCCTCATTTAGATGCTGCTCATCACCTTCTCCAATATCTTAAAGGCACTCTCGGTCAAGATTTGTTTTTTTCTACTTCTTCTTCTCTTTAGCTACGGGCCTTCTTTGATGCTGATTGGAGATCTTGTTTAGACTCAAGAAAGTCTACTACTCGTTTCTGTATCTTCCTTGGTGACTCTTTGGTTTCTTGGAAGGCTAAGAAACAGAACACTATTTCCCGTTATTCAGCTAAAGCTAAATACAAGGCTCTTACCATGACTACCAGTGAGCTTACCTGGCTCACCCAGTTGCTATCAGAATTTCAAATCAAGGCTTCCATCCCTGCTCTCCTCTTTTATGATAACCAAGCAACAGTTCATATTGCCACCAATCTGGTATTTCATGAATGTACAAAACACATTGAGTTGGATTGTCATTTTGTTCGTGAGAAAATCGTTATTGGATTTATTCGGTTGCTCCATATTTGCTCTTAGCACTAGCTAGTTGATGTGCTCACTAAGCCCCTGCGAGCAACCTAGCTTTCATCCTTGTTTTCCAATATGGCCATACTTGACATCCATGGTCCATCTTGAGGGAGACTAACAAATGTTGATATTAATATATTGTTGGTTGTTTTTTTCTGTATTTCTTTCCATTGTACAGTTAGAGTAAGCAGGATTATTTTCGTCTTTTCATATATTCATTCCTATTGTATTTAAGCTTGCTGCAAGACAGCTTTGGGAATAAGACAGAATATTTTTTTTCCAGGTTTTCTTCCTCTGTTCTTGATAAGATCAGGCCTCTAGTATTCACGAGACTCAAAATTCTGAGCTGAACCAGTATTTGTAGGAGTTAGTATTTCCAGGTAGAGAGAATTTTAAAATCCTTCATTGGCGGGAGATCAACAGTGCTAAATTTCCTACATTAGCAAGGATGGCTCGTGATATTTTAATGTGGGAAGTAGGACGATTGATGAGACGCCCACCTCTTTACCGCCAGATATATTGTGGAGGCTTTGGCAACTGGAAATGATTGGATTGAGTTCCAAACATAACAGTGCAAGTAAATTCACATTAATAATTTCCATTGTGTTTCCCATGAAGAAACAGTATAACCCCGTCAGCCAAGATTATATCAAGCATCAGAAAACAACTCAACCAATAATAATAAGAAGAAGAATAGGACTGAATAAATAGATCCATTCAAGTCGCCAATTAACATGCAAAAATTCAACAGACTAATAGAAAGATAAGAACAGAAGAAGAACCGAAATGCCTAATATCATTACTACCCTCCTCAGAAGAATACAAATCCCCCGCCAGCGCCGTTTCAAAATTTTATTTTATTTGTAACATAAACTGCAATCAATCAATTATTATACTTAAAATTCAATTCTAACAGTATATTTTCTAATATTCTTAGAGATTGCAATCTATCCATGCAAGTAATTCACTTCAATTCCGGATTTAAACTTGATAACACCATCATCTTCAAGTAAGCTGTCACCAGCGCGCAAAGAAGAGCATTTACCTGCTTGTTTTTATTCCAACAAGATCAGAAGAACCAAAATGCTAAAATATCATTATTACCTTTAAATTTTATTCTTAATTCTATCCAGATCGGCTATATCTACACACACACACACACACACCTTTCATCAACTCATTTTTTAGATTTTCATGTTCTTGGTAAGAAATGAGCAAAATTCTATCGAAAGGTAATATTTGTTGATGATAAAAACACTATCAAATGCACTAATTTTTTTAATAAAACAAAATAAACAGATAATAAATAACTGGGAATGCTGAATACATAAAAGAGTGACAGTAGCAATCAACAGAAATAGCCCTCTCTTGGCTGCTTTCAAATGAATAATGGAAAACGCAGATATGACCTTTCCTTCGGTCTCTGTTTACTTTCCATAAACATTGCTTATTGTGCATAGAAAAGAATATATATATATAACAATCTTAAGACAAGAAACAACTCCAGCGCAAACTACTACTTCAAATGGTTCAGGACACAACTCTTCAACAGCTGACGGTGGAAAGTTAACGCCTCCCAGACGCCACTGACTCAGCTGAGAAGAGGTACTTCACTCGTGAAAGTACCGAATCGTGTGTGGGATCGTAAGGATGGTCCTTTGATGGGATCTCCAAAATTGCTGGAATCGGTTTGTTGTAGCCATCTACTAAGAACCTTATCATGTTTGCAACCTGAACAATAGAAGTGAAAAGGCTTAGGGGCCAACTTAACAGGAGGCGCAGCCCAAAAATCCCACCCCATCCCTGATGACTACAATCCCCATGTTATACAACATGGACCAAGAGCTTTGAGGCACCAGCTTGTCTCCAATAATCATGAACACAAGGACATATAATAATTAATTCCAAACTTCGCCAATACATTTTTTGTAATGAAAAATTGTGTTCATACACTAGCATGCAACTCTTTAGGGTTTGGGGTTTTTAGGCAATTAGTATTTTATGTATAATTTTATACAAAACTCTTACTTGCTCATATTTCATATTCATTAATTCTCACCGGACTCGCATGAGCTCAATAGAATTCCGATGTCAAGCTAATTCTTATTCTTATTATTACTTACTTTCATTTTTGTAAACGCCTAGCTAATTCTTATTCTCTTTCAGAGATGTTCCTAGGTAATTGATGGCTCCTGAGAATATGACAAGACCGCCGGTTAAACAGATGATCTTACAACTCGTAACACTAAGGCCACGACCTGAACAGTACTTCTTGAAAAACTCTCACCTTACGCTCACTCATCTTCAGGGTTTCTGTTCCACATAGCATGGCCAGATCAGACTACCTATTTTGGCAAGCAACTCCAGTAGTCAATCCTACCAATCTTACATAACAGCTGCTTCATTCAGATCAATGGCTGTTTGGCAATCAAGTATCTTCATAATATCCTCCTCTAGAAAAGTTAACCGGCATTTGCCAAGTGCAAGAAAGGATCCATTGCCAAATGTCTAGTGATATTAACATGCCAGAATTTGTAAAACATGCATGCTTAAAATTTCAAAATTTCTCCACATAATTAGACAGGAGGAAAGACATTCATGAGGTGCTTGAGATATATATAAGATGTCGCATAGACTTGCACCAATTTAACCAATTCAAAAATTATCATATACATAACCAATGAGAAGCATAATGGACCAACCAAAAAATAATGAGAGAGGTAATCACTTACGTATTGACTGATTAACACTACTGCAATGTCCTCTCTTGTTGTGAACTCTCTGAATGCATCCTCAATTTGTTTCATCGTTGTTTCTGAAAATGAGAAAAAACGAAAACAAGAATCAGGCTTCTTGTAAAAGTTGGTTCCAAGTCCATGGCGTTGTCATGTTCAAATTTTCTTCTTTTCTTCTCAACAGTTTGAAAAAACAATTTGGATGTCCCTTTTTTTCTTTTCCCTCTTTTAGTTCCATTCTAAAGGGACAACGTTATGGCTGCTGGGAAAAACATCTGCAGCATAAAGGACCAAAGTAATTGACATCTTTTAACAGTCTGAATAGGGTTTGCTGACAAACCAGCTGCATTTTAGACAGTTTTTTTCCCAATTTATAGGATCGTAAATTGCTAAGCTTAGCCATTTGTTTTGGTGTGATCTCCCAGGAACAACCAGGAAATGTGAAAAGATCATGAGCCAGTCAATTATTCTTGGGATGTTTACTCTTTGTGGTGTTTAGACTCGCAAAGTATCAAAAGAATGGGTAATTTTCAATTTAGATGTGGAAGAAAATAAAAAAAAATACAATTGAAATATAATGGAGAAACTTCCCCCATAACTAATGGTTAATCACAGAGATCCTATTCATCATGCCTAGCATGCAAGAGAATTCACAACATTTGGATCTCATAGGCATACTTGAGTCCACAATAAGGTAATTTGTCTTCCTTCGCAAGTCCACATTGCCAACTCCAGCTAATAGAAATCCAGTTACTGTGTCCTAAAAATCAGATTAGTTATACATCAGACAAGTTACAGAAGAACAAAAGAAACTTAGCAGACATCTTAAACACTGATTACAAAACTAGAATGAAATAAGGATCAACAAAGAACATAAACCAAGCCATATGATTAATGTTGCATCTAAAGTACATAATATTTCCTCCTATTGTCGACTCACAAACTACATGTGCATAACATGTTACTCGGAAAGGAGTAACCAAGAGAAAACGAGGGTATCACTAAACACTAAATTGATCAACTGAACTTTGCTTGAGCTCAACTCAACTCAAGCAAACCTCATACCCCACTGTTTGGAGTCAGCCAAATAGATTGACTTTCATCATTTTGCTTTAATAAGTCCCTTAGTTTAAATCAAAATATATCATATATTTACTGTTTCAGCTCAAGCTAATTTCATCCTTGCCTATACCTTTCCATTACACTTCAGGATACATCACCTTTCCTTCCTTTTGGGTCAACCATTGGTCTTTCATGTATGATTAGACCATTTGAATCATTTTTCTCCCATTTTATCTTCAGTAAATCTAACTTTATAGTCTCTCAGAATCAATTCTCCTAGGTGTGATGCCTAGGAGTTATTTTCTTCCTATCTTCCCTACTCTTCAATTTCAGATTATTATTTTCATAACCTTGCTTCCAGACCTGTTTTCAGCCTTCTAGGCTTCGCACCTAATAATATATCTAAACACTAGCCTTTTCAACAATATTATCTAGCCTTTTAATCCTAAATAAGCCTCTAAAAAGTAGGTATTCTCAGAATACCAGGTCTGTCCTACATCATTTTATATACTGGGTGGTTCCACTATTAAAGCAATCATAACGAGCTCAAGATTATTACCTCATCGGCAATCATAGCAATGAGTGCAGAGTTTCTTGTTGGAATTTGAACTCTGTTGGCCATTCAAACAGATAACAGAACTGCAGGAGACAACTACATGAGAATGCCATATGTTTATGTGAATTATCCCTCAGAAACACACACTAAAAGCCAAACAAGCAAATTTGCTAGAATCACGTATCCAATTAAAATGTGCATAAGATGACAAATCTAGGCGTCACAAACCAGGCGATGGCATTTATCCCAATGCTAGGCTGACCATAACCCCTGAGATCAACAAGCCTTGAGAGTACACCAATTTAACAGTAAAAAAGAATATTCATTTAACTAATGCTCATTATTTATAGTTAAATTACCCCATGAGGGAAAAATCATTTAAAATTTGAACATTAAGAGTGTATGCATGTCTTATTCCCAATTAATAACGAAATGAAACTGAGTTATGAATTCAACATATGTGCTTGTGCAGCTAAAGAAAAACTAAACTAAAACTGTTAAGCTAACATCTCCACGGTGAATAACTAAGTAAAAGCTATTGGACCAGTGAACCTGGAGAATTGAACCCAACACCTAAGAACTTGAAAAATGTTAAATACAATGATATGAGCCCCAAGGGACCTGCAAGTAACAAAAGTATGCCATGACCACTTGGAGAAAACACAAAAAAATAAAATAAAATAAATAAGGTCACAAGAAACATGTGAAGGATAATTGCAGTGTACATATAACTCGATACATCAGTTAATGCAGATTTCAGAAATCATGTTAGCATGTGACCGGTCACGCATTCATGTAAACATGTAAATGGATTTTTTTTCTTTTAATAGTCAATCAGTAAAAACTTATAGTTCATGCAACAGTTGAACATGCACGTTTGTTAGACTGTGCCCTAATTAGGAGTGTGTTAAACAGATAATCAAAAGTTGAGATGACACTACAACCTCTCACAGAAAACAAATACATGGTACCATGGCCCATAGATCCCTGCTGTGTAAGCATCCAGGGTTCTCATTAACTAATTTCATATGCAAGCAAAACCAAGATGCCCTTTAGACTGGATTTTTACCAAAACCCTTTTACCAGTAACACAATTTGGACAATCATTCATAGATACTAGACTCAATTCAGACTTTTCCTTTTCTCTTTGGCAGTGGACTTAAAAAGGTTTGATGAACAAAAATCTTTATTTTGGTCATGTGAGAACAGTTATGTAGTTAAACATTCACAATAGTGCATATACTTTTATATATGACATAAACATTGTTTTACTTGGCATGACAAAAGTATATATATATTTTAGAAGTAAACACACACACGCATAGATATATACATATATATATATATAGATATTGCATGTGGCCTTTTTTCTTTTCTCTTCCCTAAGGATGGGTATATATGTAAGAATTATCTTATGGCTCACATGGTAATTAAAGGAAATATCTCATCAAATAAATTAGTAATAATTATCTGGTATATTACAATATAATTAATATAAATATTGTATCAGATATTATGGTGTTTATCTGATTAAATAATCAAATCCAATATCAAATATGATGTGTTAATCTAATGAGATAATTAAAGGATTTAATAAGATAATAGATTACTTTATAATTCTATTTGGTTTAGAAGATGTGAATGCTAACTCTTAAAGAGTCTTGATGGGAGAATACTTTTACTACTATAAATAAGGGGTTTGGTCCTCTCTCTACCTAGCACATCAAAGCAATTACAGTTATATTTTATATACACCATTACAGTTGAGGTGAAAGGGAAAAAACCAGATTTGAAGTGTTTTCGTCTTCAACCGACAATTCTCTTTACGGCTTAATTTCTGATGGATCTAGCTATGCATTTAATTATTAAATTATGTGAATTACATGAGTTTTACAATTATGGGCATGATGTTTAATTGTATGTTATTATTATGCATACAATATTATAGCTTACATGTGGTATTAGAGCCAACGTTTTATAAAACTCGTGTATTTTTCATTTAAAGTTATTTAATTTTTGTCTTTACGAAAATTAATATTAAGTAAAGAATAAAAGGAAGATTCACTGTCCGATAATATTAATCGCCGAAAAGCTGACTACCAGCAGTGACACGATGTAAGCCGTGACCCTTCAACTTCTTCAACTGTTCTCTCCTTCATTTTAATTGTGAATGGTCATACATAGTTTGATTAATAAAAGTATTTTTTTTCTCTTAATACTTGGAAATGCATTCATCTTTATGTTTACCTATTTAGATGAAGCCCAAAGAGTGTAGTGATGTCA
The DNA here is from genome assembly GCF_014633365.1 of Diospyros lotus. Lineage (NCBI taxonomy): Eukaryota > Viridiplantae > Streptophyta > Magnoliopsida > Ericales > Ebenaceae > Diospyros > Diospyros lotus. The sequence goes on from NC_068348.1 coordinate 7,544,132, forward strand.
ATCGGGTTATAATGAGATCATACTAATAATATTGAATGACTTATGCTTCATTCTTAAACTATTCCTAGTCATAGGACTATAGAGTGGGGCATCTATAGTACCGTCAAGACCAGTACACACTATGCATGCTCGTAAGGAGGGTAGTTGATCTCATTGACTACTTGTGTAGTGGCACTAATGCAAGTGTGTAGATGCTCATTCTCTTTACCCTTTGACGGTACACACTATGCATGCTCGTAAGGAGGGTAGTTGATCTCATTGACTACTTGTGTAGTAACACTAATGCAAGTGTGTAGGTGCTCATTCTCTTTACCCTTTCGGTAGAGGATAGTGTAGTCCAAACCCATTAGTTTAGACACCCCCTTCCTTTGTAATTGGGACTGCAGCCTTTGCTCGGAGAAAAACCTTAGGCTTTCATGATCTATCTTGATTATAAACGGATTGCCCTCTAAGTAATGTCTCCATTTATCCACTGCCTTCAACACGGCCAACAACTCTTTGTTGTATACGCTCCATCCCTAGTGTTTAGGCCCCAAAGCTTGGCTGATGTAAGTGATAGGCCTTCCTTCTTGCGTTAGGACTACACCAATTCCTTTTTCACACGTGTCTGTCTCCACCACAAACTGTTTGGTGAAGTCTGGGAGGGCTAACACAGGGGCTTGTGTCGTGACATTCTTTAGAGTTAAGAATGTTACATCTGCTTGGGGATTCCAGATAATCCATTTGTCATGGTCCTAAGGTTTATCCTAGGACTAGAATGGAAATCGGAAGGGATATGATACAGTGAAGGTCAAGAACATAATGTATAGAAGGGAAGTTGAAGAAGAATGGGAAGAGAAATTAGAGAGAATTGAGGGAGAATGGCAAAAGAACGAGAGAGGGAGAGAAATTGGAATTTCTATTATCAATCAACATGAGAATCTCATCCATTTACAGCAGCCTTATATAGGCATATTTGTCTTCCTAACAGCCTTGCATATGCAGCCATGTGCTCCTAACTAATTGCTAAAATATCTCCTAATAAGCCTATTACTACATTACCCCTTTAATGCTCCTTGGATCATGACAATTCCCACCTCGAGAGAGTTCTTGTCCTTAAAAACTTACAGCAAGTAGCTATTGCTTCATCCAATTCCCGCCTTTGCTCTCTAATCCATCTTTCTTTCTTTCTCCTTCTATGCCTCTTCTTCTTCCTCGTTCTAAAGTGTCCAAGATCAACTCCAAGCCTAAGTTGCTCCACTTCCATAGGAGAAACTTTATCGAATGCAAGCCCCATACAACCACCTCCTTCTATAGCTGTCTAATCAATTTCGATCTTCCATTAAAAAACATGATCAGCCACACCTGACCTGATATGGTTAGTAGTTGGAACTTGGAGTCTAAAGGAAGAGTTAACTGTATCCATGGCTTCCTTGGATAGTTCATCCCCGTCCCATACAAGTAAGTTAAGCAAGTATCCCTAGATGCAGTTATTGCATTTCCATCCAGCCCACTGCCATGTTCTATTGCAAAATTACCAGCAACATCTTGGAAATGTAGCAATGGGAAATTGTTGACTTGCCTTAGATACTTAGACGAAGCTTGCTTGTGAGCTTCAAAACTAAGTGTTGTCACAACCCCAATTCCAGCAGCCGGTTCCTTTGTCAATACAGTAGACAAAAACATGAATTTTCCCACTGAAGCAAAAACCACTAGAGCAACTGTAGTTCCATTCCTTACTACCAAACTTTCGGCTTCTTCAGTTATCTCTCTCAACTTCCCACCAGTTATCAGCTATCATTGAAATTCCTTACCCAATCCACACATCTTCACAGTGTTAAAAGATGTTTCCACCGGGGATACATGCCATTTCCAGTGATAGTAAGGGACTCAATCTTCCTTCCCAACCAAACCTAGCCCTAATATTGCAGCTCACCAACCGGGATTTGAACAGTTGCAACAGTAGGAAACTTCTTTCCCAGAGCTGTTTCCTAATCATTGTCATACACCCCATACTTATCTACTCTACTTTCCTCTTCTAACCTTTCAGTAGGTGCTTCCTGAGATATTATTTCTTCTTCTAACTCATCAATCACTACAGCTGAAACCCTCTCCAATTCTAGAGATTCCTTGGTGTCTCTTGTCATTCCTAACAACTGATTGAATGCCTTGAGCATCTCTTGTTTTGGACTTCCGATATTATCATCTGGATCATCCTCATCAACAACCTCATTTCCAAAGGAATCAGAGTACTCCTTTAATTCTTCTTTTATCCAAACACCTTGAACCAAGCTCTCGGACTTTCTACTGTTGCTGCCAGCACTGTCCTGACAGCCACCATCCTTGTCAATTCCACCGAAACTAGTATCCTTCTTCCACTCCACTCCAAGGAATTCCTCCTTGTTAAAACTTTTGTGATAATCATCGAAGTATTCCACCAGAAAGTTGTAATGATACTTCTTAATAAGTATCATCGCAAACTCTTGCAGCTTCTCGCGTATCATAAGGCCAAATTCCTTGCTCGTTTCATGTATCCCATTGCTTGTTCCTTTGTCCCTATTGCTGCCAACTGAAAATGCAGCCTTCTTTGGTTACCATTGAGGCTCCATTCCAACTAAAAATGAAGCATTCTTCTACTGCAATTGAGGGCTCATCTACTTCATGTATGCACTACTCCCAAGGCCTCAAGAGCAGGTCATTCCCCTGAAAATGCAGCACCCTTCTGCTACGACTAAGACTCCAATGTCCTCGTGCGTGCACGACTCCTCCTAGCCAAAATCTCACTAACTGGAAAAGCAATAGGCCAAGAAACCGAAGCTCTTTCCATCATAAATGCCCACACTTCCCTTCTGTAACTGCCTCACCCAATCACCTCTAAAATTGATCCAATAAGTGGCAAATTACAGCCACTATTATGCTTTAAGGTCAAGCCTATTGTAGCAGCGGAAGAAGTCGCACAATTACAGCGACTTGATCAGCCTTCTTAAGTCCCCTAGATCGCAATCAAAAGTGAGAATTGATCGCTATACCGGTCACCTTCACAACCGAGATCGCTTGAGTCAAGGAACTGATCTAGATCGTCTGCTGCTCCCGATTTCCGTAATCGCCTTCAATTTCCGAGAGTCAAGCTCGTTGCGTCGGAATCCATTGGCCAAGTCATCTTCCAATTCCAAGCCTCAAATATCAGCCGACCTTTCGTAATCGCCTTCAATTTTCGAGAGTTAAGCTTGGTGCGTCGGAATCCAATTTCTGCTTCGTCCTCAATTGCACATGCTGATTGACTCTAATGCAGTCGACATAATTTGCTGGATTCAATCCGAAATCCTTCTGACCCTGCTTCGCACATCAAATCCGAGCAAGACTTGTTAAAATTTGATGTTGTTCGTCAACATCTTGCCTCGCCCATTCTGAATCTGTTGCTGGATCACCTTCGTAAATCACTGTTGGAGATTAATATCTCCAAACATCAACCACCTTCTAGGTCCAGAGTCGCCAGACCTAATCGCCAACCTATCAAGCGGAAACACCAACAACGCACCAGTCAGTCACTCCAGTCACGACCCTCCTAGCTGTCTACGTCACCACCTTCGACAAACTCCCACACCAATCGCGAATGCTCCTTAGTTCGCGTCGCCAACTTTAGCAGATCTCCCGTACCAGTCGTTTGCTCTAGTCGCGAATCCTCTTGGCTTGCTTGTCTTTGATTTTGGACAAGATTATTGGAGCCTTAGCCACGAGCCAATCCCCTACTTCTCCTTCAGATCCAAGCCAGCACTCATTTCCTCGTGCATCGTAATCAATTTCGAGATTCAATGGTCGTGGATCATAGGCTCATTCAGCCTCCAAACAATTGGTTCCAAATCCGCCTAAGCTGTTATCGACGGCTCCAAGAAAATCGAACAACTCTTCCAGATCACTAGTCGTGATCACTTGTAGCTCAGCTTACCCAAACGCTTCCTGTAACTCGACCGGCTTCAAGAACTGTCCTCCAAAGTAGCCTCAATCAGTTCCGAGGAACGCCTTGCTTGGTGACGATTTGTCCTTGGTTCCTTAGGAATCGGATCGAAATTGCTAGTCGATCGGTTCTGTTGAAGCTCCTTGACAGTTCGCCCATATCACTATATTTGCCTCAATTCCATCTAGAATCGATTGAAATCACAGCCGAGGAACGATGCTCTGATACCAATTTGTCATGGACCTAAGGTTTAGCCTAGGACTAGAATGGAAATCGGAAGGGATCCGATACAGTGAAGGTCAAGAACAGAATGTATAAAAGGGAAGTTGAAGAAGAATGGGGGGAGAAATTAGAGAGAATTGAGGGAGAATGGCAGAAGAACAAGAGAGAGAGATTGGAGAGAAATTGGAATTTCTATTATCATTCAACATGAGAATCCCATCCATTTACTGCATATAGACATATTTGTCTCCTAACAACTTTACACATGCAGCTATGTGCTCCTAACTAATTGCTAAAATATCTCCTAATAAGCCTATTACTACATTACCCCTTTAATGCTCCTTGGGTCATGACACCTTCCTCCTTTTGAGCAAGTCTATCAGGGGTTGACTAATCAATCCACATTGCCTTCAAACTTGCAATAGTAGCTTGTTAACCTCAAAAATCCCCTTATTTCCCTCATCATATAGGGTCTAGGCCAATCCACCATTATTGTGACCTTGTTGGGATCTGTTTTAACTCCTTCTCCTTATATGATGTGCCCCAAATAGCCCACCTCATCTTTGGCAAAGATACATTTGGATAGCTTGACATACAAGTGGTTAGTCGTAAGGACCTCAAATGCAGTTTTAAGATGGTCTAGGTGTTGGTCCAAGTTTGGGCTATATTTGAGAATATCATCAAAGAAAACTGGATGAATTTTTGGAGGTAGGGAGCAAATATTTTCTGCACAAAATCACAATCCACTTATATGGCATATAGTCACGCATGAATATATGTATATGTATTGTATTTATATATGTATTATTTTATATATTTTATTTATTTTTATTTTTTTATTATTATTATTTTTTTTTTTTTTTAAATCTTTGAATATGCCCTAGTGTTGATTTAATCTTCATTTTTCATATAAACTTGCATATAATCACTAAATATTCAATTAAACCTAATTTTAAGATTAAAATAAAGGTATAATTATAACAAAATTTTATAAAATGGACCACTAAAGCTGCGTTCTCTTTGTTGTTTTTAAGTCATTTTTAGTTTTAAATTTTCTAAAATAATGAAAACGTATTTTCTTTACTGTTTTTAAAAATACATTTTTGAAAACAAAAAAAAAATTGTAAAGAAAACTCAAAACAAGTGTTTTCATCCAAAATAAACTCTAAACTCAAAACATATTTATTTATTTATTTATTTATTTATATTTTATTACTATAATGAAAAAAAATTATAAAATTTATTAACTTTAAAATGTATATATATTTTTAATAATTTATAAGCATTAAATATTTTTAATTTACTAAATAATCAAATTTATTGAATAAAATATTATTAAAAAATTATTTTCAAAATTTCAAAGAGAGCGCGTTTTTTAATTTTTTGTTTTGAGAAATAGTTTTTCAAAATGATAAAGAGAATGTGTTTTTAATTTTTTAAAAATTGACTACCAAAATAGAAAATTAAAAATGAATTCGAAACTCAAAACTAAAAATTGAAAAGTAAAGAGAACGCAAGCTAAACAGTTCGGCCCAAAGTTCCAAGTAGAAGAAGTGATCGTTTAGAAGTCCATCCTTGCTATGTTCAGTCTCCACATAAATGGGAATGGGAATTGCATTGCTCTTCACAGTTCTTTTCTGGTGCTTAGATTCGTCGGAATGAGTCTTAATAGAGGGCGACAGAGTTTTGAGAGAAGAAGAGCATCCCCGTTTCCCCCCAGCAGTAGAACAAGCCTTTAACGGAGTTGGGAGTAAACCTGCTCCGGACTGAAAACTTGGGCAACTGATATCTTTGAAGCCTCTGGAAGGAGGCGATCCAAATGCATCAAATCTTGAAGGGCAGTGAAATCTGGCCTTACCATAGCATGCTGAGCAACGACTACCATCGTTTCAAGCATATTATCACCGAGTCAACTAGTATTTACCCGCTCCAGTTCTACCTTTTCTAACACATCAACACTCTAGATCTACCACTACAGCCTTTACCAAGGGCTCAGAACTCTAGAAATTCACCTATTTGGAGTTAGAATCCCCGGGAACCAACAGTACCTCTAGATCTTCTCCACAACCACCGAAATCCAAACAGATTGGCGTTGATTTCAGAAAACCAAAACCACACAACAAGCATATATAGATCAGGAAGAACCAGAAAATGAATCCTTGATCTGGTCAATGTAAGCGCGGAATCAACAATCAGATCCATTCGAAACGAGACAGAACAGATAGAAACCAAATCAAAAACTTCACATCAAACAGAATCAAGAAGAGAAATGAACATTGTGAATACCTGAACAAGACCAAGGCTTTAGGGAAGCGACGACTACAACAGGAACAGGCGAGCAGCGGAGGGATCTCTTCACACCGACTGGATTAAAAAGTGTGAGCTTCTCTTTTCTCTTCGTCTCCCAGCCTCATAGCATATTATAAAAGCAAACCTAAATTGATTTTATTTATTTTTATATTTTGAACATAAAAAAAGAAATATTATTTTTAAAATAGTATTTTACATCCATGAAAAAAACAAACATTTAAAATTAATAAAAAAAATATTTAAATGTGTTTGATTACACATATTTATTATAAAAAATATATAAATATTATAAATATTTTTTATAAAAACAATCAAACACTCTTAATTTTTCTATAAAAAAATGTGTATGGTACAAGCATTTAAAGATTTTTTTCATAGAATTCATTTTCCAAGAGGGTGGGGTGGTTTTTATTTTCTAAACAATCATTACTTAAAATTAAATTCTAGATAATACAATCAAACACACCCTTATTTAAATAATTTTGATAACTTGCAAATAGTTTTGAAACAAGAAATAAAACTATATTACAAACACAAAATACTATAGTGTAAAGATATTTTTCATGTTATTTCCTTTAAAGCCATATTTGAGATTTTGGGACCCTGAGTTGAAATATAAAAAATGGATCCCCGAATTGTAGTGTACATTCAAACTTTAATTTTTCATAATAAAACATCAAAAAAATAATTAAATATTTATACTATGTCAAAGAATAAAATCGAAAAATTTCTAAATTATCAATTTAAAACTACTCTCCTTATAATTTTATAAGCAAATATATCAATCACGTTTACATAATCAAATTATTTAAGCATTTTTTTCTCAATAAACAACATATCCAATCCATTTAATTTGTCTTGTGATATAGTTGAGCAAAGATAAGTCTTGATCAACTTTAACTTAGAAAAACTTTTTTCTGTAGATGTAACTGTAACTGGTATAGTCAACAAAATTTTATAAGCAACACAAGCATTAAATAAACACCCATTCAGTCTCTTCAAATAGTTCATCACATCAATTATTATTTTTTTCTCTAGGTAAATAGTATTTCAAGACTGTCAACCCCAAAAATAAATCATCTCCATCAATATCGGAATAACTATTATGTATCAAGGATTTTTTAAGATTCTTATAAGACTCCAACAAAATATCATTATCAACACACTTCAACCTCTCCGAATTAAACAAAAATCCAAATGTTTTCTCATATTTTTTAAATTATTCAAATCTAGTTTGAAATGAAAAATGAGCTCGATCAATTCAGAGCTGGCCCAACCAGTTTAGGGGCTCTAGGCAAAAAAAAATAAATTGAGGCTTTTTAAAAGCATTAATTTTTTATAAAAAAATAATATATATTTTTTAAAAAAATTCATCATTTCATTAAATTAAAAAAAAATTGAAGTTCAATCAACTACAAAATTTGTTAATTTTTTATTTCAATCAATTACATAATTGATGTCATTTTTTATTTTTATTTATTAATTTTTTTAAAAAAAATTGAAAACATCATTTAATTTTACTATATTTGTATTCAACATCAAATTCATACTGTGGGTAAAAAAATATTATTGGTAGACCTACATTAATTCAATTATTACAATTATTAGTTATGTTACGGATATTTTCCGCTCTACTCCTTATGGGCTGGACTTAATTCAATGGGCCAACCCAATCGTGAAAGGCCCAATAGACCTCGAGCCAAGCTCATTGAAGTGAGCTCACATGCTGTTAGAGCCCAGGCTCATATGGCGGGGCCAAGCGAGCTCCCGATAATGCCTCTAACTTATCAATCTATTCGGGCGAACCCCCAGCTACGTTTTGATCGAGCTCTCAGTGACCCTTGTAATTCGTTGGCTCGGCCAATCAACTCGCGTAACGGGAGGGACGTATGCCATGGAATATCGGTATGTTAAAGGCCGCCCCAACTGGACCATTCAGGCCTATTTTCTTTACCCATTTGACCGGCCCATGCCGGTCCCATCCTGCCCTCTTTGCAACAACATCATTACAGCCACATCTGGGTTTTCGCGCGTTCACCTCAAATTCCATCCTCATTAATGACGGATCCCATCCACATTAATGAGGGTCTCATCGACGCCTTGCTGCTGCATGAACGAACATTCTCGCCGACACCGGCTATTCCATCCCATCATCTACATATGTACAGCGCATGTAGAAGGGCATGTCCTCCTATATATCAACCAGCTCTTTTGAGAGCCAGGATATGTTTTTCCCACTGACTAATACCTTACATACCTACTTACTCACTCACTGACTTAGGCATCGGAGTACCTTGTAGGGATGGGCCGGTGGGTTAACAGGTCGAACCAAACATCCCATATCCTCCCTCTCGGATCCACCACACTAGTGCAGGCCAATGAATCACCGTCGACCGATTCCGAAGGTCGACATTTTGGCGCTAGAAAGAGGGCCGCTCTGGTCAACATCAATGCCGAAAACAAGAAATATAAGAGGTTCTGAAGTAATGACCAATCAACCTGTGAATCATGCTAACCGTCTACCAAAAATTCCACAAGCTAGGGGAGTTGTGGCATCCATTTCCATGCCTCATCCTGCTGGATCTATCCCTGGAGCCCCCGTGTGGTGATCTTATCCACCCGTGGCTCCTACCCCTAGTGCAGAAGTGACGTAGACCTGATAGCAATATCAAGAAACATTGGAGAACACTGTCATGCAGCTCGCTAACGCGGTTAAGGCGTTAGCTCAGACAACACAGGTGTAAGCGAGGGCTTCTCGACCTCCAGATGGAAGGCCTCCTCCAGAGGAAAGAGGAGTCGGAGGGATACGCAGCGAGCTAGATCTGTTCGCTCCTCTAACCTACACTCTCGAAGGACGGAAGAATGGCGACGCCACGATGAGGAGCCGGGGGTGCACCTAGCCAAACAAAGGGCCGGTGCGAGCCCTTGTAGAAATCGCTATGAAGGCATTCATGAAGGAAGTCGTCGACTTGAGAATCCGCGCCGTGGGGATTCCTCGGTCGGGATCAGCAGTAGTCACGCTGCCCATCGCTACTCCCCTGATCGTGAGAATAGGGGGCGACCTCCCCCGCGAGATCGCCACCCCTCAGAGCAAGACACCGCACAGGAAAAACAACCCCCCACCAGGCGGTCTGCAAACCAGGACCCTATAATGGGGGAATTACTGCTAAGGATCCAACAGCTGGAGGTGAGACATGGGGCACACAGCCGGAGGGAAGGCCGTGAAGAGAGGACCCCATTTTCCAGAGAAATCGAGATAGAGCCTCTTCCCCGCAAATTTAAGGTCCTCAGTATCCCTTAGTACAATGGGGACAACGACCCTTACGACCACCTGGACGCCTTCAATGTTCAGATGGACCTGCAAACTTTCGGCTCATTAGCAAAATGCCGAGCTTTCCCTGCGACCTTGGGAGACATACCCCGGGCGTGGCTAAGAAGGCTCCATCCTGCAGTATTTGCAATTGGGATGAGTGTCAAATGAAATTCATAGACCATTACAGGTCACTCCGAAGGCAGCTTGCCCCAACATGCCATATCGCTATGGTGTTCCAACGGTCTGGCGAATCTTTGAAAGATTATATAAAAAGGTTCAAGCGCAAAGTGAATAATGTGGAGAGCCCTTCCGATGAAAGTATACTGACCGCGATCTTCGCCGAGCTTCGAAATGATGGGAAGCTCTACGAAAGCATTTATAAGTCCCCAATAAGAGACCTCGGCGAGTTTTTTGAGCGAGCTGTAAAAGAGGTTCGATAGGAGGAAGCTTTCAGCTTGAAAAAACCAAGTGACCAAAAAAAAGAGGGAGAACACACCGGCCAAAATAAGAAGAGATGTGACGAAGACACCAGCAAAAGAGATCGGGGACAGAGCCCCAACGATCAGACTGCCAAGAAGGCAAGATATGGTTAGGGAGTGGAACGACTTGCACGCCAAGGACAATATGAAAGTTATAGTGTCTTATCTGACTCCCAAGACAGGATCTTTGCCACGGAGCGCAACAAGGAAGACTTTGGAAGGCCTAACCCTCTAAGGACTCCCAACAAATACAGTAGCAAGAGCTAATTTTGTGCCTATCACAACAAGGCAGGGCACACCACCTCCGAGTGTTGGGCACTAAAGGACACGATTGAAGAACTAATCAGGAGGGGTCGGCTGCGTGATGTGGTGCGTCCAAGAGATCAACACTCCGAACAGCCAGCCCAACCGAGTCCTCATCGAGCTCCCAAGCCAGACCAAACACCTACGGTGAGAACCATCTTCACCATTCATGGAGGGCCTCATATTGCAGGGACTTCTAACAGATCACACGAACGGTACGTTCGGGAAGCCGGTCACTTTTTACTCGTTGGGGATGGCAGCTAGGAAGGATCCTCCAAGAAAGCCAAAATGGCTTCAAATGATATATCTTTCACTAAAAATGATTCTAGGGACATGCATTGGCCAAACAACGATGCCCTCGTGGTCCAAGCTAAGATTGGCAACATGGAGGTGCGAAGGGTCATGGTGGACATGGGTAGCTCATTAAACGTCATGTATAGGGGATGTTTTGACCAGATGGGACTAGGGCCAGACCAGCTGACAGCCTCTCCAAAGCCGCTGTATGGATTCACTGGCGACGTAGTAATCCCGAAAGGACGTATAAAACTCCGGCTAACGGTTGGGGAATCAGGCCTCCAGGCCACAACAATGACGAATTTCCTTATCATTGATAGTCCCTCCGCATACAACATCGTCATGGGGAGACTTGCCATGAAGGACCTGGACCTACTTGTCTCAACCAATGCCCTGACCATCAAGTTCCCAACCCCAAATGGGACCGAATGCATGAGGGGCGAGCAGTATTCGATAAAATGCTACTATGAAGAGGCACTGAAAATAGGACTCAAAGGAAAAAAAGTGAATATGGTCTCTGGAGGGGAAGCCCAAGTCACTAGTAGTCGGGGAGTCAGTCACAACCTAGACCCGCGTGACGTGGATTGCGACGGAGCTGCCAGCCCAACAGATTAATTGGAAGATGTTGTAGTCAGTAGCCACGATGCTGAAAGGCACCTCCAGATGGGCAAAAGTCTCTCTCTCGAGGTAAAATCCCAACTTACTGATTTCCTTAAAGCAAATTTGGATGTGTTCGAATGGAACCACGAAGATATGGTGGGAATAGACCCAAATATAATGCAGCATCAAGTTAATATCAATCCCAACTATAAGCCGGTTCGTCAGAAGAGGAGACTAATGACGGTTGAGCGTTATATGACCCCGAAGGAAGAAGTAGACAAGCTTTTGGCCAGCGAATTTATTAGGGAGGCCCATTACCCGACCTGGGTGGCGAACCCGATCTTGGTGAAGAAAAAGAATGGAAAGTGGAGAACTTGCATCAACTTCTAGGACCTAAACAAAGCCTTCCCAAAAGACAATTTCCCTCTGCCCAGAATTGACCAGCTTGTAGATGCAATGGTTGGCCACCAACTTTTGAGCTTCATGGATGCCTATTTGGGGTATAATTAGATCCCTATAAACCTCGACGATGAAGAACATACATCATTTATGACTGATCGAAAATTATACTACTATAAGGAATGCAGGAGCGATGTACCAATGGCTAATCAACATGATGTTCGGAGATCTAATCGAAAAAACCATGGAGGTATACGTTGATGATATGCTGGTGAAGTCCAGACAGACCGCTGACCACATTAACAACCTAGAGGAAGCATTAATTCCAAGTTCTGAGGAAGTACCAAATGAAGTTAAATCCACTCAAATGCTCATTCGGCGTGGCTTCTGGAAAGTTTTTAGGGTTCATGGTGAACGAAGGGGGGATCGAGGCCAACCCCGAGAAAATTCGAGCTCTACTGGACATGCGATCGCCCACCAAGACTAAGGAAGTGTAAAGCCTTAATGGACAGGTCACTGCTCTCAGCAAGTTCGTCTCCAAATTGTTTGATAATTCCATCCCATTCTTTAATATTTTGAAACAAGCAAAAAACTTCATATGGATAGAGGAGTGTGAGAACGCTTTCCAGCAGTTGAAAGAATATATGGGACGGGCTCCCCTCATGTCAAAGCCAAAGGAAGGGGAGGAATTGATTGTCTACCTGGGAGTGTTTGAATATACAGTTAGTGCCGCATTAGTGCGAGAAGAAGACCGAGTGCAATACCCGGTATACTATGTCAACCACAGACTACTCGATGCCGAAATAAGGTACTGCCCCATGGAGAAGCTCGCCTTTTCCCTTATGGTCACGTCTAGAAAGCTACAATCGTATTTTCAAGCTCATCGGATTGGCGTGCTGACCAAACATCCGCTAAAACAGATCTTATAGAAGCCTGATTCATCTGGCCGCCTGCTCAAATGGGCTATTGAGCTAGCCTAATTCAACATAGAGTACAAGCCAAGAACGGCCATAAAGGGGCAAGTATTGGCAGACTTCGTCGCAGAATTCACAAAACTAGTGGAAGAGCCCTCCCTCTCATTCTCTCCAATCTGGGAGTTATTCGTTGATGGTTCTTCCAGTGAGCATAGGTCCAGAGCTGGCGTACTCTTAATAAGCCCAGAAGGACACAAGATTCCTTATGCACTAAGGTTTGGGTTCAGAGCGACCAACAATGAGGCTGAGTACGAAGCACTACTGGTTGGTCTGCGCTTGGCAAAAGAAATCAAAGCAGAGCAATTAAAATTTTTTAGTGATTCCTAGCTCGTAGTTTGTTAGATACAAGGGGAGTATCAGGCAAAAGGCCCAAAGATGATAGCATACCCTCAGAAAGTCCATGAATTATTTCACCTTTTCGAGGAGTGCGAAGTGAATCAAGTCCTCCGGAGCCAAAACTCTCACGCTGATGCCGTAGCCTACTTAGCATCAGTAGGAGATGCAGACTCATTGAGGGCCATCCCCATAGAGTTTCTAGCAACACCAAGCATAGAGGGGAAAATTGAGACGTTGATAATTGAGCTAAGGCCAGGTTCATGGATGAAGCTGATCGTTGACTATTTGCAAGAAGGGAAGTTGTCAAGTGACAAGCTAGAAGCACGGCGTACTCGAGCTCAGGTAGCCAGATATTGTATTTACGATGATGTGTTGTACAAGCGAGGATTCTCAGCCCCATTACTCAGATGCATCGACAAGCTTGATTGTCGAGTGGTTCTCACTAAAATCCACACCGGCCACTGCAACAATCATGCTGGGGGAGTGTTCTTGGCTCAAAAGGCATTTCGTCAGGATTTTTACTAGCCTACTATGAAACGAGATGCTACGGACTTGGTGAAGAAATGCAACGCATGTCAAAGGTTTGCAAATGTACCGCGAGGTCCCCCCGTCTATCTTCAACAAATGAACAACCCTTGGCCTTTTGCCATATGGGGCATCGACTTGATCGGGCTACTTCCGACAGCTCGTGGTGGGTATAAGCATACTATTGTGGCCTTAGATTACTTCACCAAGTGGGCAAAGGTGAAGGAGCTCGCACAGATATCTACCGCAAAGGTAGAAAAGTTTGTATTGAACAACATCATCTGCAAGTTCGGAGTCCCTCAAAAGATAGTCACAGACAACGGAACCCAGTTTACCAGCGAGCAGTTCGTCCAATTTTGTGAGTCACTAGGGATCAAGAAGAGTTTCACAGCCGTGGACCACCCACAAGCTAATGGGCAGGTTGAAGCTGTCAACAAAATAATCAAGCAGATATTAAAGACTAGGTTAGAAGCCAGAAAGGGTGCCTGGGTGGACGAACTACAAACTGTGCTCTGGGCTACCGAACTATAGCTCGTACAACCATGAGAGAAACCCCATTTTCTATGGTATATGGATTTGAGGCGATGATCCCAGCGAAAAATGAAGTAACAAGTCAACGAAGAGCCACTTTCAACCCAAAGAGCAATGATCGGCTACTAGCCACGAATCTCGATCTGATTGAAGAAGTAAGGGAGGTAGCTCGCTTGAGAGTCGTTACTTACAAACAGCGCGTGGCGAGGTACTATAATCGGAGGGTTCGAGTTCGATACTACAACATCGGCGACCTCGTGTTGCGCCTTATTCTCCCCGGGGCTTGTAAGAGCAGCGAGGGAACATTAGGACCAAGCTGGGAAGGTCCCTACACTATAAAGGAAAACCTCGGCAATAGAGCATATCACTTGGCCGACATGGGTGGAGCAACTCTCCCATGCGCTTGGAACTCAGAACATCTAAGACCATATTTTCGATAAGCAAACATTTTTCCCTTTCTCGTATTTCCAGTTATCAATTAATGTCTTGACTTCGTTGATATCACTTTATTAAATTGAATATTCTGTTTGAACGATATGTCTTTCATCTCAGCTAAATCCTTTTACACCCACACTTTGGTGGTTAAAAATACAAGTCGGAAGGCGGCCTGGGGTTAAAAGGCTATGGTTTGCAAGCTGGGGCCCATTCATCTTGGCCGACATGCCATGGTTTGCGGCTTATCTAAGCATTTATCTTAGTCTTTGCCCTAGGTCATGGTCAGCGAACTAGAGTCCACTCATCTTGACCAAAGTGTCATGGTTTGGCACCTATCAAGCCACCACCCCAATATATATATATAAAAAAAAAACCTTTTGAGTCACTAGCCGAGGTCCTCTTATCTCGATAAAAGTCGTGGACTGCGACCTACTTGGGTGTTCATCTTGACCTCGCTAAAGCCCTTAAAAGTCATGGTACGACAGATGAGATCGAATTACAATATGCCTGGATGTATAACTTAACGACAAAATATGAACTAATTTAACGATTCAACAAGCTACTGTATGTTAGCTTAGATCGTGACCTATTGGACATATGGCTCGAACTGATAGTACCTTGTTCAAACATATTATCTAAAGTTGCTTGTTTCTAAGCTTTATTAGGCAATGAGCTAGGGGTATTCTCGGATTAACCAAATTTTAATTTTGTCTCTGTGTTCAGCTTCCAATTCGCAGCAAATGACGAAGAGGCAGAAAATTCAATTGAATAACAAATGTGTTGCTCCCAAAGTCTAAGTACAAGAATAAGGAAAGAAAAGAGAAAAGAGTCTAATGGCCTAAGGAGACTGGGCTGAAGCTGCCACTTCTTAGGGAGCCAGATTGGTGGTATCCTTAGCAGAAAGATCGACCACGATCTGATAGGGTTCGGATGGGGTTGCAACGACTTTTGAGCTCGCACCATCGGCGGCATATTTCTTCACCGCCTCCATCGCTTCCTCGCCGAAGCAGGAGAAGTCGAGGTCTGGGTGCACTTTCCACAAGGTGAAGACAAACGCACTACATATATCAGACTCGACCTCCTCACGCTCCTTCGAGATCCGAACCTCGAAGTCGACTTTCAACTGATTGAACTCCTGCCGGGATTGCTCCAAAGCACCTTGCGCCATAGCCAGCTCCGCCTCGGCCTTATTTAGCTTTGAGGTCACTTGGGAGAAGGTCGACTCATACATTCTCTTCTCGCGTCCTAGCTCGTCCTCAGCCTCCCGCTTAGCTCTCTCAGCCTCCTTAACCTGGTCTTGCATTCCCTCGGCCATGTTCCAGTATTTCGTGGATTCACTGGTCACAAAAGCCAGGTTCTCTTCCAGTTTCTTCTTATCTTTTTTTAGTGCCTCGACGGCGGCCTCAAGTTTCTCATTTTCTTTCGCGGTGCAAGCTCTTTCTTCTTTTTGCTTGAAGACGCCCAGGAAAGCCTACGAAATTTGAAAAGTCAGCACACTAGAAAAAGATAAAATAGAGAAGTACAAGAGAAGGAAAAGAACCTTACAAGAAGACCGTGGCAAGTGACATAATCGTCAAGCGCCTCACCCAATACTTCCCTCCTGTTCAGATTCCTGGCATAATTACCAAGGACCCGATCCAAGCAATCAAGGAGGGAGGAGAAGTACGTCCCACGGGCTATGATGTCAGACGTGCTCGGCTCTGCAGAGGTGCTCGTTTTCTTTCTCTTGTCAACCTAGGCCTGCTGAGCTACTTGCGAGGTCGGAGGAGTCTTCCTTTTGCTCCCGGGAGCCTCATCGTGAACCACGGACTTCCCGCGACTCACGGTAGCTATGGCCGCCCTGGGCTGCAAGTAGGTACTTGCGGGAACTGGCTTTGAGGAAGTCACGACCGTTAGTATGGGGTCAAGGCAAGCAGACTGATGGGGTCGCAACTCGAGCCGGCCGCTTCAATATGAGCTCCCACCCCTTGAGCTTTTGCAGGAGAAGAGGACGTGTGAACGGCCTTAGGCACGCTCGAGATAGTGGAAGAACCAGGTTGTTCGAGCTAGAGCCTTATCGCCTCTGATAACGTTGGTAAGGCCGCAATTGTAATTTCACCACGAGCTCTACCCTCCCTGATTGGGCTCCCGTCAAAATTAGCCTTGTCAAAGACTGACCTTATCTCCCTTTGTCCACGTACTCCAATGTCATTTTTTCTGTCTTCCTTGATGTTGAAAGGAGAAGCAAGCTCGTAGTCGCAAAGCAGAGAGTCGCAGAACTCGTAGTCGTCTTCGTCGGTCTTTGCTTTCAAAGCCGCTTGAAGGTCTTGTGCCTCGGAGATGGTTAGCTCAGGCTGCCCCCTGGTGACGTCTGTAAAATTGGAAAGACACCCGTGTATAAAAATTAAGAACAACTAAATTGTTCCTACATGTGCGGGCTGAAAAACTACTTACTCGGCGCAAGAACGAAGCTAAAGTTTTTAAGGTTTTGAAGAGAAGAGCAGGAAAGGTAGAACTATTGGGACTTATAGTCCCCTATATTGGACCTGCCTTTGGCTTTCCCTTGAGGCAAAACTTTCTTGCAATCCGAGGAGTGAGCTGCCATATAGTACAGCCCGTCCTTAGTACCTTTGAAAGAATAAATGTACCTCAGTATTCTGGGGGTTGGAAGAGGAAGTTTGTTCCTTTTGAAAAGAAGGGCAATAGAGGTTATCTGAGCGTATGAGTTCGGAGTCAGTTGGAAAGGAACGAGCTTAAGGTTATTTAAGATATCTATGAGGTAGGGCTGGAATGCAAACCTAAAACTGAATTCTAAGTGTTGGGGCTGATGGCGATGAACCCCACAGGAGGAAAAGCTGCGTGTTCACCAGGAGAAGGGACCATCAGACGAGTACCGCAGAGGAGACAGTACATGGAAGCATACGATGTCAGCTCGCTGACTATCAACCTCGAAGGATACTGCTTGAAGATCTAGCGAGTTGCACACTCCTTGGCAGCTCACTGGGTCAATACGGGGGCAGTACGCTAAGAAACCCTCTCAGCGACCTTTGAATCAGATGAAGCCACGTTTTGAGTAGTCCGCGGTAGCATCATTTCTCTGTGCTCCGAAGAACTAGAGGTGTCATCATCCTCTACCCTGTGGTTGTGGCGCTTCCGACCTGATGTAGACATCTACGGAAAAAAAAAGAGAGAGAGAGAGAAAAAGAATCAGAACGCTGAACCGAAACTCCTAGAGACACCTCCTATCAATCAGGTCGCGTGCTTCGCAATAGGGTACGGCACGAAAGAAAATGGGGCTGGGCTTTCTAAGCCTATTAAACCTCTTAAAATAAATAAAAGTTAGTCCTATAAGACACACAACCATCGCCAAGAGATGGGACATAGGGACGAAATTAACGGGAAGAATGGAAGCAGAGACGAGATAGATTAAGGGAATGCAAGAAACTTACTGTCCTTGAATCAGTTGCTGCAAGAGTCAGGGATAGGAACCAGTTGAGAAGCGAGGGAAAAGAAACTTCGGAACTGACGTCAATGGAGCCTTGGAGTCGAGAGGAAAGAAGTTGCAGAGGCAATGAGTGTTTTCGAAATAATGCGGTAAAGAGGGAGAGGGTAAACCCCTCTCCCTTTTATAATTCAAGGCACTCCACTGTTGGATGAAGAGACCGACGAGCTTCCCTAGATCCAATGGCGGTGCGAGAAAGCGTGGGGCTTACGGACATGATGATTGAGCGGTTATGGGAAATGTGCGCATTAAATGCACCGCAGACAAGACATGCTGCATGAAATGGAGCTATATGAAATGATTGGGCGGGAAGCTAAAAAATGTATTAACAGCTGGAATGACTGGTACATGTCAGCTCCCAATCCGAAGGTCGCATCGCGAGCTGGGGGGCTTAATGTTACGGGTATTCTCCGCTCTACTTCTTATGGGCTGGGCTTAATTCAGTGGGTCGGCCCAATCGTGAAAGGCTCAGTAGACCTCGAGTCGAGCTCATTGAAGCGAGCTCACATACTGTTGGAGCCCAGGCACATATGGCGGGGCCAAGCGAGCTCTCGGTGATGCCTCTAACTTATCAACCTATTCGAGCGAACTCCCAGCTACGTTTTGAGCGAGCTCCCAGCGACCCTTGTAGTTCGTTGGCTCAGCCGATCAGCTCGCGTAACGGGAGGGACGTATGCCACGGAATATTGGTAGGTCGGGGGCCGCTCCAACTGGACTATTTCGGATCATTTGACTGGCCCATGCCGATCCCATCATGGCCCCTTTGCAACAACATCATTAAAGCCGCGTCTGGGTTTTCGCGCGTTCACCTCAGATCTCATCCTCATTAATGACGGATCCCATCCACATTAATAAGGGTCTCGTCGACGCCTTGTTGCTGCATGGACATCCTCGCCGACGCCGACTATTGCATCCCATCATCTGCATACGTACAACGCATGCAGGAGGGCATGTCCTCCTATATATCAGCCAGCTCTTTTAAGAGCTAGGGTATGTTTTTCCCACTAACTAATATCTTGCATACCTACTTACTCGCTCACTGACTTGGGCATTGAAGTACCTTGCAGGGACGGGTCGGCGGGTCAACAGGTCGAACCAAACATCCCATCTCCTCCCTCTCGGATCCACCACACCAGTGCGGGCCACCGAATCACTGTCGACTGATTCCAAACGTCGACAAGTTATAAATTAAATGAGTAATTTAATTAAATATTAAAAATAACCTAATGATTTTTTTTTAAATTTACATTAGACCCATGAAAAATGTATTATAAATTTATATTAGACTATATCTCAAATTATCTATGTTAAATAAAAATGGTTGGAGATACATGTTGGTTGAAAAGTAACAAAAATAAAAGAAAAATAGCTAGCTTAGCTGTTAATCAATAATCACAGCACAACAATCAACAAATTAAAGTAAAAAAAAATATGCACGCAAGAATACAAAAACTTAAAAAATAACATATGTTATACACCCAAAAATAAAAGTTAAAAGGAAAAAAAATCAAAATTATTGAACACAAATGTTGTTGTTTCTGTCTGCAATCTATCGAAACGACGAAGCCTGAAGATTGAAGTTGAAGGCTTGAAACGAGGCTGCAAATCGCACTGTGAGTTTGTGGAAATTGAGTCTGAAGCCTGAACTCTGAAGCAAGCAAGCAAGCGAGAGAGAGAAAGAGAAAGACACTGAGAAGTGAGAAGAATGAGTGAACGGAAAAAGTGAAGAAGAAGAACACGTAATGAGCCAGTGACCCAGATTGCAGAAAGAGAGAGAGAATAGGGGAAAATGGGTTTAATTGAAATTTTGAAAGAGAGAGATAGGAAAAATGAGGGGAGGAGAAGAGGTGAAAGTGAAAAGTGAGTTTAATGGGTGAGTTTAAGAATTAGGAACTCTGAATACACTACAAAATTGGGCAGACAACGGTACAAAATTGGACAGAGAGCATGGGAAGGAAATATAAAATTAGTATTTTGTATTTAATTTTTTAATAAAATATTTATTATTAAAAAATAAAAAATATATAAAAAATTATAAAATTTAAAAAATGGGGCCTTTCACAATTGGGGGCCTTGGGGCAATCACCTATTTGGCCTTACAGTAGGGCTGGCACTGAATCAATTATGAAGATGAAATAATCTATATATATATATATATATATATTATAACAAAATAGCCGTCAAATTTCTTTCCCGCCCATTTTCACTTTCTATTTTGATATTTTATTTATTTTTTTGCTTACCCAAAATGAAATTTTTATAGATCATTAATTAAGTCTAGATTTGTGAAAAACGTGTAGTTCTTGAAACTTATAAATGATTTTATTTATGGTTAAATAGTGTTTGGAGAATATGTAAGCATGCTAGTATATGAAGAAGAAAGATCTAATTCATATTATTAATTTTTAAATATTAACATAAAATTTAATTAAAAAAATTACAGAAAAATAAGATTTTTTTAAATCGGGAGAAATCTTGAGATATCAAGTAATATTGCTAAATACTGACTGCCAAGCATATTTTTAAAAAATATATATTTTTTTATTTCCCATAATTTACCTCTTCTCTCTCAATAAAGCCACCACTCAAAACTCTAAAACCCTTAATTAGTTTTAGAACCATGCAAAAAAAGTACAAATCTTATATATGTTTATATTACTACTTAATTTTGAAAAATAATTAGTTTGTAGGTTATGTTAAATTAGTTATTTAGGCAAAATTGAATTATTTTAAATAAGTCGTTTAAGTTATTTTGACAAAATTAATATTTTGTATAGGCTATTTATATTTATTATATGTTGTCATATTTCTTTTGAAAATTTTATTATGTTTTATATTTTTATTATTTATGTTACTAATTTTTTTATATGTTTTCATATTATTTATTATTTTATATAATCTATTTATATTTATTATATGTTAAATTAATTATTAGTTTATAAAAAATGTGTAGTTCTTGAAACCTGTAGATGGAATTTATGGTTGTGAGGTGTCAATTTTAAATAAATTCAATATATATGAACTTTCGTATATCGCACAAGGGATGAACTAGTTTACTCTAAAAGAATCTTATGTTGATTGTGTTACCTCATCAAAGATATCCTCATCAAATTGTTTCTTTCTTCGAATCATATGTTTTTCTCAAAATACAACTTTAACTCTCATTTCATTTGCCATTTGTTTCGCTTCAACCATGGCTTGTCAAATCTAGATTCTCTACAGTCATCGAGAAACAAAAGAAGTCATTCTAAAAGACTGATAGCAACATCAATATCCTTAATTTTAACTTGAAGAAATTAACTTACAATGTTGATTGCATGTAACAACTTGTACTAAATTACCATGTTAAACAAAAACTCAAAATTTTGAAGTTCATATATTGCTAAAAACTCAGTTTCGCTAATTGTTTTAGGATCTTCACTAGTATTTGCCAAGTCAAATAAAACATTTCTTATTTGTATAGTTTGCTCTTTTATAGGCCTAACACTTTCAATATGACTTTCAAAACGTGTTTGTGATAATGGTTTAAGTGTAAAACCTTTCACATGATCTTTGAAAAATTTTCACTACTTGGTAGAAAAAGAAAACAACGTATAGATGTGTTGTATCACTTCAAAAAATGACATAACTTTAGGATAACAATTTGTCATATTACATAATGTCAAATTAAGACTATGACAACCACATGGAATATTTAGAAAGCTCTCAGATTTATTTCAAGTAGTCTTATCTATACACCTTTATACTTCCTTTTCATATATTAAACCTTTTGTCATACCCTTGACCTCTTACATCGTCAATGTCAAGCTCAAGATTGGTTAACATGTTTTTAAGCTCAGTAAAAAGTCTAAGCCTTGATGTATCATCAACCTTAAAAAATTTTACCCAATATTTTTTTATCGTTATAGAGTTTGCTAAATAATCCACACGTCGTATTACAAGATACATTTTCTCTTCATGACTAGCATCTAGAGTACAATCTAATATGACCAAAAAATATTTTGCTTGTTTAACTTTTATAACAATTGAACTTTTCACCTCATTTGCCAACATTTGTATCAATTCATTCTAAAATTTAGGGCCCAAATATGTATAATAAGTCTCACTTGTTTGAATACGTCAAATGTGCTATTTCATAATCAGATCAAGCTCAACAATCATTTCAATTATTTGCAAAAAAAGACCATTGTTTTCCACATAAAGGTTCTCACAATCTCTTCAAAATGCCAAGTTATTTTTTTCCAATCTTTGCACAATAGCTATTATTCTCTTCAACACTTGTCTCTAGTGTTTTCTTTCTTTATTGATTTCAATCTACACACTTTGATCACTTGTTTTATTTTTTCATAGTCTTGTTTCTAATTCAATCTAACTAGTCATGCAATTTATATGTTCCTTACTTGATTCATGATTTTTAAGATTCCAACTCATATTATGCCAATCTTTGTATCATTCATTTCCCAATAGACCAATTTCACTCATTATTTTTTGAGTTTTAAACAACTTGCACCAAAAACAAAAAATCTTATCCAAATGAATTGAAATACACTAGGCATCTCTTATCATTTGTTTCTCCATTAGGCAGTACTAGCTTATATTATGATAATTCAAAATGCCTACTAATACTATTTTTAGGAAACAAGACTCTATCAGCTCTTTTTGGACCCCTCTCTACTAAGAAATTTCTCATATTTTGGTCAATTTTATCCCAACACCATGGATCATCAAAATTAATCAACAAATTTTCATGTTGAACATTGTCTTATTCTTATTCATTCAATTGATTCACATTAACATTTTCTTTTTCTTCTTTCTCGTTTAATTCATTAACATCAATGTGATTATCTTTGTCTTCATTCAATTCATTAATCTTTTTGCATTGTTCATTGACATTATCATTCCAGGTTTCTTGTTTCTCCACCAAAGTTTAATCCAAGTTTTCAACTATTTCTTCCATCTCTGTTGTTTTGTTATTATTAAAGTATTTAAACATATTACCAACTTGACATTGAACTAATGATTATTCTCTCTATTTTCTTTTTATTTTTTGAGCTCCAAACATATGTTTAGGAGACATGATTTGTGACTATTGTTTAAGCTTAACAAAAGCCAAAAGGAAAAAAAATATTATAATAATACACGACACACTTAAGCAATAATAATGCTTTCTATATCTAAACTTGTAATAATAATAAGAAGAATAAAATGAACAAGGCATTTCTAGTTCTAACAAGAAAATACTTGTCATGTTGAACAAAGATAAGAGGATACTTAAAGGTCCAAAAGATACAACAAATGTGGAGATATACCCAAGTCCATAAATAAAATAAAGTGCCATAATTGTGACAGGCCTACTTGATCCCTTGGAAAAAAAAAGTTTTAGGATTTTGATTGTGCAAAAGTGTTTGGAAAAAGTTCTTGCCTCCAACTTTTCCAAAAATGCTTGTAGGGGCTTTTTTCCTTTAACCAAGCAAAAGACATATTTTCCCTCACATGCCCATTATTTCTTATCTACTATTAGCCATAATCTTATTGCCTTCATCGTCACTGTCTTTCTCCAGCGTTTACTGTTGTCTCCAGCTTCTCCGTTGTTGTCAATCGTCGCCTTCAACTTCTCTGTTGCTGTTGATCGCCGTCTTTAGACCCATACCCATCCCATCGAGCCGATGCTTCCAACCTCCATTGACTGCATTTGCTACTTTCTCTTCTATTAGTTGTCGTCCGTTACTTCTTCCTCCACCAGTCGCTCTCTGATGTGTATATATGTATATGTATATATGTAACATATAAATTGTATTAGTATATTTTTTAATAATTGTATATAAATTATCAATTTATAATTTAATTTTATTAAAAATTAGTATTTTTATACACTTTATTTGTATTATTCAATATGTCTATTTTCATATTTTCATCAAATTTTGATAACTTATCAACTCTTTTAAACCAAACACATAAATATTAATTGATAATTTAAAATCATATTTATCCAAATACATTATCAATTTAAACATTACTCAACTTTTAAGTTTTACACAACTTAAAAGCCAAATAACTTTTAAGCTATATTAAAAAACGCTCAACCAAGTAGCTTTTAAGCTTTACAGAAAGTGATGGATTAGGGTTTTGGAGAAGTAAGGTTTTCCAAAACAGGGAGCAGTAGTAGAGCTAAAGTGGTGATGACGATCGAAAGCATTTCAATTCGCTTCCGTTTTGGGAGAAATTTGCAAAATCGATTCTTCAGATGGACAGAGTAACGGTCGGCGGCTCTGGTCTTGATTGAATAAGAATGGTTTGGAAGACGATGCCATCACCCGTCAGTGGATCATTTACCGTGGCTCTGTATGTGCAGTACTTTTTCAAGGTAAATTAGACCTCGGGCCCTTAGAATCTCACTAAATTCAAACATATACCCATCACATTCTAAAACTTACACTAATATCCTATCAATCAAATCTTGCAAGCACATTGCACATGCTCCTTAAAAAGTTTCAAGTTCTTTTTTCTTTTATTTATGTAGTCCTCATTTGCTAAATTAATAGTCTAAATAAATTACATTTAATCTTAAATTTAAAATATATATGTTAAAGTAATTTATTGGGACATAATTAAAATAATCAAAACAATAAAAAAATTAAATAGACTTAAGTAAAATCATAAAAATATTTTTAACTTTCTATTTATAATCTTTCACTTCTTTAGCCTTAGATGTATAGAAATAGAACTCTCTTATACCAAACTTTAATTAGTTCATTCTAATCATGAGATAAATGCTCAGGGTGGGGGTTCAACGTAAATAAAGAAAATTATAAAGACATAGTGCAAATTTACACATTTTTAGTATTTACGCAATTTTTGTCAAATTGTCATCGTCAGATTAATTTAAGAAAAATATTATTGATACTCCATAAATTATATCGTGGGTTATATAATATAACTAAAATATTTAAAATACCCCTCATCCAAGGTGATGAAGTGAGGCGATAAAGTGACATGAAACGATGAGTTACATGACTAAAATACCCCTTACTTAAGGCAGTGAGACGGCACGAGACGCTAAGGCACTGTGAAGAGAAAATGAAATGTGATGAGTATTTTTATTATTTATAATATATTATATAATTTATGATGTAGCCTCCGTAGTACTTATAAGATAGTTCTTAATTTAAACGAATTTTGAAACAAGAAGGTTTATGAACGGCCAATTAATCCATTGTATGTAAATTTAGAAGGATAGTTCATTGTAGGTACCGTCGCGGGTCTCGTGGTTACTGGACAAACACAAGCTGCTAAAACCAGGTCGATAACGAGAAGCGGAGGAATTGTGTCTTGTCAAACAAAATCGAGATTCGAAAGCGATCGATTCATCGATCAATCAATAAGACGGGAAAGAGGATGGAAGAGGCGGCCTCATCATCAAAAGTAGGCAACGCCAAGAAACGGCCAAGGGAGGAAGAAGACACAGTTTCCGGAACCGAAGAATGCTCTCGTCAAACTCTCTCCCTTGGTCTATTCTCTCTCTGGATCTCAACAAACTTCTTTACAGTGACCGTTATAATGCTTTGTGAATTTGATTTTGCTTAACTTGATTCACGTTTGGCGTTTTTTCTACTTGAATGTTCAGTTAGGTGAATTTTGAATTGAGTTTACTTTTTATCTTTTTGCAGAGGAGAATTTGATTTTTAGCGATACTTTGGTCGCTCTTCGCATAATGCGTGCTCAATTTCCTCGTATCGACAAGGTTGGTTTCGGTCTTTTTTTTATTTTATATATGTTTCGTGTTGCTTCCGCCATGATTACGCACAAACGCAATACCTATTTCGATGCATAAGAGTGAGTATATCCAACAGTGCAGCTTATGGTCTAACGGAAATTTAAAGCTGACTGTGAATGAATTTATTGGTATTTGTTCTTTGAACTCATGCAGTCCCAGTATATTCTGTTTTGAAATTCTTAGGCCTGTTCAGTTGTAGAAAACATTTTATATTTTATAACTCTAATTTTCTGTTGAATGATTTAACCTCCCATTAGAAAATAGAAAACAGAAAACTCAATTTTCTAATTTTTCAACTTTATACTATGAATTGGACAATATCACTTTTGATGTTCTCTAACTTTTTTGAAAATTAATATTGTGGCTTCTTGAAACATAAAATGTTAGGGCATGTTTAGTTGTAAAATTGGATTTGTAAACTAAAAAATATTTTGTTAAAACTGAACGGGGCCTTAGATGCCAATTGGTATATTTATTGTTTGTGTTAGACCAGTTATTTTAGCCTTCCATCAAACTCTTCTTAGGCTAGCTATACATGCATTGAGCAAAACTCGCCATGCTCTCTCCAAAGATGTTTGGTACCATCCACTAGTGCTATTTAAATTTATAACTGCCACAGTTGATTATGTGTTTTATGTACTTAAATCGAGTCCCCCCCCCCAACCCACCCTTTTTCCCCTGCCATCATGATGGCATTCTGGAAATGTCTTGAGGATTGTGTTCTAGCTTGTGATTCATTTTGGAAGGAAATTTAGCTTTCTGAATGCTAGTAAACAAGGGGGAGAATTCCTTTTTTGCATGCAATGCTGATGAGTCCTTTGTATAAGCATGTGCCTGCTTTCTTGGTTTAGCTAATTTAAGCTTTGTACTCCTGTCAATCCTCCATTCCTTCTTTCCTCTAAAGATGTGCCACTCATGTGTTATTCTGAACTGACGCTAATTTATTCTCAATGTGGAGCATTCATTACTTTTGTTGCTGTGTTTTCAGGTCTCAATTCAGCCTTTTATTCTGCGTTCTCAATTATATAGCAGCATAAAGGACAGAACACAGGTGGATAGGGAACTAGAGGTCTGTTGACCACGCCACTTTAAATTTCTGTTATATGCCTACACCACCCGCCCCCAGCGCCCCCTCGCCCCCCCAAAAAAAAACTACCACTGGCAAGGAAAAAAGTACAAAATGGATCTGAAGTTAACACATTGAATATTTATCTGAAAGAGTCTAATGGTCTTGAGATTTATACTTGGTAGAAACCTTTTCCAGGTGTATTAATTTGTTTGCACATAGAATAATCTCATGGTTATGAAGTACAAACTCAAATGCTGTAGAATTTACAGGAATCATAGCTGATAAAAATAATTAAGTTGGAGCTTCATTGAGTTGAGTATGCACAGATGCCTTCTCAACTTATGGCTGATAATTTTTTTCAAATTCACCCCCTACATTCATCATTCATTGGAAACAAAAAAAAGAGAGTTTACTAGTGCTGTTTAGTTATGCAAAAGAGCCCAAATGTTCCAGAAAATTACTCCATAAAAAAAGGGAAATTAGAAAACTTATTCAAATAAAAAAAATTCTAAATAGAAAATGGAGATTTGCATAATGCAATTCTCCAAAATTCAACTGGACATGGAAAACTCTTAAAATGAGTTTTCCAAATTTTCCTTATTAATATGGAGATTTAAAAATTATGGCTTTCCACAATTCCTAAATCATCTCCATCTTCTTCTTTAACACAAATTATACAAAACGAAAACCTCTAGCTCTTGTTTTTTTTTTTTTTTTGAACATATGTTCCTATTCTAGATTGGAAATTAGTTTTCTATACTTCTAACATTTGAATGTGTTTTTCAAATTTTCTACGAAGCTGAAATTTAGAGATTTAAATTGGAGATGAAAAACTAAAAAAACATTTTCCACAACTAAATGGGCCTATTAAGTTTTCAGCTCCTTTCCTGGTTTGCCAGTTTTGTTTGGTAGAATTCTTATCATTGATGGGGACATGTTTTAATTTTAATCTATTCTTGGGGCAGACATTCAGGAGGGAGAAAGTTCTGCGAATATTCAAACTGAACACTGGACAAGACGATCATGCCATAATGTTTATGGATGACTATTTGAATCAGGTTTTTGCTTTTATTTATGTCAAATGAATTCAAATTGCTACATTTTCCTATGATTTTGTTCAACTTTTGTAGGAAAAATATGCTGTTGTGTCATTTGCATTAGATTAGGTCATATGTGTAATCAAAACATTGTATTGCAACATTTGTATTTTTTTGTTATAATGTATATGTCTTCTAGAAGGTTTGTTTTTAGGAGAATGACTGACCGGTTAAATTAGTTATTTCCGGTCAGTCGGTCAGTTGGTTATTTTCATGTAATCCATGGCTTATAAATAGAGATTGTGGGATAGGGATAGTTGATCAGTTTTAGTGTGCCTCATTACAGAAAGGGTTAGTTCCGGTTTCTGTCTTGTGTTTGAGATTGAGTGAGAGAGGAAGAGATAGGCTGGGTATAGCTTGTAATCTTGGAATTCTGCTAAGCTTTCAGGGTATATGGGCTGGGTAGAATTAAGGTTCTCTTTGTAATCATCCTAAAGGGTTATCAAGATAGTGGATTGGAGGTGCTCTAGCAGTTTGGACGTAGGTCTCATTTTGACACCGAACTAGGATAAATTCTTGTGTTTTCTTGCTGTGTTTTGTTATTCTTTTGTGTGTTTCAAATATCATTGTGTTCTCGGGTGTGGTAGTTCCTAGGGTGAGCTATTTGAGTTGAGAGAATCTGAGGGAGTGCTGCGATATACTCTAACATATGCGTAAAGTATGATTTCAGTTCCACTATGGTGAACACTGATCAAGGTATTTGTTTGTTTGTAGGATTATAGTGGCTGTTTATGCAGATATATTTAGTCTCTGATTCTGTGATTGTAGGGAATGATTTCAGTTCCAAATTCCAAGATGGTGACATCGATCATCATTATGGACATATGTACATTCTGATGGCTTTCTGGTTTGATGATTGTTTTGCTTAGTTTCATTGGTTAAATTGCAGGAATCTCCCTTATTTTTATACAAGCAAGGAGATCCTCCTTGTTGCTATAATGGGCTAAATCCTCTCTATCTTTGTGCTAATGTTGTTCTACTCCAGATATAAAAAAAAAAGGTCCATTAACAATATTTCTTGCATGTAACATTTGACTTTAGGCTGAGAATGTTATCAAACGAGTGGAAGCAAAGAAGCAAGATGTTCTTGCAGTTTTTGAGTGGTTCAAAGTGCATGTTATTCCATTCAAGCTGGATCCTAGCATTGGACATGAAGAACTTGTGAGTAATTTTAGATCATGCAATAAATAAGAACGTAGAAAAATCTTCTTTTTGATAAGTAGTATAGTTCTGTTGAAATGCTGCAGAGGAATGCAATTTTTTTTTTTTTTTTGATCTTCATCTTGTAAATACATCCATATAGTTGGAACTTTAAATACTTAGCAATCTGCCTTTGATGTGCAAAAATTTCATTTTGACTGTTGAATCCTGTAATCCGCACTATCTAGTGTAATGCTTTCTGCCATCTTCTTGTAGTGTGCAAGTGGATTATTAATGAACCTTTAATTGCAGTTGCTTTAGTTGCTGTACTTGCATTGACATAGCTAGGAACAGAAAGTTATCTTAAATTTTTAGAGGGGTTAAAATCATAGGAAGAATCAATTTCTCCTTCTTAAGCTCTGCTACTTGAAATTTGTTTCCTCACTCATTTATTCCCAGTTTGGGCACTTTTTGCCATGTTGCAGTGTTCACTTCTGTCATCAGGGGGAAACGTGAAAGATCAAGACATCTCTCTCTTAATCAATGCTGGCCTCCTTGTAAGTATACTTGAAGTTCAAATAGAAAAAATACACTTGAAATTCATATTTTTTAATTGAATTAGTGGTTGTTTGAAGCATGTATGGCATGTAAACTTCATAAATGGTGTGGGGTGCAATCAAATAGCCTTTTGTCATGTAACAAACCACAATGAGAATGATCACATTTTAACATACATGCAATAGGAATGTTGTGCAAGATAAAGTTCACATAAATTTATGTAAAAACTCAAGAAATGGATAAAAACTACTGATGGGCTGTGGGTCAGATCAATTAAGCACCATAAAAAAACTCAGTTGTGAAAGTGAAATATTTTCAACCTTGCCTAGTTTGAACCCACAACCCAAGCCCTCGTGCTTATCTGAACCTGCAAATCACTGTCTTGCTAGATGTTGGTACATCATTACTGTAATGCTTGGGAGACATTGTAAAGATCTTGATTGGGACGATAATTAAATACACTAATTTTTCTTGATTTTGCAGTTATAGAAAATTCCAAAGAGAATTTTTTATTTTCTATTATAAGTTTAACAGGTCTAGGTATCTGATGGATGTCCATTATCTGAAAGGGATGGGGATGGAGATGAGAATTTAACTAATACGGGTAGAGGTGTAGGAACAAGGATGCAGGGAACGGGCACCCAATTATATCCTGACCATTGCTATTCCTCTGGAGAAGCACACAGATGTTCAAATACAGCCTGCCCCCATTTTTTAAACTAATTCAAATCTAACTCAATCATACATGAAGTTGTTTGATGGCCGGTGGAAACCTGAAACTCTGATACTCAAAGACTTCCAATCAATCTTCAAGTGGGTGAACAATTTTGGGCTTATTTGTTTAAAGTCCCTCCCATGCAGGATGTTACCTTGCAGAAGTTTTCCTCTTTTCTAGACGGATGAAAATTAAATTTTTTGGCAGAACTAACTATACAATCTGTCATATGTGCTATCCCCATGTGATGAGATTTTAATTATTTTCCTTCAGTTAAAAGCCACCACAAGTCTCTGTCTCACGACACATGCATGCAAATTGCCATTTTTCATGATTATATACTCTTGTTATTTGGTACAGGTACACAAGCATAATTGGTAAACTTGATATTGTAAAATTTGCAGTAATTGCATTGCTCTTCATAAATTAAACATATTCTTCCATTGCTCTTTGCCTGTCAGTGCTTTATGCAATTTTAGTATTTTTTTGATTGTATGTCATATTTTTTCATGGTCTTCTATTATCAACTTTTTTTCCTAATGCTTTTGTTTACTTTCTAGACCAGACAACTTATTGATCCAAACATGTACTGGTTTGCGATTCCAAACATTGGTTCAGTACTCAAGGGCCTCTCTCAGGTAAATGCTTGTGAATTTTCTATACTTAATATCTCAATGGAAGGACCTATGCAATGACGTCCCTATCTGGTACCTTGGGTGGAGGCATACAAAATGTGTCATTTAAGATGGACACAAGGATATGCTAGTAGTCCGGGTGAATTTTGAGCGGCTTCTGCAAGCTGTAGTTGTCAGCTTGATGAGCCAGGAGGAAAGGGGAATTTTTAATTTGTCTTCTGAGGCATGCGTCTTCATTGTGCTTTATGAATGTTATGCTCTTCCACTAATACGTTTTTCCTCTAGTGGTAAACATTTTTTATTGCTCATTTGAAAAAATAAATTGTGCTCAATTCTTCACCAATCTGTCGCGTTGAGAATAAGATAGTTGCCTTATCCCCACAGGTTGGCGAGACATTGGATAATGATAAAGCTGCCTTTTCTCAATCTGTATTGTAAGCTTGGTGATTCTATTTTTGGGGAGATGGATTTTTCCTCAAGTAAGTTGGGGACTAGGCTTTTGTTGTCAACTTCACAATCTTGGTGGTGTTTTAAAATTTTGCAAACAAGATTGAAAAGTTTTTACTTTTTTATGGCTTCCGACAACTTAGGCACTATCTGATGAAGGTGTACAGTTCCTCACACACAACTTTGACCTTTAGAAGCATGTTAATTGGCATTTTTTCCTTTGGAAATTCTGAGAACTTGTGGATAAATATTCCCTGAACTAATATAGTATTTCTTCTGAAAATAACGTTCATTGAAAACATTAAAATAAAAGGATTTTTTTCTTGAGTAGTTCGTGTTGGTCTGCATGAAACTGGAATAATAGAAGAAGTTCCTATATCTAGATCACAATGGTCTTTCTGAAACTAGAAACTTAGAATTGTTTTAAGCCATCTAAAGTTTTGAAATTTTGTATATTGCCTGTTATAACCATTTATAAAACAATTATTCTGGATTTTACCTGTCAAAAGCATTAGTAAGCAATGTACTTTTGACTTTCTATTTTAGGGACGTAAGGAACTGCTCTCTTTCCTGAACCGTAGGAAATACAAAGAAATGATGTTGTCTGCATTGGAGAAGAAGCGCCTCCGACTGTCTCCGTTGGATATGAGATTCCATCTCCGTGATCTGATTGGTTCAGGTCTACTCAAAACTTTCCAGACTCCCAGTGGCTTAGTTGTTCGTGTTGTAAAAGATTAAACCCAGGTAGCACTCCACCTCATCTTACTATCTTAGTTAGGCTCATAGTTGCATGTGCTGGTATTTTAACTATCCAACATTTTGTGCCATTCAGCAAAGTTAATCTCATAGTTGTCCAATAAAAATTCCTTTTCTAACTTTAATGGGACTTTGCAATCACAAAAAATGCTGGAATACTTCTTCGCACAAAAAATTCAAACTTCCATTAAAATGTATGCGATCATGATATCACATAAGTTGTTTTGATAAATAACAAATAATGCAAATAGTCATGCACAAAAATTGCTTAGAAAATACCCAAGCAGATAAGATGCTTTCATAATTCATAAATGGCAACGCAAATAATCAAGCAGATATGATTTTCATAAATAATAATGTCAATTATTAGCACTAGAGTTTTAAGTAAGGAACATGATACAGAAGAAACTATCAGGCTTCCATTAATATGTGATGATGACATCACCACCGCCACCAAAATTAGTGATGTGGGTAACAGTGTTCAGGTTCAGGCACATGTCCCCTGCTTCCTTCGTCCCATCCAGGAGGATAGATTGTAAAGATCCTAAGTTGCAGTCATTATGTTCTATTTCTGTATAGTGTGCTCTTTTTGTATAATGGGAAATTGCTGTAAAGGATTACCATACTGGAACCTGTAAATAAACGGGGAAGAATTGAGATATATAGTGTTGCACAGTATATTTTTTGAGATTGCTTGAAGCTAGAAATAATTTGAGATATATGTCACTCTCAATAAGGACTTAGAGCTAGCTAGTTTTGGCTTAAGAAATCACAACATGAATTTTTTACCGATGTATTAATAATAGGGAAAATTGATATTGAAGAATTTCGGTTGCTTCTTTACAACTTCATCTTCAAGCACTTAGATTTGCCAAGATCAGTGATACATTCTTGTGGCATCTTATTTATTTGTTCATTTTTTGTACCATGGTTATTACAAGTACTTTCCATACATTTCAATTGCCTGGAGATATTGTTGATCTTGTATATTTTTAAACTTGTAAATAGATATGGGATATTGACAATTGTTGGGAATTCTTATTTCTTTGTCTTTGGATTTGAATTATAGAAATTTTACAAAAAAATAATATCATAAATAAAAATAATTAACAATATAATGATTGACAATATAAGATCATTAATAAAAATGTTTTCTACTTCTAAGTTGTAACCTCATTTGATATGTCCCAACTCGCAGAGCTGGAGTTTCTCCCTGGATTAGAAGAGCCGAAAGAAAAGAAAAGAAGTAGAAGAAGAGTGAGTCTAATCTGATGATGGATTTCTTCTGTTAATTATGCGGTCTAAATCTAATTGTGTTAAGCATATCCTTGACCTTGAGCTTTATTACCAGAGCAGAATACAAAGAACTCTTTGGCTGCTCCTTGTTTTCCTATCAACAGTTAAACTAGAACTAGTGGATTTTTTTTTTAATTATTTCTTTAAATTCGAATATCCTGGAACCAAATTTCTTAAAACTCAGAAGGAGTTGGGCATGGTATACTCAGAAAAAGAGGAAAGAAATTGGGCATATGGTATTAAAGGCTTAGAATAAAAAAGACTATAGATATATGTAGTTTAATGTTTAGAATTTATGTAATTAATTTTATTTATTTATTTTTATCAATACGAATGCACTGTTATTATTTTAAGAGAAGGCTTTTTACATTTGGGTTTCCTGAACTATTACAACATATGGTATTTTGTCCCTCATCTAATTTATGTCTGTTGTTCATCTTCTAATTAATATTTTAAATTATTTTTAGTTTAAAAATTAATTGAGAGTAAATAAAAAATTTAACGGTAACACTTCATTGACTTTATATATTTAGGGTTCTTTGAACTATTAAAAAAATATAATATTGTCCCGCTCATATAATTCATGTCTAGTGTTCATCTTTAAACTAATAATATTTTAAGGTTATTTTTAATTTAAATTTAATAATTATAGCCGATAAGGTGAATAAAAAGTATGTTAAGTACACTCTAAAAAATCAACTCCAACAAGAGGCTCACTTGTAGAGGCACAAAAGGAACCTTAAATGACGTGTCAACATTTGAGCGGCGCATCAAAAAATGCAATTGTGAAATCAAGGTTGTCCAAGTCTCTTGTGACTAAATTTGTGCCGTAGGTTTGATATTTTTTGAAAATAAAATCTATGTGGGCCCATGCATGTGGTGTGGGGGCCATTCCTTTCTTTTACTCGAGCAACTAGTATGTTACCTGACAGTGGGTAACATAACAGTGTCCTATCTGATATATTGTTTATTCACCTTATTATGTATCATTATTAAATTTTTTATTTATTTTGAGTTAATTTTAGATTAAAAATAATCTAAAACATTAGTTTAAAAATGAACAATAAAACATGAATTAGATGAGGGATAAAATATTACATTTTTTAATAGTTCAAGGAGCTCTAAATATCTAATGCCACTAAGGTATTACTGTAATTTTTTTTGTTTACACTCAATTAACATTTGAACTAAAAATAACCTAAAATATTAATAGAAGGATGAACACCGGGCATAAATCAAATGTGAAACACTATATTTTATAATAATTTGAAAAGTTTCCCTTAAAAGTATGTGTTAGATAAATTCATTGAATACATACAATAATAAATACATAAATTTTTGTGTACAATTATTCCTAAAAATAAATTTAACTTCGGTCAGAAAAAACCTTTAGATAAGCATAAAGTATACTATTCTTCTAAGTAAACTTATTAAGTCCATAAATTATGTATACTAGATAATGACACTAAAATATATAAGCTCGTTCACACTAAGGTTTGAATTTAGATTAGGTATTTGGATTGTTGTGACGATAGCCGTAAATAACATGTAAAATTAAAATAATAAATGAGTGTATATATTATTTTAAAAATAGTAACTTGGAAAAACAAGAGGGGAGGGTGAGGGGCCATGCAACGCCATGGAGTTGACAAAAGCATAGGAAGGAAGTGATAGTTGACAAGTCTAATAATAATAATAATAATGTAATAAAAAAAGTTTATTTTTTTTTCCTATTTTGACACACAAAGTGAAATATGACAACCCCTATAACCTAATTCATTCCCTCATTTGAAGGTTGAGAGATTGGGAGTGGCTCATCAGATGGGTTTAGACTCAATTGATGATTCTAGTTTACTTGAAGATGAAAAAGAGTCGAGTTTTCCAGAGAAATGAGTAGAAGGTCGTCTTTGTGAGATCAGTTCGAGAATAAAATGCTACCACTTTGCATTGCATTCTCTCAAACTTGCATGGGAATTGGAAGAATTACAACCTAGGCAATACGAATATGATTTAGAAATAGACTTGTCATCTTTATTTACTTTTTTGTGGATATGATTAACTACATCTTTGTTGTAGTATTTTGTTAAGTTTTTCATTAGAATATTTTAATAACAAATGTTTTATGTCTTTTGTTGTTTAACTATAATAATTAAATTTATTTATCTTGGTATTAGTTAGAGTAGAGTCATTCATCACGGCCAAGGGTTTAGGGTGTCACCAGTAAGGCCAAAACGGATTTGGATTAGGTCGGAGTTGGAGCCCAATAGGGCATGAGTGAGCCTTTGGGGAAAGGTACCCGGAAGGGTCTTCGAGTGTGTAACACCCCGTCTCGCCAGGCGTGTCACTATAAGGGTATTCCTGGGATTTCTTTTTTTTTTTTTCTCTTCAAGTTCAACACGCGCGGTATATCAAGAACAATCTTCACATGCAGATACAAAACTCCGCGAACCTCAGCCTTACCCGTTTAACTATCAAGATCAATAATCTTAAACTAAACGAGTCTTAATACAACATAGCGGATACATTAATACCAAAACACCATAGTTCTTACATTGTATTTCCATAGCAAAATACGTAATACAGATCAAATGATAAAATCACTATTATACAACTGTTCATTTACAACCTGAAATGCATATTAAATCCTCCAACGTTACAACGACTTAACAAACTAAGCACCATTGGCCCTCAACCGGCCACATCCTTGCCCTCGCAGCAGTTCTTGGCTGGAACATTAAACGTTCCATGGGCATAGCCCAGGTTAGATGATAAAATATCTAAGTGACGGTATGGAACAGTTAATACAATGCATGAGACACACACGAGCATGGCATACTCAGACAAACGAAAATATGCAAGACACATCTAACTTGAGAAATCTCCCTAACATACTTAATCCCCGGGTGCCCTACCGTGTCACTCGATTACCAGTCCCAGATGCCCTACCGTGTCACCCGATCACCAATACCGGCCCCGGGTGCCCTACCGTGTCACCCGATCGCCAGGACTAACCGTGTCCTATTCTCAAGTAGACCCCATCCCGTCCCACACAGAAATCAACATTGACACGAATATCAATACCCCGATGATATGAAAATCACACGCCATGCACCGATTCTTTTATAAGTAAAAACAGTTGATGCAATACATCACATGATCAATATGCAAATGATGTCATATATACATAAATAAAACGTGTAAGCATAGTATCCCGAGTCCTGGTGAGACCGCTCACCTGAACTAAAGGTAAAACTAGAGATAAACCACTCACCTCGAACGTATTCGGATTGCCTCGATCCTCGTGCATGGCCTCGATTTGCGTGCCAAACCCCAAATACTTGAACTTGTGCTCAACCTCAAGCCAAGATACTTCCTAAACATCATATTTAATTGAGGAAGCATTAAAATCCATTTTCCTCAATTTTCCTTAATTTTCTCTATTTTCTCTCAATTTTCTCCTTGATAATTCCAAAATAATTATTTCTTCAACTATTTTCTAAAATATTTCAACACAATAAATCCTAAAATAAATTAATAAAAATACTGGAAGAAAAATATCGATTTTACCCCTGTTCACGCGCCCACATGCGCTCAGCGCGTGGGAGCTGGCGCTTGCAGCCACGCGCCACCATCTTCTTCACTTCTCCGGCCACCGACGACATCTCCGATGAAAGATCCGAGGGCACCCCCTTCAAGCCCTTGAAAATTCGATCCTAATGGTGCCATTTTTCGGCCGAAAGGACGCGGTAAAGCTGCCAAATAAGCAGTTGCAGGTTGCCTTAGGCGGACCGCCACCGATTTCCGGCCGAGCTCGAGCAACCCTCAAACTCACACCAAAATGCTTCAAATTACTCCCAATCTCTTCTCCTTGATGCAAGGATCAAAAGCCCCTTAATCACTTTCTCAAAAACATCCAAAAACACGATCGATTTGAGCTCCAAAAGTCGAAACCTTCGGCCTCTATTTAAACTAAAAATCCGATCCTTTTTCG
Source organism: Diospyros lotus (assembly GCF_014633365.1). NCBI lineage: Eukaryota > Viridiplantae > Streptophyta > Magnoliopsida > Ericales > Ebenaceae > Diospyros > Diospyros lotus. The sequence continues at coordinate 7,581,746 of NC_068348.1, forward strand.
GCCAATCACCGGCCATAGCTTGGTCACCAAGCATCCTCGCGCCGGCTACCACCTCCCCCAGGTTGCCCTTGGCCATCCCTTCGCTGAGATCGGCCTCCACGTGCAAGGATTTGCGGCGGTCGTTTTGCTGCGCGTTCACACTATGTAATTTTTTATTTTTTTGCACTTTGACCCCTGTTTTCTTCAAATGACAATTCTGCCCTTTTCACAACACCCCTGATAAATCCAAATATACCACTAAGCTTCACAAGTTTAGTACATCTCATTTGACCCTCGAAACTCCTGAAAAATTACCGTTTTGACCTCCCTCGGGCAAAATTAGAAAACTGCGCTTAGGCCCGGCTGGTCAAATTGATCCTAAATCCATTTGATTCAACCCGAAATTGCTTAAGGGTTGTTTTACACGTTAAATACTAGTCCTTGACACGCTCCGTTGACCTTCTGGATGTTTCCTACGTTGATTCGATTTTCTCAGCCTGGTCGACAATTGTACCGAAAACTGTTCCCGATCCCACTTCTTTCATCACTAAAAATCATACTTCGAATCATTTGTTGATACTGTACAATTATCTTTAGCTATCTAAGGTCCGGGTTACTCCCTCCGACTGATTTGATCATCTAAAACTGCTTTAATGTGCCATATAACCTTATTCTTTTGCTACTTCCAGTTATATACTTCCTTAAAAATCATTTATACTCTTAATTCTTCCCGGGTATTACAGAGTGACAGGCAATGAGGAGCCCCGAAGGGGTCTTCCGGAGCTTCGGGAGAGAAGGATGAGACTTTGCTTGTAGGCACAACAACAATCAAAAAACCACTCGGGAGACTCCCCCACGCGGGCCCTCAGATGCCTAAGTTAGACAAGAATTTGAAAAATATGTCCAATGTATGCTCTAGATAGTATGTATGATGATGTTCAGTGTATATGTTTAGATGTGTGAATTCGTGCCCCAATGGGGTATGTAAAGTGTATCACTATCCCGGATGGGTTCAAGTGAGCTAGAATGTTAGCCATATGGCTTGGCAATGGTATGAGAATACAAAGTGATAGAAGGTCGGGCCAGAGATCCAAAAGATCCTGAATTCATCGAAGAATCACCTATTTATAAGCAAAATGGTGGGACCCATGGTCAAGCCAAATGGCTCTTCTAGAAAGGCACATTCGAGAGGCTTTGAGGTCCTGGGGAAGACTTTAGGATGAACCACCCTGATGGCTATCTTCGGGCCACCAGATTACTTGGTCCAAGAGATCCCGAAGGGCATCCAAGGACCTTAGCAAAAAATGATGCAAGCCGATCTCGGGGACTCATCGGGGTCTGATAGGCTATCGTTCTGAAGGCTCTTCACGGAAAAATGATCCGAGATTACTTGGGAGATTTTTGAAAAAATTCTAAGGAGCTCCACAATAATAGCTCCCTACTCTTGTCTTAGGTTGAAAGGGGAAGGGAAGGGTAGAATAAGTGGGTGCCAGGTGTTGTTACACGGTTACAACAATTAATTTGTAAAAAGGAGAAATTGCCGATGGATGACCCACGTGTGGCTGATCCGAGAGATGGATGACTCTAGTGTGGTGTATCTGAGCGATGGATGACTCACGCGGGGGATGGATGACTTCTTCGGGCCATGGGTGACGTGTGGATTGTCGAAATGATGAGTAATTATTGGGAGAGATGGGTGAGTTTCCCGGGGTGGAGTAATAGCGATGGATGAGTCTCCCGAGGGGTCACGACAGCGATGGATGAGTCTCTCGGGGGTCACGACAGCGATGAGTGAGTCCCTTGGCTAGTTTGAGAGCGATGGATGAGTCTCTCGAGGGTCATGGCAGCGATGGGTGAGTCCCTTGGCTAGTTTGAGAGCGATGGATGACTTACTGGAAAGAAAATTGATTAGGGGAGCGGGTGAGAATCACCGCATGGACCCTCCGATGCTTAAGTTAGTCCCTCGTAGAAGTGAAATGCTTGAAGACAAAAAGTAAGTACGAGAGTGAGAGGTTGCATACCGAATGAGAGGAAAAGACCCCCTATTTATAGCGATGGGAGGGGCATCCATGTGTCGAGTGGCCCACTTTTCTTGGTTGATATCTCGGAGGTGGTTTTGACCGAGTCTTGCAGGGTTATTGGCGCGAGGGTGCATGAATGCAGGCACGCGAGCGCGCATAAAGGGGCGCGCATTAGGCACCCCCGAGTGACCTCCCTTGGGGGTGTGAGGCACCCCCGAGAGACTCTCTTGGGGGTGGGGGAGTGAAGCCCCCCCTTTGCCTTAGCCACGCTGCCGCGTGGCAGTGTGAGGGAGAGGGAGGCACCCCTTTTCCTTGGCCCCTGGCCACACTGCTGCGTGGCAGCATGGGAATGGGAAGGAAGCGGCCAAAGTGGCCGCTTCCATGCGACCAGGCCTCCTCCTGGTTGCATGGAGCAGCCAGGCCACTTTGATGGGCTGCCACGTGGCCTTTTTTCTTTTTCCTTTTACTCATTTATTTTTATTATTTTAATAGGCATAACAATTGCTCTTTACTCTTTTTGTCAGGTTTCCCGAGAGGAAGAGTATTATGCCTACAACACTGCCCTCTTTTTAAGAGGTCATTTTTCCTCCTCTATTTTGTAGAAATCTTCTCCTTTATGTCTTTCGTAGCTTTCTTTGGCATTCTGCTCCCTATGTGCCCTTAAAAAAGAAGGCTTGAGGTTCTCATTTAGCCATTATTTCAACAATTCTTTTGTGTTATTTATGGCTTTGGCATTTTCATATTTCAACTCCTCATAAGCGCGATGACTTCAAGTGGATGTGGCAGAGTCTTCGAATGATGTGCTGAAGCTCTTGCCCTTGCAGCTGTGGTCTATGCATTCAGCTCTTCATCTTCTAGGAGTATAAACACAATTTCTTCATACGCTCCCAGCTCTCGAGGTGACGGGGGCTTGGAAAGATCTTCAAATCAAGTCAAGAGTGACCATATCATTACTGGCTCGTATATGTATCTACATGTTGCTGAGAGATGAATTGGGGTATTAAGGAATTTTCTTCGAATCCAAAGGTGTTCGTGATGATTGTCACTCCATTTTCTAGTTTGTTGGATTACTTGCAAAATGATGAATATGACATCTCTTCTTGTAAGGCAACAGTTATTGTACCATTTGGACGCTAGGCAAAGCAGTGTAAGTCATTTGCGGGGCCGTTGGAATTATGCTCCATCGATGTATCGCATGATAACGGTTTCAGGTCTTCTTGTTGTCAGGCTGCTTGCGAGGCAATGGGATGTTCTTGCCTCCTCATCGCCAGGTTGTGAGCGGGGCAATGAGCCTTTTTGTTACAATGGTGTGGCTCTCTAGCTTCAGGTGTACATGCTCGCTGGTATTGTGAGCGCAGTGTCAGTTTGCAATATTTTATTTTTGCAGTTCGACATGATGCCTACGTCCGCAATTAAATAGCATAAATATTTTATTTTTACGGTTCGGCATAATGCCTACGTCCGCAATTAGAAAAAATATACACATTTTATTTTCGCGGTTCGGTGTAACGCCTATGTCCGCAATTAGTTTTGGTATTTTCTTGTTGCCGGGGTATGAGCAGGGCAACAGACTTGTTATTTCCACCTTGTGGTTGGACTGTTAGCGAGACAACAGGTCTTTCTGTGTTTACCTCGTTGTCGGGCTAGTAGTAAGGTAATGGGCCTTAGGTCACCAAGCGAAGCAGCGTAGGTCGTTCACGGGGCAACAAATATTATGGCTCATTTCTATTGGACTTTTTGTAGGACAGTAATTTTATTTTCACCCCATTGTTAGGCCATGTGCGGGACAATGTCTTATTTTTCCCCTATTGTCGGACTACGCGCGGGACAATGGGCTTGTTATCTCCCTTGTTGCCGAGCGATAAGTAGGGCAACGGGCTTTTAGCTTTCACTTCGTTACCGAGCTATGCGCGGGGTAATGAGCTTTTCGTTTTCACCTCCTTGTTGGGCTGTGAGCAGGGCAATGGGCTTTTAGTTTTCTCCTCATTGTCGGGCTATGCATAGGACAATGAACCTTTAGCTTTCATCTCGTTGGAGGGCTATGAGCGACAACGTCTTATTTTTCCCCTATTGTCGGACTACGCATGGGACAATGGGTTTGTTATCTCCCTCGTTGCCGACTATAAGCAATGCAACGGGCTTTTAACCTTCTCCTAATTGCCGGGCCATGCGCGAGGCAATGGGTCTTCATTTGAAAAGGAACCTTGATGGAATCTAGTGGTTAATAGTGGACGCCATAATGATAATTTATTCGCAGAAGTGAGTACAAGCATTTTGATGTGTTTCAGCCAAATGTGCCTATGTCCACAATACTATTTTAGACTCACATTATTACGATTCAAATAAAGGGAATAATACAACTTAATCTTGCATAGTTTGCTTGGCAATCAATAAAGTCTCTTCACTCTGTTTCCCTTTTGTAGATGCAACATAGCACGTGCGGGCCTTCTGTTGATCCCCTCGGACTTGTCCCACTCCTTGGGGTGTAGGAAATTTCATCAACAGATAACAAGAAGAGACTACGGCTCTTATGTCATTGAGCAAGGGACGACCAAAAATTAGATTGTATGCAGTTGATGAGGCTTTAACCACCATAAAGCAGGCCTGGTGTGTTGTTCTCTGAGGATCAAAGCCCAATGTGACTGTCAACTGAATTGAACCAGCCACTGAGACAGGCTCCCCGGTAAAACTATATAAAGGGGAAGAGATATTTTTCAATCGATCTTGTGAAATGTGCATTTACTTGAAGCAATTCCAATAAATGAGGTTAACTGAGCTACCACTGTCTACCAAAATTCTCTCAATTGGGTGCTTTGCAATGATAGCTGAGATTAACATCGGGTCATCATGTGGAATGATTATATCTCCTCTGTCGACAGGTGTGAACATAATGGGCTCTTCATTTTCTCTAACCTCCATTATTGAATTGACCTGGTAGGCCAAACGGGCATAAGCTTTTCGAGAAGAGGAGCTATCACCAGCCAAGGTTTCGCCGCTCGAAATGAAACTTGATGTGTTGGTTCATTATCCAGAGGGAGATTTTGTCGGTAATCGCTCCCTTTCTCTTGTTGTTTTGGATTATGTATTTCCTGTGTTTCAGGCCTCTCTTCCCTTCTTTGTGTCTCCCTGTTGTTTTCCTCTTCTTCTCGTACATATCTTTGTAAGTGCCCTTCTCGAATAAGCATCTCAATTTGATTTTTCAACTCCCTACATTGATCAGTGGAGTGGCCACGAGTCCTATGGTATCGACAGTACTCATCTTGATTCTTTCCTATAGGTCGATCCACCTTTTTTGGAAGTCTAATTAGGCTTGATCCTTTTATGGCTGCCAATATGGTAGACCGAGGTTGGGTGAGCCGGGTATAATGATTGAACTGGGGCCTGACATCATCCAGTCTCTAGGTTCTCTCTTGTCGCCGATTAAGGTCTTCTTCAATATCTCGCTCCTTTCTTTTCCGCTCCCCATCTTCATTTCCCCCTACCGTTCTCATCATCTCCGTATGGAGTATGTACTTATTAGCCCTAACAAACAGGTTTGGCAGAGATTTCGGAGGGTCTAGAGACAATGATTCTTGCAAAGGGGTTAGTTGTGTCCCTTGGAACATAACAAACACTGCCATTTCAATCAGTAAATTACAGATCTCAAGTGTGGCGTTTCGAAATCTGTCCACGTAGTGGCGTAGGGTTTCTTTATTCCCTTGTCGAATGCTAAGCAGATATGTCGCATCTTTCTTTCTCTGACTGTTAATAATGAATGCTTTGATAAACTCCGTTTTTAGCTGGCCAAATGAAGAGATGGATCCTTCAGGTAAGCCGTTAAACTAGGCCCGAGCGTGCCTAGTTAGGGTTAATGGAAATGCCCTGCACATTATCTCGTCGTCCCATCCATGAAGCATCATTAAAGATTCATAATTTTGCACGTGATCATAAGGGTCGTCCCTGCCTAAATAAGGATTTATTTGAGGCATCTTGAACTTTCTCAGCAAGGGTTTCTCCATTACTTCTGTCACGAATGGTAGTTTTCCTCTAGATTGTTCCTCGGAAGTGGGTAACAATTTATTCTGTTGTAGCACCTGCTCAATCATCTTTTTCATATCGGCTGCCTCTCGTGCACTAAATGCAACAGGGTTGTCATCAGGCCCATCATTCTGCTTGGTTGCGGGTTTGGAATCCCGACCTCTTTCCATAGGAGTGCTGGCTACTGTTTCAGAATATCTTCCTCTTTGTGGGCTTCGCCTTTCTGTCTTTCGACAATTAGTTCCTCCATGATTTCCTCGATGGTGAGAAGTTTGGCTATGAGCTCCTTTTAAAGGAGATCTTAGTTGATTGTTTCTAGTAGGGACAGGTTGAGCGTGAGTTTTAGGGGTCCCTTCCTGATAAGAGTCGTTCCCTAGTACCTCCTAATGAGCCCTATGGGATGGAGCTGTTTCAGGAATAAACTTTCTCAATGTGGCTGGGATTGACCCGTGAGGAACTAAGCTTTGCAAAATTCCATCCATTTCGCGAAGAGCTTACACTTCTTCGGCATGTTGTTGTCGTAAGTCCTCATACTCAGTCCAAGGAACTACCGATGAGATATGTATACCTGAGTAGGGTCCTGAAAGGGCATGTGTGGTGGTAAGGGGCGACACTTGAAGTTGAACCCCCAATGGATGAGAAGGCCCTAGAAGGGGTGGCTGCTGATGAGTAAGGGATGGGTGACCCTCACGATGGGACTGATGGATGAAGGGTGGCTGGCCCCCATGGATGAGGGGTGGTTGGCCCCCATGGATGAGGGGTAGCTAATCTTCATGAGTAGATTGATGTTGTTCTTCCACTCGAGAGAGGGTATCTTGTTGAGGTGATTGTGCACCACGAGAGAGAGTTTGTCGATCGCTTTGAGTTTGTGCTATGGTGAATGAAGGTTTCTTGGCCTTTTGTTCGATTTCCCACAGACGACGCCAATTGTTGTTACACGGTTACAACAATTAATTTGTAAAAAGGGGAAATTACCGATGAATGACCCACGTGTGGCTAATCCGAGCGATGGATGACTCTAGTGTGGTGTATTTGAGTGATGGATGACTCACGCGGGGGATGGATGACTCTTTCGGGCCATGGGTGACGTGTGGATTGTCCAAATGATGAGTAATTATCGGGAGAGATGGGTGAGTCTCCCGGGGTGGAGTAATAGCGATGGATGAGTCTCTCGGGGGGTCACGACAGCGATGGATGAGTCTCTCGGGGGTCACGACAGCGATGGGTGAGTCCCTTGGCTAGTTTGAGAGCGATGGATAACCTGCTAGAAAGAAAATTGATTAGGGGCGCGGGTGAGAATCCTCGCATGGACCCTCCGATGCTTAAGTTAGTCCCTCGTAGAAGTGAAATGCTTGAAGACAAAAAGTAAGTACGAGAGTGAGAGGTTGCATACCGAATGAGAGGAAAAGACCCCCTATTTATAGCGATGTGAGGGGCATCCATGTGTCGAGTGGCCCACTTTTCTTGGCGGATATCTCGGAGGCAGTTTTGACCGAGTCTTGCGGGGTTATCGGCGCGAGGGTGCATGAATGCAGGCACGCGAGCGCGCGTAAAGGGGCGCGCATTAGGCACCCCCGAGTGACCTCCCTCGGGGGTGGGGGTGTAGCCCCCCCCCCCCCTTTTTGCCTTAGCCACGCTACTGCATGGCAGCGTGGCAAGGGACGTGAAAATACCCCCGAGAGACTCTCTCGGGGGTGGGGGGGTGAAGCCCCCCATTTGCCTTAGCCACGTTGCCGCGTGGCAGCATGGGGAAGGAGGAGGCACCCCCTTTCCTTGGCCCCTGGCCACGCTATGCCCTAGATTGTTCGACACTGAGGAGCTTGGGAATTAGTACGTCCAGGGTGTATGCTCATGGATCATGGGAAGGAGGACGCCAATATCCGTAAGATTTTTAAGAGGGGTCCAATCCTAGAATTTTAACTATTAATTTCTTTCTTTCTACATTTTTTTCCCACGTTACTAAGTCTAAAGACGTAAGTTCCTAATTTCTTAATGGATAGAGAATTTTAAAAAACATATATTAAGTGTAGGAGTCTACATTTCCTTTCTAATGTATTTATGGAAAAGTAGTCCTTAACTATTATGGTAGATAATTGTGATTAAAAAAAAAGAAGTTACTGTGTGTTTTCATATTCAATTGTATCATGACTTATTTTCTAAAGTTATCATGTTGGCATTTCTATAACTCCTGATTTACCATAGCAAGCCCATGCAATCCATTAGGGCATCTTTGGATGTCCCTTTAGATTTGATATGTCTTATTCTACTTTCAGTAGCCAAGTAAAAAATTAATTAGTTATAGGGTAATTAATTAAGATTAAGCATAGGAGAAACCTCATCCATATTTCACAAGTGATGAAGGGACTTCACCCATATCTTATGACAATTGAGGAAATTTTAAGTTTTAATATACTATTTAGTGAGAACTTCATGTTTTTTCACGTTAATTGGTCCCAGATAGCTTCATCCTTAAATAACTCCAGTAGTGACATTAGCTTCTTATATTTAGACTAAAAAACTGGCTTTCTCTCTAATGGAAAATATTCTAGGAGTGTAGTTCTCATTCAACTAAATTTGACAACATTCTATGTACTCTAACTCCTTTAAGTTAGAAAAAAAATAATATACTTACATATTTAGCTAAGTTTATTCTTATTCAGAAAAAAGGAAAGAAACAATTTATTTTCCAACTCACTTTATTTGTTAGACAATCTGCTAAGATCTTGAGACGGTCCTCGAGGATGTCAATTTCACCCCGCATATATACTCGCAGTAGCAAACCAAGAGAATTTAAGTACACCTGAATACAGAAAAATCATCAACACTTGAAGCAAGTCATGAAATACAAAGACAAGAGATAAACATCTAATATACTTTTGGCAGAACTGCATCATTTCTTTCGAACTCCTTCCAGATATAGTGGTCATACACTCTTGAAAAATTGTTTAGGTGGTATAATGATAAGTATGTTGTAATGACTCAAAGATTCCAAGACACGAAAACTCACTTTCCTTAAGACTTTGTTGTCTCAAAACACAATGCACAAGGGATCCAAACAAAACAAGCCTCCAAGATACAATGGAATTAAGAATAACGTTTGTTAACGAATGTGCAATTTTTGAAAACAAACCCGAACACACGGAACTAATAACAAACACAAGAAGCTTTGTATTCTCATTCTGTAGTAAAAGAATACAAAGAATAGGTTTTTGTATGCAAAAAAATTATGAAGTTTTTCTATAAGAATGTAGGAGAAGAACAAGGAGAGAGAGACCCCATGAATTCTCAATTTTTGTTTTATCCAACAACACACCAATCTATTTATAGACAATGTTACAATCCTTCACCAAAGGTACAACCATTCACATGTATTACAATCCTTCACAAAAGGATATATCTAATTCTTGTGTGTTACAACCCTTTATCAAAGGTACACCCCTTTGCCAAATGTTATAGCCACTTAAATTAAATTCAAAACAAGTGAGGCACAATCCTTTACTAAAAGTTACAACCATTCATGTGTGTAAATAGAATTTAAAAGGTTACAACCTCTAGTTCTTGACTTGGATCTCTTCCCAAATAAGTGAAAGGTTGCAACCATTCTTTTGAAAATCTTTCCAACATACACGTCTAGCACTTTTCTCATTGGAGAATGTCCTTCTAAGTAACAAAGAGCAACATGCCATCAATTGTGCGTGCACCTGAAATTTGTTTAGTGATCAAGAACATCAAATAATGTGACTACCGAAATTCCTGATAATATTTTATTCAAGGAAATTCATTTCATACATAAAAGATGACAAAGAATTCCATGATTTTGAGCATTCCTCCATGAATCCCACTACTTCTTTGAAACGACACTTGTGTTGAAGGACATGGCAAAGTTGCATATGCCAGTGTCATGAGGACTAACCACAGAGAGAAGAATAGAGATATATACACAATATAACCATGAACTGTCTGTTTCTAGGAAGTTATTTTTTAAGCAATATATCAGCAACCTTACTTATGTGAACATATAAAAATAAAAAATCAACATATTCTATTAAATATGGTGAAAGAATGGGTATTTTTTAAAGCCAACTCACAGCATGTTGTGCCCAACTATCTTCCCTATTGATTTGAAATCCCTTTTTTGCAGCCTTCTTCGCATCTTCCATTCGAACAATCTCTAGCAAAGAGAATGCTAGAATTCCATATATGTAATTTACTTGTTCATTTTGAGGGAGAACCTATGTAATTCAAAATAGAAATAAAATCTGACAAGATGAGTAACTGAAGTTCTTGATGGACTAAAACTTAAAACCCAAATGGTATGTGATGCCTTCAAGATCATGTGCTGTTATATTGGTGTAGAATACAAGTATGCAACAACATCAATCCCAATCCTTACTCACATTAAGTGGGGTTATTGGTAAAAAAATAACTAATTTAAACAATGATGGAAGTACAATCATTGGTGAATGATCTATTAGTAATTCACTACACACCAAACTTACAATTATTCTTAAATTGCTCATCAAACAAACATAGAATACCTTTTGAACAAGATTAAGAGACGGATCAGGTCGACCCATGTAAAAGCAGAGAATTTAAGCCCTCTTTAGAGATACTAGGTCCCTTGGGAAATCTTCAAGTAGTTGCAAGAATATGGACATCAGGTACACAATCAATAAATTATAAACAATCAAAACAAACCTAATAAATCTTCGTTGCTTAAATCACATCATACCTGACACAAAGAACTTCTTAATTCTAAATGATGTGATATTCAGAATACGGGATAAGATATGTGAGATAATCTCTGAGTTGCCGAAGCAGTGGTGACGGTGGTACTCAAAGTTGTGGTTACGAGGAAGTAAAAGTCGGTTTAGATACGTGAGATAATGATCGATGTAGGAGAATCGAACAACAGAAAGTGGTGACGACGACCAGAGGCAACGACGATGACTGGAGACAAAGATGAAGACGGAGAAGGAGTCGGAGGTCGAGGCCGAGGTGGAGGGGTCGACGACGAGAGTTCAGAGAGAGAGAGAAAGAAAGAGAAGGAGACGGGGTGGGGGGAAGAGTGGGTGAGTTGGGATTTTGGCCAAAGAGGGAAATGGGAATTTGGGGGGTGGGCAGAAGAGTTTTTTTTTTTTTTTTTTCAAATATTTAGTTTTTAAATAAAAAAATAATTTATACAAATAATATTAATTATTATTTAATTAATAAAAATAAAATAATTTAATATTATGATAACTGATAAAATTATTTAAATTATGACAATTATTAAATAATTTAAATTATAATTTATGATAATCATCTAAAATATGATGATAAAATAATTTAAATTATTGTATCAAATTAATATTTATTTAAAAATTTAATTATATAATAAATCTAATAATTATAATAAATTCATTTGATATATTGTTTTCTTTTTAATGTGTTCATAATTTTTAATATATTGTATTATCAATGAATAATTAATACTTAATTATAATAACTTAATAATTATATTCGTGCATTTATAAAATTATATTATAAATTGCTTATAATAGTGTTAGTTAAATCTTAATAATTCTTTTCTGGTTAGAATTAATGAAAATAGATTCAATAAAAAAAAACTGGAAATATAATTCTAAACACAAAAAATCAAAGAAAAGAAAAAGAAGATAAGAGAATATATGAGATGAGACCATAAACAAGATTAAAAGAAACTGAGATAGACTTGAAAACTAACTAGTATGAGAAACATTGCAAAGGATGGGAAAAGGTCTAGAGTTTCACAACTTTGTCTCTATTCCTATAAAAACTTTTTATGAGATGGTATCGCGTATTTGTTAAGGTTTTAGGGATTTTAGAAATGAATAGATGAGTAAAAGAGAGATTTTAAAAATTAGAAATCAAGTAGGGATTTAATTTTAGGGAAAAGAGAATTTTAGTGTAGAGATTTAGTTTTAGGTTTATTATTTGTATTTGTAAATAAAATAAAATAAAAAATTATTTTAAATTATAAAAATTAAAATGACATAGTTTTGTAATTTAAATATAAAATAATAGACATGTGGATACCCACACATATATTATATTTGTAATTATGCGTGGGTAAGTTTATAAATAATTATCCACACATACGTAACATTTATTAATATATGTGGGCAATATAATTCAAAAAACTGTCTCATTAGCTAATACATAGATACCCACACAAATATAACATTTATAATTTTGTGTGGGTAAATTTATAAACAATTACTGACACATATATAACATTTATTAATATGTGTGGGCAATATAATTCAAAATAAATGCCATATCAGCTAAAATTTTACCGTGAAATATCCCACCAACCTCTGAAAGTGGAGAAAATTTTTTCCGCCAAAATAAGGGTGGGTATATCAATTTACTCACACATAATAAATGTGGATAATGTAACGATTTTGTCTAATTTAATCATCCACACATATTACTAATATGTGTGGATAAATATCCACGTATAATATGTGTGGGTAATTTATGTGTGGGTAAGTTCATAAATAATTACCCATATACACGTAACATTTATTAATATGTGTGGACAATATAATCTAAAAAATTACCACATCAGCTAATGTGTGGATACCCACACATATATAACATTTATAATTATGTGTGGGTAAGTTTATAAACAATTACCCACACATGCATAACATTTATTAATATGTGTGGATAATATAATCCAAAATAAATGCCATATCAGATAAAATTTTACCAAAAAATATTCCACCAATCTCTAAAAGTGGAGGGAATTTTTTTCGCCAAAATAAGTGTGGGTATATAAATTTACCCACACATAATAAATATGGATAATGTAATGAGTTTGTCTTATTTAATTACAGACACATTACTATTATGTGTGGGTAAATACCTATGTATAATATGTGTGGGTAATTTATGTGTGGGTAAAACTCTCAAATTCTTGTAGTGTGCCAAAGACTTGAAAATGGAATCTGGACTCGAGGTGGTAGCCAATGAAGAGATGCTAGTGTGGGCGTTTTGTCGATTTTCTCTTCAAGATTGATTGAGGTAAATTAAGTTTAATTCATTTCAAATTATTTTCATTAAGTGAGATCATGTGGTATAAGTGTTGGTTGGATTTTACCCTCGGTTGGGGTTGTTTGGAAATGGTTAGTGGGTGAGTTTTTGCGAGGTATGGCAAAAACATAGGCCCTAGTGTAATTTTTCATATATTTGGGTTTTTGGTGTGATTGCATCTAGGTTTGACAGGGGAGGCAGTGATCCTAGAAGAGCTCAGAGTTCAGGCGAGCGTTCTCACTCATGGCAATGAGAGGGTTCGAGATAGGTAAGGGACGACTCTAATGGTGGCGGCCTTGCGAATGTTTTGTAAAATTGATGAATATATGTTGTGTGCAGTTGCGTGTTGTGCATGTTCTATAGGTGGTCTAGTGGAGTCCTATGGCCATAGGAGAGACTAGATGCATGTTAGGGGTAATATGGGAGAATAATGCCTCGAACATGTGGGTTCGGAGGGCAGTGATGCCTTGCCATTCATGCATACTTACTTGTCATTGCATTCATGCATACTTACTTGTCATTGCATCTCATATATTTTCTTGTTTACATTCGTTTGCACCCTTACTGAGTCTTTATGACTCATGAGGTTTTACCTCGTGCTGTAGATGTTGCAAGTCTAGATGGAAGCAGGGATGATGTTGAGAGAATTATGTGGCGACTAGCATTGTTACCCGAGTTTGTATGTCATATTTATTCTTGTATATATATATGGGTGATGAATGTATATGTTGTTGAGCACTAGATGTATCTAGTTTGGTTGTAATCAACGTGTTGTATGTGTGATTATGCCGATTTCTTATTGTATGTGGTGTTTGTGTGGTGGAGCCAAGGTTGAGCTCGATATGAAAATTTTCGTAAATCCCTAGTACTCAGCAGATTTGTGATATGTTATTGTTTATGCCTGGGTCACCTTTAGCTTGTTGTGAGACGGGCTGAAGAAAGGTGAAGCTCACTTAGGTTTTGGGTTTCGTCTGTTGTGCTTTTTTTTATTATTTTGGGATCGATTCCTCGAGTGGAGCAAAGAGAAGGGCGAAGCCTAGTCCCCACCTAAGGTGTTTCTTGTTAAAACATAGTCCATCTTTTCATTAATGGCTTGATGTGTGAGTAATCCGGTTGATTATTCACCGGTGGCACTTGTAGGTGGGAGTGGGTCGTTACAGTTGGTATTAAAGCATGGCTAGCAATATGAGTGGAGAAAGCTAGCGCATTGGTGATTTTATGTATGGTCAGTTAATTGATTGATGTGAGTGAAATTGCCAGAGTTATGAGTCAAGGATGTTTGGCATAATTTGGATGTAAGTCAGAATGTCCTAGCTGCTAAGTTAGGGTCATGAATAGTGGTTTGTAAGTTTGAGGTTTGGATGTGAGATTGATTCGATGACCTCGAAGGCAGGACATGTGGTCTGAGGACTCTAGGGATTGGGTTAAGGCGTTGAGGCTTGTGATGGTTTGAAGGGTATGCTTGGATATTCCTATTATAGGAATAGGAAAAAATATCATGGGTTGAGATGATATACCCGTAAGAGGTATATGGGTCAAGCAAAGAAGAACCGAAAACCCAAGTGTGGGTGTTGGTGTCAAGAAACCCGAATGTGAGAATTTGGGGGATATGAAGTGTTCTAAGGATGAGAATTGCTTAAGATTGGAGTGTTGAGGCTTGTGCGGGGACACTAAATCGAGTCATGACAAGAGTCATGAATGGGCAAGGAGAGCCTGAGGCATTAGGCATAACTAATCTGGGAGGGGATTAGTGGAGTGTCCCTATGTTGGGGAATTGGCTAAGCATGTTGAGGGAATAAAGTTTTTCCCTCAGAAGTGGTGCGATAAGGCTTGTGTGCTTGAGATAGAGTGAGCTAAAGTGGGAGTTAGCTCAAGTCTCAAGGAAAAGAGTTGTCAACAAGTCATGTGACAAGCTCTAGGAAGGGAGTAAGGTTATTTGCAGTGAGGCTCTGAGTGGAGTGTGCATGTCATGGCCAGTGTAGGCATGATGTAAGTAGCCTTTGAAAGTACTCTGAGGGGAGTCATGTGTGATGTATGCATGTTAGATGTATGTGGCGATGTGATCAAGTTGTTATGATGATCCCAGAAGGGATGTACCTAGGGCATGAGTAGACCCTAGCTGGTTTCGAGGGGAAACAAGGTTTATCCTAAGGAAAGATAGGTGTGTGGCAAATGAACCCTAGTGGACATTTGTATGAGATGGAAAATCCCTAGCAAGTCGAGTTGAGATTCAGAGGGATCCAGATCGGGGATGAATGAGTTGGCATTTACGATATACGTGCGAAAGCCATGGGATTAGCAGTCCATGTTGTGAAGGGCCAAGAAAACTATTCATGTGTTGATGGATGAGGGGCAAAGCAAACCCTCATTGTGATGCTTGGGGTCAGGTGGGATTGCTAAGGTCACGGGAGACAAGGGATGAATAGACCCTCATTGTGATGCTTGGGGTCGGGGAAGACGCCTAAAGTCATGAGATCCTTGTTAGGGTGATGAGGAGGTCACCCAATGAAGGGTATGAACGGGTTATGTGGGTCGAGGGCTGTGAGATTGTGGCAACAGGACATCCAAGGGTTGTGCACGTGAAGGAAATGCCAACTATAGATGACTGAGTAGGCGAGGGGTGTGGTGAGTGATGTAGAGGCCCCGGGTTCTAATTTTAGAGTCTTAGGAGCCCGAGTAAGGTATGTTGGAAGGCCGAGCTGGGCGTAGTGATTGAATGCATACGTGGGTATGCAAGGGGAGACGCAAGGTCTCGACTCACCTGGAGGGTGATAGTATGTGCTTTGGACGGTGGGTGTCGGAACCTGAGGTAGTCTCAACATGAGGGTTATGGATTGAGAGATCGATATATTTGGGTTTTTGGTGTGATTGCATCTAGGTTCGACCGGGGAGGCGGTGATCCTACAATAGCTCAGAGTCCAGCGAACGTTCTAGCTCATGGCAATGAGAGGCTTTGAGACAAGTAAGGGACGACCCTAAGGGTGGCGGCCTTGCGAATGTTTTGTAAAATCAATGAATATATGTTGTGTAAAATTGAGACAGGTAAGAGACGACCCCAAGGGTGGTGGTCTAGTAGAGTCCTATGGCCATGGGAGAGACTAAATGCTGATATTTTACTCTTGAAAATTAAAAGAGTTTTGATAATGACACAAAGTTATGAAAATCAAACTTTAAATCAAAAGAAATAAATTTATGTGTTTAAATTCAAAATCAATATCATTTTGATAATCTCAACTTGCTTTAAAAAGAAACAAAGTTAAGAGAGTTCAATGACTAAGAATCTTATGTTTGGAATCCCACTTATATCAATTAAGTATGCTTCTACATATTATCTAAGTGTTTAGTTTTTCTAAGTGAATAGTCGACTAAGTGTATTTGATCCATCGACTATGCCTAGCATTTGTCGACTATATACCACACATCTGTCGATTATGCCTAGTAATATGTCGATTATGTTTTAATTTGTCGACCATCTTCATGGTTCTGTCGATAGAACAATTTGATTTATCGACTATCAGTGTGTATGTTGGTAGAAGTTTTCTTCATATTTTTTGATCTGTCGACTATATAAGTGTGGTTGTCGACTATCAGTGGAATTGGTTGGTTTTCTGTCATCTATGCTTATGGCTCTCTCAACTATGTCCTAATTTTATTCGAAAATATAGTTGACTAACCTTTTGAGTCTGTTGACAATTTGTTTCAGAAAAAGTTATAACGGTTAGTTTTTGGCTCATTAAATGCTTGCTCAACTACCACAACGGTCGGATTTTTTTATTTATCTACCATCAATTATAAATAGGTGGTTGAAGGATCATTGAAGCTGCTGAGAAGATTTATTATTTCAACTACCGAGCATTTAAGTTTACATCGAGCTTTAACTTTTATTCTCTCTGTTCTTATCTTTTAAGGCTTTGTATCTACACTGTTATATTCATTTTAAGCCTGTTATTTCACTTTCTTGTATTTACCTAGCATAAGCTAGAGTGCCCATTTGAGTGGGAGGTTTGTAATCTTCTTAGTTATGAACTAGAAGACCTACTTGGATTATGTAGGGGGGTTTTTAGTGGATTGATTTCAAAATCCTTGGTGGGAAGCCAAGGTAGTGGACTAGGCTTGGAAAGTCGAACCACTATACATCATTGTCTCTTGTGGTTGTTTTGCGTTCTGTATTTTCCTTAAGCATTGCTCATTGATTATCGTTTTCATTTCTTTAAGCATCATTATTGATCAAGATTTTATCAAGTAAAATCAAATTTTTTATTTTACCCAATTCACCCCCCACTTGGGTTTTTGGTGCCATTGCTATACATTTATATCAGATGCATGCTAGGGGTAATATGGGAGGATAATGCCTTGAACATGTGGGTTTGGAGGGTAGTGATGCCTCGCCTTTCATGCATACATACTTGTCATTGCATCTCATATATTATCTTGTTTATATTCATTTGCACCCTTACTGAGTCTTTATGATTCATGAGGTTTTACCTCGTCTTGTAGATGTTGCAAGTCCAGATGGAAGTAGGGATGATGTCGAGAGAATGATGTGGCGACTAGAGTTGTTTCCCGAGTTTGTATGTCATATTTATTCCTGTATATATACATGTGTGATGAATGTATATGTTGTTGGGCGTTAGATGTATCTAGTTTAGTTGTAATCAACGAGGTATATGTGTGATTATGCTGATTTCTTGTTGTATGTGGTGTTTGTGTGGTGGAGCCAAGGTTGAGCTCGATATGAAAATTCCCGTAAATTCCTAGTACTCAACAGATTTGTTATATGTTATTGTTTATGCCTGGGTCACCTTTGGCTTGTTATGAGACTAGCTGAATAAATGTGAAGCTCACTCAAGTTTCGGGTCCCGTTCACTGTGCTTCTTTTTATTGTTTTAGGATCAATTACTTGAGTGGAGCGAAGAAAAGGATGAATCCTAGTCCCCACCTAGGGAGTTTCTTGTTAAAACATAGTCCATATCTTCATTAATGGCTTGGTGTGTGAGTAATCCAGTCGATTATTCACCGGTGGTGCCTGTAAGTGAGAGTGGGTCATCACACTCGAGACAATTAAAAAAGCATGAGTTGAACTATCCCACAATGACATGGAGTTAGCAACAATAGTTTTTGCTTTAAAAATTTGGAGGCACTATCTATATGGTGAAAAGGTGGAAATATACACAGATCATAAAAGTCTGAAATATCTTTTATCCCAGAAAGAATTAAATTTGAGGTAACGATAGTGGGTGGATTTATTTAAGGATTATGACTGTGAGATCCTTTACCACCTGAGGAAAGCTAATGTGGTGGTCGATGCATTGAGCCAACATGGAGCGACGATGACAACGATGATGGTTCAAGAGTGGAGGTTTTTGGAGTAGATGGGAGAACTATCCATTTCTTCTTTTGTAACACCCCCTCTCCTAGAATTGACCGAGAAGAGGTGTTACGGAAATAAAATAAAACTGGCTGATAAACTAAAATCTGATACCATAAATGAGTACCTCAATCAACTGAAATAAAAACTCTGAGTCAACATAGACTAAAAATCATAAACTACATCTAAGGGAAAATCCCTAAACTGAAATATAAAATAAACCTAAACTGATAAAACACTAACTAATAAGCTCCTAGACATCTTTGGTCTTAAGTGGCTCCACATACACACACTACTAAACACTATTGCTAGGCCTCACATTTGGTACTTCCCCTCTAGGACCTGGAATGGTGAAGAGTACAAGGTGAGTTACAAAGCTCAGCAAGTAATAAGCTAGAAAGAATAATTGAAACTGAATCGAAGAATATCGATACTGATAAAATACTTACTAAACTTGTACTGAGAGATATAATAATCACTAGATTGCATTTACACGATGTAATGAACATAAACTGTAAAATAAATATAGGTATGCAACTTTGTCTCATAGGCCCACATAATCTGATAAAACATACCTGGCTGATCTGAATCCTGCATACATAAAAAATTTAAACACATACTGTGGGTAATGTGCCCTTAGCCCTCTGGTCGACATCAGGCGAGCAAAACATAAACTGAAATTGAAACTGGTGGGATCCCCGTGGACTAGCCGCCTGGCGCGCATAATGCAATGCTCATATACATGCTAGCACACAATATGTAGTACTCCATAGAAAGTCATGCTTAATGCTCATACCAAAATGTATGCACATAATCTCATGAAATAATGTTGATCATGTCATGTCAAATACTAATCATGCAATATGATATATCATATTAGAATACGAAGATTCTATGAATTATGAATTATGGTATGGGCATGTTTGACTTGTCATATTCTAGCATATGAATTCAATGTTGGAAGGTATTGAATACATTAATTGAATTAAACTTGAATTAGGACTCATTGTAAGCCTATTTGAAATTCTGGAAAGGCCATCCGGATATGGATAAGAACATATGGATATGAGCGGAGACATCCGGATATGAAATAAGTCATCCGGATATATCGTAAGCACGAAAAATGAGCTATTTGGATATGATGGAAAGTATTCGGATACAAGCTAGGATATCCGGATAGGATTCTGGACATCCGGATATCTCACGAGGCATTTGGATATAACTAGAGCTTATTCGAATATAAAAATTTCAACTCTTGAGAGGGGCATCCAGATATGAAACAAGATATCCGGATATCAACTCGACACATCCGGAGGTATGAGAAAGGTATCCGGATATAACTCTGAACATATCCGGATACGACACAAGGTATCCAGATATCACTTATAATAGACACATCTGGATACGGCCCAATGTTTCCGGATATCACTTAGAAAATAAACACTGGCACATTCAGATACGAGAACAAAGCATCCGGATATCACTAAGACCATCCGGATATGAATAAGAACCATCCGGATGTCACTCACATAAATCTTTTTGACGCATCTGAATAGCCTCTAGCCTATTCAGATGTCACTCACATACTTTGAAAAACTCATCCAGATATGAAGGAACTTATCTGGATGTCTGCAACTCTTAAACCTAGAACGACGAACACAGAGACTCCTTTCTTGATTCAAACTTAAATAACTACACCATTCCGAAAGGAAACTTGGGAAATCGAATCCCAATTGTTTTGAAACAAACTTATGAATGATTCGACATTAATATTGATAAGAATCGCTAGAAAAATCATGCATGCATTGACTTGAACTCACTGTAACGCATATATATATGTATATGTATCTATATAATCTGAAACTCAATGAAGCATTCTTGAATAAACTAAGAACAAACTAACAAGAATCTGTAATGAAAGGAATTACAGATAGGGTATTTGCTTTATGCTAGCTCTGATCGGATCGAACGATTGTAACGAGAAATCTCCTAAGCAATCTCACTGTTGAAGCTTCTTTCTTCTCCTGTTCTTCACACGGCGTGAAGAAGAACTAATGCTAATGGGCTATATATAGGTATTAAAACCCTAGATCTCTCTCCTTTTATAACTTGGAATCCCTCTCCCAATTGAACTTGGAGACTTCTTTTTCCTCCTAACCCGTCTCACGCATCGTATCCTCAAAACATAATAATTCTTAATTAATAATTAAATTCTAATCACAAATTGCTAAATGACCCTTATGTCCTAGCATTTAATTTTCATAATAAATAACTAGAATTAAAT
Organism: Diospyros lotus; assembly: GCF_014633365.1. Classification (NCBI taxonomy): domain Eukaryota; kingdom Viridiplantae; phylum Streptophyta; class Magnoliopsida; order Ericales; family Ebenaceae; genus Diospyros; species Diospyros lotus. The sequence continues at coordinate 7,602,474 of NC_068348.1, forward strand.
GCTCTTTAAATATTATTCTCTCAATTAAATATCTAAATTGCCACATTAAACAATTAATTGGCAAATTCTCTTAACTAAATACCTGAATAATTCTAAATAAATTCTGGACCCTCTAATGGGTCGTTACATCTTCTGAGGAGGCCGATAATGTGTTGTGAATACATGAAGGTACAGTCTGAGTTACTTAACCAGATTTGAATTCAACAATCTAATGATATGAAATTGGCTCAGATTTTGGCAGATGTTGGGAAATTTACTCCTTTGGGTTATAGTCAAAGGGGTAATGGCATGTTATTATTTTAGGGGAGGGTTTGTGTACCAACAGATAAGGAGATAAAACAAGAGATTTTATCTAAAGCTCATAGGGCACGATACATTATTCATCTGGGCACAACAAAGATGTATCAAAATCTTCATCGTTAGTTTTGGTAGGAAGGTATGAAGAGAGATATTGCAAAGTATCTCTTGCGATGTTTGGTGTTCCAACAAGTAAAACAGAACATCAGAAACCAGCCGGTGTGTTACAACCATTACTAATCTCAGAATCGAAGTGAGACCACATCTCTATGGATTTTCTAACAAGCTTGCCTAAAACAGTAAGGAGACATGACGCTGTATGGGTGATTGTAGACAGGCTGACGAAATCAGCCCACTTCTTGCCGATTAAGAAGACTTCTCATTTGAGCCATTTAGTGAAGTTGTATATTGAAGAGATTGTAGGGTTGCATGGTGTTCCAACTAGTATTGTGTCAAATCGAGATCCTTGATTCATTTCACATTTTTGGGGACCTTTGCAAGATGCCTTAGGATTGAGATTAAGTACTGCATTTCATCCGCAAACTGACAGGCAAACTGAAAGGACCATCCAAACTTTAGAGGACTTGTTGAAGGCGTGTGTACTGGACTTTGGTGGAAGCTGCTATGATTATTTACCGTTGGTAGAATTTACTTATAATAACAATTACCATTATAGCATTGGAATGCCACTATATGAGGCATTGTATGGCAGGCCGTGTCATTTTCCAGTATGTTGGGCAGACGTTAGAGATAAAGCACTATTGGGACCGAAGGTGATTAGACAAATAACAGAAAAAATTTGAATCATTAGGGTCTGATTGAAAGTAGCCCAGGATAGACAGAAGAGTTATGTAGACAGACGGCGATGTGACTTAGAGTTTACAATTGGGGATCATGTTCTGCTAAAAGTAATGCCTATAAAGGCAATGTGCAGATTTGGCGTATCAGGAAAGCTCAGTCCCCGACATATTGGCCTGTTTGAGATATTAGAACGGGTTGGGTCTTTAGCTTACCAGCTAGCCATACCTCCACAGCTGGCCGGTGTTCACAATGTTTTTCATGTGCTAATGTTGGGAAAATATGTGTCGGACCCTCAGCACATTATTGATTATCAGTCTATTGAGGTTGGAGAGGATGCATCATATGAAGAGCTACCCATGAGCATTATAGAAGGAAAAGAGAAAGTATTAAGGAATATAACAATTTCTTTGTTGAAAGTTCAATGGCAGTGGCATTTTCCAAATGAGACTACATGGGAGAGAGATGAGGAGATGAGACATCTTTACCCCTACTTGTTTGAGTGATCAGGTATGAATTTGGGGAACCAAATTCTCTAGGGGGGGGGGGGGGGGAGAAATTGTAACGACCTATTAGTGGGTTTAGATTATTGTCGGTATTATTTTTATGTGTGTTACATTTTGACACCATTTGGGTTAAATGTTGAAAATAACCAATGTGTTGTGAATAGATTAAATCTAAGTGAATTATCATGTGTGGAAAAATAGTTAAATAAAATGGAATAACAAAAAAGGGGTAAAGTTAAGAGTTAAAATGAGTTGAGAAGTAAAAAATTTAAATGAGGTTAAGTTGAAATGCATAACCGATTAAATGTGTGTGTGTGTTTATGTTAAATTTAAGTGAACCATAAAAAAGAGAGAGATTATGTATATTATTTGCATTTATTTAAGTGGTTGATTAAGGGAACCTAGAGGGCAAATGCATAAATGTTTGGGGGGGTAAATTGGGGATTAGAAAAGGGGTTTAAAAAAGAGAGGGGTTTGATATATGCAAGCTCTCATTTTCTTCTCTCATTTCTTCTTCTTCTTCTTCTTCTTTCTCCCTCTCGGCCACCCGACTTTCTTTTTGGTAAGCTCAAAGGTAAGTAAATACGATTTTAATGATAACAAAAATATTTTTATGATATAAATGTATTTCTTTCTCATACAAAAAATAAATTTATTTTGAATTAAAAGTGGGTATAAAGAGTAAATTTATTTTGAATTAAAAGTGGATTGTCTTTAAACATGTTTCCTTGTTTTGATCATTTATGTTTCAAAAGTTTATGTTTGAATTTTCATTTATTGATAAATGCATTTCTTACTTATGAAAAAAGTATATTTATTTTAAATTAAAGGAGAATTACTTTTAGACATGTTTTATCTTTTTCATACAAAACGTAAATTTATTTTTGAATTAAAGAGAATTGGTTTCAAACATGTTTTCTCTTACTCATGCAAAAAGTAAATTTATTTTGAATTAAAAGAGAATTGCTTTTAGATATGTTTTCCTGTTTTAATCATTTATGTCTCAAAAGTTTATATTTGAATTTTCAAATCTTGAATTAAAGGAGAATTATTTTTAGATATGTTTTCTCTTACTTATGCAAAAAGTAAATTTATTTTGAATTAAAGGAGAATTGTTTTTAGACATGTTTTCTTGTTTTAATCATTTATGTCTCAAAAGATTATATTTGAATTTTCAAATCTTGATTTCTCATGCAAAAAGTAAATTTATTTTGAATTAAAGGTGAGACATGTTTTCTTATTGTTTGAGAAAGCCTAAATATTTTTTAAATTTCAAATTTCATATTAACCTTTTTTTTAATGGCTAGTGTGTTTGGAAGATATATATATATATATATATATAGGGTAAGTATGGAGGCTCAAGGTAGAACAAATTTGATAGAGCATTTAAACAAGAGTGAGAAGGTTGGAAGTGCTGGAAGTGTGTTAGCTAGTGGAATTCTCAACCGTTGGTGACTTGTTTGTGATTGTCTTTGGTTGTAAGTTTGTTATTTTTACTCACTTGTTGTGTGAGGGGATTGTATTTGCATGTAGTGTGCTAGTGGTTCTTGCTTAGGCAAGGGATTGCATGTTGGTTCTAGCTCCAATTAAAAGTTAGTGTTGATTCTCCCTAGTGAAACCTCAAGCTAAGTTTTGAGAGTCTCAAGCTAAGTCTTTAGAGAGAGTATCAGACTCTTTAGAGCTAAATCTCTATAAATTTCTCTTGTTCTGTGTGGTTGTGTGATTTTACTATTATCAATCATACTGCAATCACCACATATTAAGATCACAAATTTAATAGTTTTTAAAAGAGTTAAAATTATTAATTTTTGAAAAACTTAATTCACCCCCTTCTTGGGTATTTTTGCGACTATTGGTTAAGCCTAACAAAAAGAAAAAAATATTATGACAATACACGTCACACTTAAGTAATAATAATATTAAATTTCTAAATTCTAAAAATTATAAAAAAAAGTAAAACTTCATTAATAACCTAACAAAATAACAAAATCAGTGTTCTTGGAAGAGAGAGAGAGAGATGAGGATGGGGATTGTAACGGGAAGAATAAGAATAGAGGGAAGAAGCTGGGAGCCCTAATGGCAGCAAAAAAATTATGGGCCCCCCAAAATTGACAAAATTATGGCTCTAGGGCACCCACCTCGTGGGCCTAACATAAGGTCTGACCCTTCTGGTGGCGACCACTAGTGCTGTTTTCAATTCTGGTTGGTGGACTAGGGGCGGATTTAGAAATTTATTTAAGAGGAGGCTGAATTTTTTTTTTTTTTTGAGATGTAGAACTGTACATCATAGATTTTGAGATAGGCTGTAATTTTTTTTTTACTGATTTATTATTAAAAATTAATTTTAATTGTGAGTTGCCTTGGGCTTCAGCCCAGGGCAGTTCACACTTGGATACGCCCTTGCTGGTGGTGACTGCTAGTGCTGTTTTTAGTTCTAGCTGAAAATAAAAATAAAAAATAGATTTATGGAGATTCGACCATTGGATGTTGTTGTTTTTCAAGTATGTTAGTCAATAGGGGTAAAAGTGTTGGGTGGTTGCCTCCAATTATCGAAAATGACTGGCCATAGTGGCCGATGATGATTGCTAGTGCTGTTTTTGACTTAGCCAAATATCATACTATGGCTAGAGTATGTCAAGGGCAAGAGGGGGGGGGGGGGTTGTATTATTTCTATTTTTTTTTTTGTTTTTAGTTTCTTCAGCCTTCTTGTTGGCAGAGCTGGCCCTCGGCCAGGGCTACAGCCCAGGGTCCACAACTGAGGGGGGTCCAAATTTTTTTTTAACTCTATATATACATGTGTATAAAAAATTAAAAAAAAAATTAACAAAAAAAGTTGCTGCCTGTACCCTGTCAAAAGAAGATTTCATTACTATTTTTATTTTGTAGGTATATGTGATGATTGTTTTTGCTTCGATTAACTTTGGAGGATGAAAGGAAAATTGATCAAATCAAGAAATGTTTACAGAGATTCAGAAAAAATCATGTAGACTCAAATATGTAGTTTTTATTTTTTAATGCAATGTTTACAATGCATGGTACTCTTTTTCCTTTATTTGGAGTTTTGTCCCACTAGATTTTCCCCGAATAAAGTTTTAATGAGACCCCAAATTATTCTTTCTTATTTTTTATAAATTCTTATAATTTTAATAAAATTAATTAATTGATAATTTTTATTATTTTTATTTAATTTATATAAAGGGCACACTTAGAAAATTTGCTTTGGTCCTTAGAAAACCTAGGACGGGCTCTGCTTGCTGGATGATTGAAATTTTAAGTACAATTGTTCTATATTGTCTTAATCTGTTCTTTGGATTTGATATTCGTGAAGGGAAAATAAATTTAATATTTTTTCCCATAATTGGATGTTTTAAAAAAATTTGCATGGTAGTTCTGGTAAGTGCCTTTTCTATTTCTTAATTTTATTTTTCATGTTTTTAGAAGAAGACAAGAGTTTTTGAAAATGAGACAGAGCAGGCGTATATATTTCATAGGTAGATATGAAATGATTTTATAAAGGCCGGCGAAAGTGAATATTAACTTTTGAGGCAACTTTAGGGGATGCAGAATGCTAAAATTAACTGAAATGCTTAAAATAAGATTCATTTAATTTTTTTCTCACTTTCCTTAGAAGAATTTTTATAAATTGGATGCACAGTCATCTTCTCTATAATTATAATATTATATTTTATTTATTAACAGTTCATTTTTTAAAAAATTAATTAAATCTAGAATACTTGCAGGTGAGACCTGACATTTGTAGAACACAACGCGGCCAAACCTTGGGGTCAGCTTTAACTATTTTTAAGGGTTCTAGCTGGCCAATCATCTTCATCTGTGATCATATTATTATCACTATCTTTGAAAAGAAAAGAATTCTCTACCTCTATTGTTATAATTTTTTCCCTCTGCGATCATATTAAAATTATGCTAAATGTATATTATTTTTGTATATTTTGAACTACATAAAGGGATATTATGATCAAAATATTCATCGCTTTTATGCGCCTCACGAGAGATATTTTTGTCATTAGTATATCTTTGTGTATACTTTAAACTACACCTTTATGTAGTTCAAAATATACACAAAAATATACCAATAACATTATTCATCGTATTATTTGGTATAGATTGGCTCATACCAGTCTAGAATTAGGATTTTGTGAATTGGGATTTTGTTTCATGGGGCTGGTGTTTCTCTGTTGCAGTTTTCTTATATGCCAGTACTCTGTTGTAGTCATGTCCATTCCTGTACTTTTACTCGAGATAACTCCTTAATGCAAATCTCTAGAAGCTATCTTTTCAAAGCTCCATGTTGGTGCATGCTTGAAATGCCGTGATTTTCTGGTTTTGAATCTGACTCTTGGTAATCGTGTTTAACTCACATAGAGCCGGCTCAAAGCATACGGGGGCTTATGCATAAAATAATTATCGAGATTTTTTAAGAGTATTAATTTTTTTATAAAAAATAAATAATATACATTTTTATGAAATTTTTTTTATTATTTTATTAAATTAAAAAAAATTAAAATTTAATCAACTACAAAATACGATAATTTTTTAATGATAGTGAATTTTTAATTAAAATATAATATCTTAGAAATAAAAAAAAGTCAAACAATCTACTACAATAAATAAAGAAAAAATAAAACTAATTTTTCTTTAAACTCAAAGAAGATCGATGCAAGTTGAGCAAAAAATTATACATTTCTAATTCTCCTATAGAAAGAAAAAAAATAAAACATTAAACTGATAACATTAAAAAGATAAATTTCACCAAAAATGAGTAATTTTAATTCCATAAACATGTGTTGAATTATGTTCAACTTTATGTAAAATTAATTTTTCTTACCTTTTGAGATGTAAAATTATTTATTAAATCTCCATAATCAAGTTTATCTAATAAATTATATTCAATAGATAATATAACTAATCCATTCAATTTTTCTGATAACATAGTTGACCTTAAATATGATTTTATCAACTTTAATTTTGAAAATTTTCTTTTTACAGAAGCTACTGAAACTGGAATTGTGAACAATATTTTATAAACAATATATGCATTCAGAAAATAATCGACTCTTTTGATATAGTGAAGAATTTCCATTAAACTATTTTTTTCTCTAGAAAAGTTTCTCTTAACATTCTTAATTCTAAAAATAAATCTAAACCATCTATATCAGAAACTTCATCAAATTTAAAACTGTTTTTAAGATTCAAACAATACTCTTTTAAAACATCATTGATTTTAATTTCTTGAGATTGCATAGAAATCCATTTTTTTTTCATATATTCCAAATTGTTCAAACCTATTTCGAAGTAAAGAAATGACTTGATCAATCATGTATATAAAATAATCATCTTTAAAGGATTATTAAACATATTGTGTTTTATCATCATCGACGTTTTTATCAAATCGTTTTTCCTACGAATCACATGTTTTTCACGAAATATGGGTTCAACTTCCATTTTATTTGCAAGTTTTTTGGCAGAAATAATAACATATTGAAATCCATTTTCCCTATAAGTTTCAAAAAGAGAAAGAAGACATTTTAATTGATCTATAGCAACATTAATATGCATATCTTCACTTTGAAAACTTTTACTAACTGAATTAACTACGCAGAAAATATCATACCTAAAAAAAATTCAAAATTCTCTAATTCATACATTGGAAGACATTTAGCTTCATTCTTTATTTTAGGATCATCACTACTTTCTGCTAATTCAAACAAAGCATTTCGTATTTTTGGAGCTTGAAATCTAATTGCCTTGACACTTTCAATACGACTTTCCTAGCGAGTTTGTGAAAATGATTTGACAGCTAAATTAGCTATGTTATCCTTTAATATTTTCCATCTTTTGGGTGAAGAAGAGAATAATGAATATATGCATTGTAGAACTCCGAAAAAAGATACAACTCTAACACAAGACGCGACAACATTAGAAATTACTAAATTAAGATTATGATAACCACATGATGTATATAATACTCTAGAATTTACCTCCAATAGTCTTTTCTGCACACCTTGTTGCTTTCCTTTTATGTTAGACCCATTATCATATCCTTATCCTCTTATATAATTGATATTGAGATTCAAATTTTCAATTTCTCTTATAAGTACATGAAAGGGTCTTTTCCAAAGGTGTCATCCACTTTTAAAAATCCTATAAAATATTCTTCAATTATTATTGGACTAGTTAAAATATCCACACACCTTAATATGAGAAACATTTGTTCTTAGTGACTTAAATTTGGAGTACAATCAAGTATAATAGAAAAATATTTTTCCTCTTTAATTTTCTTCAAAATCATACTCTTGACTTCATGTGCTAATGTAACAATCCAAAGATGAGGGTCGATATTAATGAATAACTCGGTATTATTTTTTGTTTTGCAGGTAGAATTATTTGTTAAGTTAGCTTGGGATTTGGTGTAGTGTGAATAAACATGTATGTTAGTGTTTTGGGAGACTTAGGAAAAAAATAATAATAATTAAGGTTTAAGAGTGGAGGTTGAGACATCTGGATGGTTGGAGGCACATTTGAATGTAGTTTTTGTGAGTGTCATTCGGATGCTATAGTGAGGCATCCGGATAGGGCGTGAGGCATCAGGATAGGGTGGAGGCATTCAGATGGCCTATGTTTCCTATGTGTAGTTTTCCCTTTCTAGCCTGATTTTGATCATGATGAAGATCGAATCTCTCAAAACTCAAAACATCAAAATTGTAGATCTTTCTCTTATTGTTCTATAGCATCTTGAATCACCTCAATTGGAGCTTACAAGAGAGAGTTATACCCAGAATTTAAAGAGATGTCAAAACTGTCCAAAATTACTTAATTAGCTCTGTTTTTTAGTAATGCCTCTCACATTCGAATGGCCTACTGTAACATCCGAATGGCTCTCACATTCCTTGAATATCACGTCTGAATGTCTCTCACACTCTGCGAATGAGTGTATGTATATATATATATATATATCATCCGAACCGCCATTGACTCGGGAAACACATAGAAAATTCTAGATTTAGGAAAATAAATGGATGGAAAAACGTGACTTATGGAGAAAATATAAAAGAAATAATTTGTGAAAATTATCACTAAATAGAGGAAGATGAACTCGGGCACTTTCTTGTAAGTCTCTGTATTTCTTCAAACCTTCTTTCTTCTCTTCAACAGCAAGCCAAACCCTATTGTCGAAGGAGTATCTAGTGGCTATTAAGCGACACATAAGGAATAAGAAGGCAAGTTCCTTTGTACTCTTCCCTTGTCTTATAATATTTCTTACTTTTAAATATGGGTTTGAGGGCTTGGCTAGGGTTTTGTTGTTTGAGTCTAGGGATGTTTCTAACAGCCAAGTGGGGCTTGTTCTTCTCCACTATTCCTAAGGAATGGTGATTTTGTTGGAATTTTTGGTAAGAGAAGTTTGTCTCTTCATCATGCCCTACTACTGCCTTGAACGCCCAATAAAAGACCTTGTCTTGTCCGTGAGGCCCAAGTGTTACGTGTTCCATATTTTATTGCCATTTCCACACTATGATGGCCATGCTTATGAAGTACACATTATTTTAAGTTGAGTATGTTAACCCCTGTCATGACACGTTTTGACAATGTGATATCTGTGCATCATGGATATGTTGTTGAGCATGAACATTTACTTTCACATTACATGTGTTCTTATGGAGCACAGATGATTATTGTGGCATGAGCATTGCCACCAACTTGTTGCATTGCATTTGCATGGAAGAAATGGGAAACTGATATATCCGTCAACAGCTGATGGGCCTATGTACGCCTGATCGGCATTACGCTTCTGCGATGATGATTGAGGGGCGTGCCCAATGGTGACAACCATGGGCGACATTATATATGTATGGCTATAGCCAAGTATATGAGATAGGATCTATGGTTCACATGTTATCACAGCTCCTCTGGTTGTAGGTATCAGCTATAGGGCGATATGTGTTATGGTGCATTTTATATTGTTATGTGAGGCCTTTGGCCAGTTATGTGCTTACCAGCTTTTATGTGTGTTATGCATGCCATTATCATCATTGGAGGGTGTATGGTCCATGTGTTATGATTTATCATCTACATAAATATGCTTATCAGATACCACCCACCACACATGTATCACATTATTATCTGCCATGTTTTTCCTTCTTGTTTCTTATACTTGCTGAGCTTTGTAGCTTACTTTGTACTCTCCTCCATTACAGGTAAAGATAAGGGAATAGCTGGTAAGGAGCCAAACAGGAAGGATGGGTGGAAGTGTGCGTGTGCGGGTTTACTCTCACATCAAAGGTCTTGGGAGATGTTTGGTTGTATTTGCATAGAGTTTATTTTGTATTATGTAACCCAGATAGAATGGTGCTTGTAATCCTTAAGGTCTTTTATTTTGATTTGAGTTTTGGGGGGAATGTGTGATGTATGTATGCTTATGGCTGGTTACTGGTCCTTTCATGGTTCATAGCGCTCTCTCTTCTAGGTTGGCCCGGGGATAGGGTGTTACAGCTAACATCTGTATTAATTCATTTTGAATATTATGTCCCAAGTAATGATTATGAATTTCATTATTTTGAATGCGTCGAACATGTTCTTGTAATACTTGATCAAATTCAGCCATCATCTCAATAAGACTTAAAAAATTTCCTTTATTCACATGATAGATCTTTTCATTAATTCCATGAAATGCCAAATTATTTTTAGCTAGAGCTTTTGCCACATCAATGATTCTTTTTAAAACATTTCTCCAATGTTCTTTTTCTTTACTAATTCTTACTTGTACATCCCTGCCAATTTCTTTACTCCTAGAAAATCTCAATTCTAAATCAAACCAAGCATTAATGCTAAGTAAGTGTTCATTACATGTTTCATGACTTTTCAACTTAGTACTAAGATTTTTTCAATCTTTGGTTCCTTCATTACCAATTGACTCCTACTAGGTTTTGTACCAAATAGTTTGCAACAAAAACAATAAACTTTGTCAAAATCTTTTGAATATACCAACCATCTTCTATCATGAGTTTTCCCATTTGATAGCCTCCTCTTATAGTAAAAGGTAGAGAAATGGCTAGAAGTTTCATCCTTCAGAAAATCTATATCACTTCTCTAATTGAACATTTTTCGACTAACAAATCTCTTAATTTAATATTAATATTTTCCCATTTTCCCGGATCATAAACATTAATAGAAACATTACTTGGGTCATTGTTAATATCCTTAGTTTTCACGTTAATTTCCTCTTCTTCTGTATTTTCTTGACATTCTCCACCAATTATATTATTATCACAGTTTTCATCGTTATAATTCTCTATGGTTTGATCTACCATTATCTCATTATCTCATATTTCATTTAAAGTTGTGTCCAATTGTTTCATTATTTTGGTTATTTAGATCTCTCTTTTTACTCATAATAAATTTTTCAACAATGCCTTTTTGAGATTGAATCAAACTATCTATTCTCCTATTTTTTTTAAGTTTCTCATACCTTGATGGATATTTTCTATTAGACATATTAACTTGGCAATAAAAATTAAATAATTAAGTAAGAAGAAATGTATCACCTGGAAAATCTTATAAGCTCCAAGTATATAGCAATCTTAGATTTTTCCAAAATTCAAATTAGACTCTTCAAGTGATTTTCCTTAATTATGATCAAATCAATTGAATCCTAACATGAACCAAAATAAATTTTTGAGTGTTAATTAAATGGAAATCAATTGAATCATTGCATTCAATTTTATAGAAGAATATAAATACAAATTAGAATTCAAAAAAAAAAAAAAAATTGACAATAGACAAAGAGGGTTGATGATACTATTACACTCTTTTAAAGTTCCTAAATTTAAATCACAATGGTATAATAGCCACTTTTTAAAAAATATCAAATCCTAGATTTAAACCACAATAGACAGAGTCTTTATAAAATTAAACTTAAATCATAAATTATTTAATTTATACATAATAGATAGATCTTATCTGTTAGCTCTCTTTTTTGTTATATATATATATATTTACACACACATTTATATATATGACTATTTCAACCATACTTTTTTAGGGATGACGAGTGTCACATGAGGAGGATATTCTTCTATTATTTATGTTTGAATTATTGAAAAAAATAGTTGATTAAATGAGTTTGAGCTAATCATGTTGTTGAAAAGTAGCTTGAATCATTGGAGCCAATATTGTAACAACCCGTTAATGGGTCTAGAATTTTATGAGAAATATGGTTTTATTATGTGTGATGCATTTCGGGCATTGTCCAAATTAAATGGGTCAAAATATTTTATTTGTTTATAAAAAGGCAATATGGAAATGTTAATTCATGGGAAAATGAAATGTAAATGAAAAATTAAAATGAAGTATAAATTGGGTTGATCATGTCAAAAAATGGGTTGGGCCAATGATTGAAAGGCCTAAATGCAATGGATTGTTGGGAGATTTAGGATGAACCCATCTCTAATGGATTGGGCTACTGGAATTGGGTTAAGCCCAAGTGCAAAGTGTGTTGTATTTTATTTAAGTTAAATGAAATGGGTTGGGACCAAGTTGAAGAGTTTACCCATTGGGAAAAAAAATGTGTTAGGCCATTGATGTGGACTTGAACCCATGTGTAAAAAAAAAAAAAAAAAATGGTGTTTTAATTAAATGAAAAATGAAATGGTGTAATGACTAAAGAGGGTTTATATTTTGTATTGTGTGCAAGAAAAAGGTAAGGGTAATGTGGGGATTTTACAAATGAGTGGAATAAAGAAAATGCGAAAGAAATAAAAAATTGGCAAAAGACCAAAAGAGGCTTGGATATTTGTATCTGTGTGTGTGCAATTGAGGGGAAAATGTGGAATGGGAAAATGGGAGATGGGGGTAGTTGGGGGCTGACATGAAGGCCATAACCCCCTACTTTCCTTTTCTTATTTTGCTTCTTCTTCATTTCATCTCTATCCTCCTCTCCCGACATTTTCTACTTCCCCTCTTTTCTCCTTCAATCTCTTCTTCTTCTTATTTTTCAATTGTTCTTTGTATTGGAGCTCAAGAAGGTGGATTTCCAGCTCTACCAAGTTACTTCTTCTTCTCCTTGGTTTAAGCTTCAAAGACAAGTTCCTACTCTTCTTCTTCTTCCTTCAAGAAATCATCCAATATCTATTTCTTCGAAATGATAGCTAAAATGTTTCTTTTGTATAAATGATCATGGATTTTATCCTTGTGGTGGTCTTGAGAACCGTTTTTGTAGTTAATGGATTTTATTCCATTTCTTTCAAAATTTATGGGTTTTCTCTTAAAATGTTATTCAGTCTCATTGATAGTCTCTATGGGGTTTGTTCACCCTATGTTTTCCTTTAAGGAATGGCATTTGTGGGTTAGGAAATCAGCTATGGGGTTGGGTGTATCTTATGTGTTCTTTTGTTTCTCATTCGTGTTTGTTTGTGAGACCTTATCATGACTTCGATCGACTAAAGTTGCCATTTTGGTCGACCTAAGTTACCAGTGGCTTATATGTAGCTTCGATCGAAGGGTTGGTCGACCTAAGATTATGAATAAGCATTCTGTCCAACTTCGGCCGATTGAAGTTGAACTTCGATCGACCTAAGTCAGAGTTCGGTCAACCTAAGCTTAGAAACCTTCATTCTGGCCAACTTCGGTTAACCTAAGTTAGATTTTGATCGACTGAAGCTTAAAATATAGCATTCTTCCCAACTTCGGTCGACCTAAGTTGAACTTTGATCAACCCAAGATAATTAGCCATTTCAGCACCCATTTTTTTCAACACAAGGAGTTCTGGGCCCCTTGTGCTCTTTTAGGTATAACTCTTTGTAGAAATATCAGAATCAAGATCCGCTTTTTGTGTTGTAATCTTGACTCAATAAGATTCAATTTGATATAGGATTTGATATTTTTTGTCAACTATTAGTCCTATGGGAATCCTTTGAAATGTATACTTGATTTATAGCTTTGTCCTTCCTTAAAATTCATTCAATCTTAAATTCTGGAATCGAATACTTCCACCTTGACCTGGTTACCAATATTATCAAATAATTGCACTTAATTTATGTGGTGGAACCTATTTAAATTTTGAATTATGTGAAATGGCCAAGAATCTTAATGAGCAAAAATTGAGGGTGTGCGAACGTCACTTATTATAACTTTGCTTGTGGTTGTGTTGCATTATATTGGGTTACTATATTGCTTTGAATTATAATGTTGGGCCACGGGTTGCATTCATTGGAGGGTTATGCTTTGTATGTGTTGGGAGTGTGAGCATTGACATAACACGGTTGGCCTGTGAGCAGGGGTAGATCTAGGAGTGGATCTGAGGGAGGGTTACCCCTATATCCATAAGTGATTTTAGCCCCCCTCCTCTCCCAAATAGTCTAAATCCCAAGGAAGATTTGAGAGAGGGCTAAGACTAGCATGAGTTATAGCCCATGCCTACCCCACTAGATTTTCCCTTTTTTGTGAGTGCTGACTTGTGTATGTTAGGAAAGCATATGCATTAGAGCATTCATGTGTGTGAATTCCTACGTGGGCGTAGCATGGCCTGATGCTTGGTTTTATGGGGACCTTGTAATCACATTAATGTTGCAATAGCTATTGCATTCCTTATGTGTTGCATTGCATGGTGGTAATGGTGGTGGAAATTGGCTTGTGATTGTGATGCATAAGACTGTGGGTGGAGGCTCACAACAGCTAGATCCTGAGATGCGTAAGACTGTGGTTGGAGGCCCACAACAGCTGGATCTTGTGATGCGTAAGACTATGGGTGGAAGCCCATAGTAGCTAGATCCTATGATGCATAAGATTGTGGGTGGAGGCCCACAACAGCTGGATCTTGTGATGCATAAGATTGTGGTGGAGGCCCACAACAGCTAGATCCTGAGACGCGTAAGACTGTGAGTAGAGGCTCACATTAGCTGGATCTTATGATGCGTAAGACTGTGGGTGGAGGCCCACAACAGCTAGATCCTGAGATGCGTAAGACTGTGGGTAGAGACCCACAATAAATGGATCTTATGATGCGTAAAACTATGGGTGGAGGCCCACAACAGCTTGTGACCTTGATGAGATTGTGAGTGTTGTGACACATGATGACGACAGTGATGGATATGATATCTATGGATGTGGTATGACAGCCTTGGGTTCATGTGGTTAAATTGGTAGCCTATTATTTGTTGCTAGCAGATTTGTAAACCAGTTCTTGGGCACCAGTGTATGCATTTTATCTGGGCCCAAGGACCATGTGTGTGCATCTATGTATTTATGTTATGGCTAAGTAATGTGTTATATAACCACATGGCATGGATTGTGTGTCATTTATGTATTTATGATGCATGTGATTAAAGGGGCCTTGGGTGCAATATGTTACGCATGTAAATGGTTACCTTATGGGGTTGAAAATGTGTTTTGATAAAACATAAGAAAATGCATTTAGTTGAGGATGTTGTTGTCAAGTCTGAAAGGCATGAACCCAGTCGATGTCTATAAGTCAGGTAGTGTTTTTCCCTTGGGTTTGAGTTATTCATGCCTTCATATATTGATCTATTGATGCTTCCCTTTGTTATACTTGATGAACCTTGTGACTCACCTTGTTTTCTTTTGTCATTTCAGAAAATGAGAAGATAGTTATTTGGGACAAGTCTCGGTTAGATGTGTACAAAGATATCCCAGCCTCAAGATCCATGGGTATAGTTTTGAGGGCAAAAGTAGAGTATTTCATTATGTATCTAAAATATTAATGCCTAATTTATAATTTATTAGAATATAAAGAATGTTGTATAATTTATTTTGGCTCCTATTGTTAGTGAGCAAATTTGGAAAAAAAAATTGAAAATTTTGAATATCTATATCCATTTTGAATGGACCTTCTCTTGGGCTTCCTATGCTAGCGGAAAAAATCTAGGAACGAGGCCTGACAAATATTGGTTCCATGACAATGCATGTTTTTGACGAAAAATAAAAATATGAAATATTAATTATATTATTTATGTTGTTTTGTTTTTTATCATCTAGCAAACCTGTTCAACTCTAATATAATATATAGTGCTAATTATGCTATATATTTTCACCTTTAAATGCTAAATAATAATTACCTCCCAAATTTGCTACATCAAATGGTAATGAGTATGTAAAACAGTAAAAGTATAAAGCAAAAATACTTAAAATTGGATAGCATCTAATGATTCTAATCTAAATAGTAAACACCCAAAATTCATCCACCAAAATTCGTTGAGCCGACTTTGCATCTAATAATAATCACAAGTTCACAACAAATTAAAGCCAAAAAAAAAAAACACCCACACAAGAACACAAACCCTAAAAAACAACAAACCTAGAAACAAAAGTTAAAGTAAAAAAAAAAAAAAATCAAAATGCGTACCGAACAAACAACATAGATGCTGATTATTGTTGCTAAAGTCGTGAAGCCTGAAGGCTGAAATGAGTGAGAAGAACAAGTGACCGTCGACAATTGGCCCAACAATCACAATAAGCAAGAGAGAGAGATTGAGGGGCCAAGAAGAATGTAACTTACAAAATAGAGATGTGTTGTTATTGCTGAGTGCTGAAGCGAGAGAGAGAAAGGGAAGTGAGAGTCTGGGAGAGAGAGAGGGGGAAGTGAAAAGTGGGTTTAATGGGTGGGATTATGGGAATTGGGAACTGTGAACACATTGCAAAATTGGGTAAAGCAACGATACAAAATTGGGTAGAGAGCATGGGGAAGGGATTATAAAATTAGTGTTTTGTATTTAATTTTTTAAATAAAGTATTTATTATTAAAATATATATATAAATTATAAAAATTTGAAATTAGAGGCCTTAGGCAACCGCTTATTTGGCCTTACAGTTGAGCCGGCTCTAAGCTCACATTATTCTTGATTGTTGTGCACTTTTGTTTTGTTTTTGTTAATGCACCTTGGTTCTGTTTGTGCCTCCAATCCATGTTCAAGACAAGGTTGCACATAAAGGGCCAGGGTTGAAGAGCTTAACATATCTTGTAACGGCCTGTCTCTCGGAGCCTCCGCGCGCATAGAGGATTCGTGAGGGGGTCATTATTCAATTGATATAGAACAATAACGCAAGCTAACCCACTCACAACTCTTATTAAAATCATAACCTACTTATTACATAACATTTCCTAACCATCCTTAAATTACTGTACACAACATACGACCATATGAGATTACATAACATACATCGATCCTCAAAAACATAATACAGTAACCTAACAACACCAAAACAACACTCAGTACCCTAGTATCGGAAGAACTCTGCACTTGCTATCTTGGCTCAACAGTTTGGACCCAACCCCACTAGATGTACCCACCACTCAGGCAATTCTCTTGCTTGGAATGATGAAAAGCAAGGATGAGTCACAAGACTTAGCAAGTGAATACAAGAAACAAAGGCTAAGGTTTCAAGTGGATAACCTCGTATAACCCGCACACCCCGTGCCCAAGACGTACACATTCACAACATGAGACACTAGGTAAAGATTAACTGCATAAATAAGAGTGCATATAATGGTCATTGGGGCCCACATAGAAGACACCGGCATCCAAGTCCCTAACAAACCTGTCACTGCCACAAACTGGAAAGCAATAAATATTTCGTGCTCCCACGCAAAATTCTAGGCTTCCAACACTCCGTGCTCCAACACAAGATCCCAAGCCTTCTTGGGACTGTCCCTCCGCCCGTAAATCACACACACAGATCCTCATGTCCGATCAGGTATTTCCTCGGCACCTTCCCGAGCTAATATAAAAATCTTCCCTCAGGCTTCCCCTGACTTAGTCTAAAAACCGAGTCGAAACTCTCCCAAGTCGGTACTTCTACCACCCGGCTTGAGCCGAAGCTCCCTTGGTTTGGTACTCTCAACACTTGGACCGGCACGGTACTCCTGCCCAGAATAACAATAATAATAGTTTAGTAATAGAACCATGCAATGCACAAATAAGAATGCAATGGCATAGTAAGTATAAATGTGACACAAGGCCCCTATAAAACCAGGCATCAGGCCATGCTTCGCCCACATAATAATACACATTCAATGCGGTGCTCGTGTAAGACACATACTAGACACCCTAAGATGCCCGTGCTCAAGCATTCATAGGATATAACCCCCCATTAATGCAGTTCCCAACCCCGACACGCACTATCAACATCAACTGTAATTAAACAAATAGCTATTTCACACACAAAGACCCAAAATCCACAACCAACACACACACACACACACCCAACCAGGTGCGACATCATTCCCAAGGAGAAGGGGTGGTACAAAGCCCCGTGTCAATTAACAAGAAATATTACACCAATCATAAAATGGTTTCCATGCGTGGTTATACAACTAATGCGTGGACCCAAATAATGGCAATGGGGGAAATAAAATATGAAAAATAACAGGGACTTGTAGAGGGATTAAGGCACACGAAGAGAAAGCTAGGAACTTACCTTTAAACGATAGATTCTCCTCCCTTTTGCACCCCCGCTGCGAAGTAAAACATTTTATGAAAAATATTAGGATTATGGCCCATAATAACGAAATCTAGCCATGCACAACGCATAATTTAAACATGTAATAGTTATAGTAACTTTATCCACTTACCTGACTATTTTAATCTCGAGATAATCCCAAAATTTCCTAATTTTCCTCCTTATTTTCCCCTTGATCCTCCCATTTCCTAGCTATCGTGCCCTATTTCTTCTTTCACTGCTTCCTTCCATTTTTCCCTTCTATTCTACACACGGATTCTAGCCGAGTTGGCCCTTAAATTGGCCAAAATAAATGGCTAAGGCCTCGCCACATGGCGCAACCAGTAGCCATGCACGTTACCACCACCTTAGGGCCGAAATGACGTCATTTCAACCCTCCCCTTGGCCAAATAAATTTTTTTCCCTCCCACAGGCACTGCCATCACACACGCCCACAGCCTGACTCGGAGCCGCGCCCAAGGCCATCACACATGCGTGCGCGACCAATTGGGCTGGCTGCTTCCTGATTTACATAATGTCTTCGGTTAAATTTAAGTGGACTTTACAGCCCTTCCCCGAAATTGCTGCACAACCCCCAAGTTTCCAAAATCGACACTCACCCACCACACTTCTTTTATCCTTTATTTCACTTGCACCCTAGCAATCCCAAGAATCCACCAATTTAATTTATTTTATTCTTTCATTATTTCCATAAATACTCCCAAATAAAATAATTAATTACCCTAATTGGCTATTCCCTCAAAATAATACAAATTATTATTTTTCCTTAAATCCTCAAATATTCAATAATTGCATCAAACACCATAATTAATAATTATTACTTATCTCCTAAATTCTTAGATGTTACATATCTTTGTAGACTCATTTCTATTAGCTTGGTATACTAAAAAGAGAAAATGACTCTTGTAGACAATGAGATTGTAATAATATTGGTGCAACAAGTGCACTTAAAAAAATTTCTGAACATACTAAATGATTCTACAGTAGTATTAGTCATGTTGCGATAGAGTTAATCCTCTTTGCATAACTAAATGTTTCATGCATGCATAGGTAATGGATTTACTTGTCAAACATTGCCAACTTGTATAGGAGGTTTCCATCTAGCTAGCAACTTATATTTTGTTAGTTTGTGAATTGATTAAATAAAAGCTCAAATTGGACATGCCAAAAAGTGAGAAAAAAAATTGAACTCGATTGAATATAACATAAAGTATTTTCTAAATGATAAATCAAATTTGATTTCAAAAGTATTTAAAAGTTGTCATCACACGCCTACTAATTGTTGTTTGCCTTGTATGATAGGATATGGCACACAGAATATCATACGGTCAGTTTGTGCAACATCTCCAATTCAAAGAGGGTGATAACGAGGAGCACATGCATACACCCATTGGTACACACTATACCTCATCTTTAGCTTATTCATTACTTTGCATGTTGAACCCGACCCTCCTCATCATTTAATTTTGTAAGGGGGCATTCATCTCCATCCGACATGAGATTTGATTCTCCTAGCCCACAGACACTGCACCCTAGCAATGATAGGCCTTCTTCGTCATTGCCACTTGAAGTCTGGGCTTCATCCACGCCCATTGCTACCCCTGAAAATCGTCCCATGATACGTTCATTGGGTTCCTCGTAAGTATTCCTTATTTACTAATCATTTTTAACTTCAGCATAGAAAGTTTTATTTTACCATATCAGTTCACAAACTAATGTGTGCTTCAACAGGTTTGATAACAATTTGTGCCAACGGGATATTCCACGAATAATCTAAAGCAAATTTGAGCAGCCATACCTGAGTTGGAAAAAGACTAACCCTACTATCTGAGATATGTGGTTTAACGAGTTTAAGGTAAAGTAGTTATTATGACTTTTTCTCTTCAACATTAGAGCATATTAAAATGAATTAATTGTCCCAGACCTACTTGCTTAGGAACATTAGCAATATTTTCCTTGATAAGGATTTTTTAGATTTGGTTATATTAAATAGATATTTCAAGGAACATAAATATTTTGGAATGGCGTGTTCATTCAAATATATAATGATGTTTGTTTTTTATATAAGTTTAGAAACTGATCAATCAAACAATTAATGAAACAAAATAGGATTTAATTGGAATAATAAGCTGAGAGTGATAGCTTTAAAATAATAAACCACATAGTTGTCATTCAAATTTATTATCTGTACTTCCCATTAAAATTATAGAAGAAATGGTCTTAGGAGAGTCAACTAGAAAAACAAATAAGGATAAACTTTGAGAAGACGGCATCAAATCGTATGATTGACATCTTATTTCGAGTAAGGAGGGATTTAACAAAGAAGCCAAGTTGGATGTGTCCTACAATATTTGAAGCATTAAAGGAGTATTGGAATACTCCACAATTTAAGGATAAGTCAGAAAAGACGAAGATGAATAGAGCCTCAGATGTTGAAGGTAGTATGCATACATGTGTCTCTATACCTACGTCCAAGCATAGAAAGAGACTGGTAATATTTTATATTTCTTATTATTTTTATTTTACTTAAATACTTTTTTAAAATAAGTATGGTTCCATGACCATTTTTTTTCCCATTGCAGTCTAGGAAATTTGGTCACCTACCCACACAGGCCGAGTTATTCCTCGCTACACACAAAAGAAAAGGCAATTCAAGATTCATGGATAGGAGGTTCGAGGATACTTATGTAAGTATAGAGCAGTTATGTTTTATTATATCTTATTATGCTTAACTCGCATTTTGATAATACAACTTATTCCATGTATCCATTATGATTTGACTTCTAGACACGATAATAAGATGCATCATCACAAGCATCGGCGATTGGCCCATCAGAGGGTAGTGATGCTAGCTAGCCTTTGTAACCAATTATTGACGAGACATCATTATGGTTGGAGGTTGTAGGGGGGAAGAAGAAAGGTCACATGTATGTGATAGGGTTAGAAGAGCATGTCATCCGTGGTTCCTACCATGCACCGTCACCATCGATCACCACCATTGTTGTCATTGTCGTTCTCATTGGCAGACCAGATTCGACAGGCAATTAAAGAAGCTATAGAACCCTTGGACCATCGCTTGTCAACCCTGGAAGGTAAATTGCAAGACAGTTCACCATCGCTGCCCTCGAATCTTTCGGATCATTGGGAGGATTCGTCATTAGACGATGTGTGTTATTATTAATGAACGATGTGTATTATTATTAATACTAAATGGATTTATTGTAATTAATTTACATTTATGCATGATTTTTTTTCAGTTTGTATATTGTGTCTATCAAGTTTAATTTTAAAATTTTGGAAGAAACAAATTTTATTTTTTAATTAAATTTAAATTTGAGATGGATTTTAAATTTGTCTCTAAATTCGTCTCAAATTAGAGATGAAAAATATCTGTCTCTAAATCCCTCTCAAAATTTGTCTCAAAATCTGTCTCTAAATTCGTCTCAAATTAGAGATAGAAATTATCCATTTCTAAATCCCTCTCTAATTAGAGAGGAAAAATATCCATCTCTATATCCCTCTCAAGATCCGTCTCAAATTCGTCTCAAAATCCACGATGGCCATTTTTTTGACGGCTTGAAATCCGTCTCAAACCTAAAATCAATCTCAAAATCCGTCTCAAATGACCTATTTTCTTATAGTGGAGCCAAACAAATATGGATCAGATCAAAGCCGAAGCTAGATCCCGATGAGGTTAAAAACTAGAAGGGTCTTCAGGGGTTTTCAGGACAGACTTCCTGGTGATGTTCAAATCAAGTCATCGATTTTATGTTTAAAATGAGTGATTAGTTCTGATGATGAAAAATGACAATTGGTTCTTCAAATTCCTTATCAAAAATAATTTATCGTTAAATAATCAATATGTTTGTAAAGTTAGCCATTATGATCAAATCAATCTTTATACATATAGCTATGAAAAATTATATTTAAAAAGATCGCTTGAACCGTTAGTCAAAATGGATTCAAAATGAGGCAATTTTTTCAAAAGACTAAGGTCATCTGTTGACTAGTTAAAGTGACATGTAGACCGTTTTTCAAATTTTGGCTAAACTGTCGATAATTGTTTATAACCCATCGACCGATAGAATGTTTGTTTTAGAAACTTGCTTCTAGCTATCGACCTGCAGAATGCTTACTTTTGAAATAACCTTCATTTGTCGATAGATTTCTCATCATCTGTCGACCGTTCTTTTATTTTTTAATCGATCTATCGACCGATGTTCATGCATCTGTCGACCTACAGAATGCTCATCCTTATTGCTTCTAAAAGATTGCAAGTCATCTGTCAACTGATGCTTATGCATCTGTTGACCGACAGAATACCAGCACAAGGACCTGTTGATAGTTTCAAATGAACTGTCAATCAATATTTGAATATTTACTAATCTGTTGACCGATGCCTTGCATCTATCGATTGTTGTTTTCGTAGGAAATCCAACGACTATTTCTGAAGTGCATTAAATGAGTGCCCAACAACCCCAACGATCAGATTTTTGGATGCTAGCTCCCACACCTATAAATGCTGGTCCAGAAGATCATTTAAGCTCTCTTAGAAGATTCAATTGCCAAGCTAGCAAGTGTACAAAAGAATTTATTGAGCTTACATTCCTTTCTCTCACTCATTTATTGTAAAGGCTTGTAATATATTTATTGTTCATTTTCTTTCAAGCCTTATCTTTCATTGAGAGAACTTGTAACTAAGAGGTCAAACTCTAAGAACTTTCTTATTATTATTTGTGTTCACTTGTTTCCAAGCTTGTAGAGCTTGAGGAGTTATCTATTTGATAAGATGTTGTACTTTCCTAGTCTTTGGACTAGAGAACCTACTTGGTTTAAGTAGGTATTTTTAGTAGATTGAGTTTAAAATCCTTAGTGTGGAGCTAATGTAGTGGACTGGGCTTGGATAAGCCGAACCACTATAAATCTTTGTGTTCTTGTGTGCTTTTGGTTCATTCAAATTCCTTTTTAGCACCCATACATCCCTCACTTGATTCTTATATCAATCTTTCATTGAAAAATATTTTACATTGTTTAAAGTTTTGAAAGTCATTAATTTAAAATAATCAATTCACTCCTTTCTTGGTGTGTGCTCTAGCACTCCATATGTATCACCTAGAAGGAATTTTGAGCCACCAAGAGGAAGGGGGCCCCGATAGGTCTTCAGGTGGTTGGGCTTCTAGTTTTTTGGCAAGCTAGACTTGAGCTTAGCATGTGGTCAGAAGAATGGTCAAAAAGCCACGCGGGAGACTCCCTCACGTAGGCCCTTCAATGCTTAAGTCAGACGATGATCTGAGAGATATGTTCAAATGTATGTCCAATGTTGTATGATGCAAACATATGTGTATGATCAATGTCTTGGTAGGGTATTGATGGTATGTGAGTTTTCGAATGGGTTTTAGAGAAAGATAGAATGGTGGCCAAATGGCTCAAGAGAGTTGGGACAATAGTTTGAGGGGAATTCGAAAGAGCTCTTGTCAAAAAGAGTTCATTTTCCTTTGAGGAGGCACCTATTTATAGGTAAAATGGTGGACCCCACGGTTGAGCTGGGAGCCTCTTATTGGGAGACTAAAGGGCTTGGAGAAGCCTTCGAGGTGAGAACCCTAATGGCTATCTCCGGGTGGCCCTAAAGAGGGCTTCAGGCCACTGGATGGCTTGGGTCCTAGAGACCCTGAAGGGTGTCCATGGACTTTAGCGAAATGCATGCTAGGCCAATCCCGGGGACCTCTTGGGGGTTTGAAAGGCTTTTGTCTCGAAGACTATCTAGGAAAGATTGATGCTTTTGAGACTTAGAGAAATTTAGGACACCCCACAACAATATGTATTATAGGCAGTAAGGGATAAAACTTATTTTCATGAGGGGGCACATAATGGACATCGTCATCTTTCCTTGAGGTGGACTTTTCCTTAAAGAAATTTTACGGGTTTTGGTGTCCTCCCTCTCGCATTTCGCGAGGGCACACACTAGACTATTAAATTTCTAGGCTCCTCAGAGACGAATAAGGCAGGGTATAGCGACAACAACCTATAAAACCCTGATAATTTTGGCAAGTTTAAGGCAACCTAGGGAACGAGGTGTGATCCATTCCCCCAGTAACCATTAAAGTATATAATAAGATCCCTCAATAGCCCTAAAGTTCTCGATATAGCATTTCATCTTATAGCATGGTTCATTTTCTATGTAATTATTTCATCCACTCCCCTTCCAAGGGGAGGGATAAGTTGACACCTTAATCATTAAGGAGCAGGGTATTTCTTATGTATATATGTCCATGTAAGAATAAGTGCATGCAGAGCAGGGCATCCTAAGTCCATTGCAATCGCACTCTCACAAACTACTATTAGTGGTGGGGATACTCCATTTTTATGTTGCACTAGGGTGCCTGATGAATGCTTCCACACCCGTTCAAGATTGGACTTATCTTAGAGAAATTTTACAGAAGTCAACGTCCTTCCTCCAGCATTTCGCGAGGGAACGCACTAAACAAATATATGCTTAGGCTCTTCAAGTCGGGGAATAGCAGCGATGATCGACAAATCTAATAATATTCATAATTTTGAGACAATCTTGAAGGTTGGAGTAGATTCATCCCCCTAACTACAAAAATGGAAGTAACACCGTCCGCTGACAACGAAATGATCGGATACCCATGGAATGATAATCCTCACAAAGCATAAATGTGAGTAATGAAAAATCATGTATTATCCCTCTAAACGCTAACATCTTTTACTACACATCTAAGCCTAGCTAAAGTTATCCCATATCCTAATTCTCGAGTATTTGGCCCCTATCTTTTTTACTCTTCCCTTCGCCTTTCAATCCAAGGCAAGAATGGGGAGCTATTGTTATGGAGTACCTTAAAATTTTTCTTAAGTCTTAAGCAATTTCTCATTGGGACCAAAGTCCCTAGAGAGTCTTTGGGACAAGAGTCACTCTAGGCCCCCAAAATTCCCCAGGATGGTCTACCTTTCTCATTTTGAGTAGTTTGAAGGCTCTTTTAGAATCTCCAGGGCAAAACATACTAGGTGGCCTTTGGGACCACCTGAAGACATTTATCTGGGCGCCTTGACCCCAAAGATATCTCTAGCCCCTCCGTCCTCACCCAATGGATCTCTTAGAAGAGTCTAAGGACTCATCTGTGGACCTCACCTAACGTCTATAAATATCTGCCTTTTAGACCCCTACTCCTTCTCTCTCTAAGACTTACTTGAAAGACCTCTACCCTATACTACTCTTCGGGATACCGGAAGGCACATTTAAGACACACATTAAACATACATTTGCATACTCTTACACGAACTTATTGGACTATATTTTCTAACTTAGGCATCAGAGGGCTCGTGTAGGGAAGATCCTCGCGTGCCTTTTTGAAGTCCTTAGATTCAACTAAGTCTTCAATCCCTAAAGACCTATTCTAGATAATCCCTAGAGACCTTTCGTGACCCCCCCATCCTTGGTCCCTCGAAGACTCTCTCGGGTTGACGACCCCGAAGTCCCTATCTAGGCTCATTAAGCTTCAGCCTTTTAGGACTACTGCTTCAGTTTAGACCCAGCCACTTGCGATATCTTGGATACTCTATCTCGTTGAAATACTCTGTTTTAACTGATCCCAAGACAAATAATTTAATTGTTATAGTTTGGCAACAATAAGAACTCTATGGATAGGAAGTTGTTAACATAACGAATCATGGATTAACCGTTACTCATATTTTTAACACTTAAGGATGATATTTGTAATACCCAGGAATTATTTGAGGTTATAAACGGTGTTTGATGAAAGGCATAAGTGGAATTTTCAGAAAAACGAGGCTATAGGGTGCACTAACGCAGCTTTAGACGACCGAACTAGATGAAGGGAGTACCCCGGACCCTAGATATCCAAGGAAAATGGTATAGTATCAACAAGTGATTCGAATTATGATTTTTAGTGATGAAAGAAATTGGATCGGGAACAGTTTTCGGTACAGCTGTCGATCGGGCTGAGAAAACTGAATTGACGTAGGAGACGTCCAGAAGGTCAACGGAGCATATCAAGGACTAATATTTTATGTATAGAACAACCCTTAAGTGATTTCAGGTTGAATAAAATGGATTTAGTGTCAAATTGACTAGCCGGGCCTAAGTGCAATTTTCTAATTTTGCTCGAGGGAGGTCAAAACGATAATTTTTTGGAAGTTTCAAGGGTGAAATGAGAAGTACTAAACTTGTGGGCCTTAGTGATAGTGTTGGAAAGATCAGGGGTATCATGGTAAGGGTAAAAATGGCATTTGAAGAAGTCAGGGGGTGAAAATGCAATTTAACCAAAAAATTGCAATGTGAACGCGAATGGAGAAGACGATCGCTGCACTGCCATGCACATGGCCGCCTTTTCCAGCGATGGGATGGCCGAGGGTGGCTTGGGGGAGGTCGTATCCGGCTGTATGAAGCTTGGGGACCAAGCTTTGGCCGTTGATTGGCCGTGAGGTGATCGGATTTTGAGTATAAATAGGGGCCGAGAGTTTCGAGTTTTTGGCATCAAATAGCTTGCGTTTTGGTGAGAATCGAAGGCAAGGGATAGAGGGCTTTTGGTCTCAAGGCATCAAGGATCATTTTGGGAGCATTTTGAGAAATTTTGGTGTTCGTTTGAAGGCCATTCGAAGCTTGGCCGTCAGTGGGAGGCGGACCGCTTAGGGCTGCCTGTAAATCGAATTTTGGAGGCCTTGTCGGTGTTGTTTCGGCTGAAAAAAGGTACCATCGTGATCGACATTAAGAGGGCTTCAAGGGGGTACCACTTTCATGGCCATCGGAGCAACCACCGGCAGCCGGTTCAACGAAGAAGATAGTGGCGTGTGCAGCCACGCGCTAGCTTCCACTCGCACACACGCGTCGAGCGCGTGAGGGCGCGTAAGCAAGGGCTTTTGGTAATTTTGATTCCAGAATTTTTATTAAATTATTTTAGAATTTATAATGTTGAAATATTTTGAAATATGTTTGAGGAAATAATTATTTTGGAATTACCGAGGTAAAAATTGGGAGAAAATAGAGGAAATTATGGAAAAAATTAAGGAAAATAGATTTTGATGCTTCCTTAATTAAATATGGTGTTTAGGGAATATCTTGGCTCGAGGTTGAGTATAAATACAAGTACTTGTATTTTGGCATTCAAAACGAGATTGTGCACGAGGATCAAGGTGATCCGAATTTGTCGAGGTGAGTAGTTTACCCCAAAATTTGGTATTTGTGTTACCTAAATGAGTTGTGGTTTATGCAAAATGGTTTGTTGCATGAAAATGGTAACCGGTGACGATTGGTTTTATAAGGGAGGTTTGTCCCTAAACGTTTTGAACTTGTGCATTGCATTTTATAAAATGTTGTTTATATGATGTATGGAATTGTGAAATATGGCATTGTCTTGCGTTTTATGGGTTCATATGGAATGTCAGCCTAAGATGTTGTCTGAATAGTGTAATCATAATTCTCTAAGGGCGTGACGGAATAATATGGGTATCTGATGCTGGTGTGCATGTCAGGATAGCTAGCTTGGTTTCCGTGCCAGACCGTTTGGTAAGGGAAGTTGCACTAGGATGACTAGATGGTCCATATTGTGTTGTTCATGTGGGGTGTCAGCCTAGGATGTTGTCTGGATAGTGTAACCGTAATTCTTCAAGGGCGTGACGGAATAATAGGGGTATCTGATGCTGGTGTGCATGTCAGGATAGTCGCCTTGGTTTCCGTGCCAGGCCATTTGGCCAGGGAAGTTATACTAGGATGAATAGCTGGTCCATGTGAAATTTTGGAGTTGGGAATGTATGGTGGTTCCCGGATGCTTAGAGTGGAAGAGCGATCTGGAGAGATGCGTTGGCTTGCCCCTCTTAAGCTAGAATCGCGTCGTGCCGTCGAGTCGTTATGGTGGCATAGCTTTTAAAGAGATTGCTCTTTTCCCGTAGTAGGGTTAAGCGCTAGAGATTATCTTGGGCTAGGACTTACCGGGTGTATTGGTTTATTTCATGTTTTGCATTCATTCATGAAAAATACGTTTTGAACTCTCACTTAGATGATTCAGCATCTAATTTGTACTATATTCTTGGAATATTCAAACGTTCCAGGTGAAAGCAGCAGTGTGAAAGGAAAAGGAATTACCGAGGAGTGACGGCAATTAGTTGATAGCTTGTAATATGTCACTTTCAATAATGTTGTTTATTTTGAGGACGTCTTGTAAGTGTTGGTTTGACTTTATATTATAAATAAAGTGGTTTCAGTTATAACATGTTAAGGTTTCGATCTAGCTTTTGCATTTGTGTTGGTGAACTTGTCTTAGTTTATTGATGGTGATATACTGAGAAGGTGTAACGGGATATTCGGAGAACAATTTTTGTGATGCGTTTTTATTTGGAAAAAAAAAATTATATCCCTGAAATCTTATGTTACATATCATTCCAGAGAAGTGGGGTGTTACAATATTCACTCTTTATTATACTAATAGATATATGTTTAATTTAAAACATATTACAATTTAAATTAAACACATAAACTTGTCATTTTATTAATAATTAAGAATTACAAGATCAAGTCTTTTTGTATCACTAAGAATTGTCTTAAGGGCTTATCTTTAACACTTTTACCCATACTGAATCCCAAATTAATGTAGAGGGAAACAATATTCCTCAAAATCAAACCAATTAGGTTGCGTTCTCTTTGCTTTTCAATTTTTAATTTTGAGTTTTAAATTCATTTTCAATTTTCTGTTTTGATAGTCTATTTTTAGAAAATTGAAAATATGTTCTCTTTATCATTTTGAAAAACTATTTCTCAAACAAAAAATTAGAAAACACGTTCTCTTTGAAATTTTGAAAATAACTTTTTAATAATATTTTATTCAATAAATTTGATTATTCAGTAAATTATAAATATTCAATGTTAATATATTATTAAAAAATATATACATTTTAAAGTTAATGAATTTTGTAATATTTTTTCTATTATAATAATAAAATATAAATAAATAAATGTGTTTTGAGTTTTAAGTTTATTTTAGATGAAAACACTCAAAAACAACTTTTTATTGTTTTGAGTTTTCTTTATAATTTTTTTTTTATTTTCAAAAATGTATTTTTAAAAATAGTAAAGAGAACGCGTTTTCATTATTTTAGAAAATTAAAAACTAAAAATGACTTGAAAACAATAAAAAGAACGCAGCCTTAGAATTTCATTTTAAAAAAGGTTCAATTGGCTTATATCATTTTCATTTATATATTTTTAGAATTATCTCTCTTTTTCTCTCTAGTAACCCAATGATCTGGGGCTCGCCACAATGTAAACCCATATCATTAGGTCACCTGTTATTGAACCCAACTATCTGGTTCCATTGCTTAGAACTTAGATTGTTGAGTTACTAGCGATGGAACCCCACGGTTGGGTTACATTCATTCATCCATGGCTTTGAGCATAGATGAACTGTTTGCACTATTTCTCTCTCTACTGGCGTCATGGTGGTGGTTGATGACGATTCACTAGTATTTTTTATTTTTATTTATTTTTCTCTATTTAGGTAAGAAAGTGAAAGGATAAGAGTATTTTTATCATCTTAAAAAAAAATTAATGTCATCAATTAGATAATAATAATAAAAGGCAATGTATTACAAATTTTCCTAACTCAAGAGAGGTTTGTATTACTTTTAGAAATACAGAGATAATCTATGCCTTGCTGTTGCTAAAGCTCAAAGAGTGCTGCTTGAAATTTGCCCAAAATATTTAAATCTAAAAAATATAATAAATATACATTAATTATTCAATATATATATATATATATATATATACTGATACTTCTAACTGTTGTCCAACATCAGTACTACTACTAATTAGCATCAAGCATTCAATTAATAAAGTAAGCGGCATGACCCCTTTGATTTAAAAATGTAGTAGCTGGAGGATGAATTTGACAGGCTGTCGAAATACAAATGTGCAGGGACACTGCAATTGCCATTAATAAAAATGTTTCTTCAGGAGACAGAGAGGCAGACACACAGCTGAGGCTGAAGGCCTTGAGTTGAGGTTGTTAGTTTTATTAAATATTAATGTCTCGGCGTTGATGTTCCTAACATCAATGAAGCCAATGTTTGCTTCTGCTTCTCATTTTCTTTCTTGTTTCTGTACGTGGAGAGAATCTTCTTTTCTTTGCCTCCTCTTCTCTCTCTCTCTCCTTCTCTCTCTCTCTGAATCAAAACCCTAAGCTTTCTGGCAAGGAAAAAGCAATGCAAAAAGGGCTCTCCCCCTTTTCTACTTTTCAACTACTCTTCGCACCTTTTCCTATTCTCATTTGCAGCGCGCATGAGAGAGAAAGGGTTTTAATATTAACTCTCTATTTCTTTAGGAACAAAATTGATTTTACAAGTTTTTAATTAGTGAACAAGTAGAGAGGCGGAGGGGTGAAATCGATATCTCATCCCTCCTCGCCTACTAATTGGCCTCTCTTGTCAGACGAAATTTGAGATTTAAGATTATAATGTCTTGAATTGAATTAAACCTTTCACATCAATGTATGTTTTTGGTTTATAGAATGAATGGGGGGTGATTGAACAGTAGAAGATAATATATATAAATTTCAATTCAAGCAAGCACCAAAGCTTGTTCACATTATACAGACCCAAATTTCAATCCTTTTCTATCTCTCATGATTATGGCCTTTTCTTGTAGTGATATTGACTATCTCAAGTTTACTTTTTACATTCTTCTTCCTATCTGGTTTAGCTGCCATTTGATTAAAAATGTCAAAGATTCAATTTTCCAAAAACAAATGGTTGAACTACCTACCACCTACAAATTGATTTTTCTTTAGGGCAGTGGTTAGGACTTTAAACAATATGGACATGCAGTGAAAGGGACACATTGCCATTTGAATTATTAGAGCTATGTAATTTTGTTGGATCTGCTAATTAATACAGCCAAATCACTTTCCTATCATTACCATTATATATTTTATAAAATGCAAGTGTATTTATTACATCTTATTCTATATTTCAAAATATATGTATTATTGATTAGTGAGAAAAAAAAAAAAAAAAACACTATGAATAATGCTAACTCGACTGGTAAAATGGACTGAATTAGTTAGCCGAGTGGAAATGGACAAGTCCTTTCATTCAACTAATTCAGCTGATTTTATCGGCAAAATTGTGGAATTTAAGAAGGGGCAAAATGGGCCAAAAAAAACTCATTTGGCAAGCTATTTCAGTTGATTTTAACAGGAGAATTAGCAGTCTATTAGATTTTTTTGACACTTTTAAAAGAAAAACGATCATTATTGACTAGTAAAGAAGATTGCAAAAGAGGAGGACATTTTGAGAAGGGCTTAAAATGGGTGTTGAACGTTAGAAATCACTGTAAATGAAATTGGCCGGGAAGACCATTTTGGTACGAGTGTAGCAGAGAACACTTGAGTTTTTAATGCAACCGCTGACTAAGAACTGCCCTCTCTCTGTCCCGTCTCTCTCTCTCTCTCTCTCTCTCTCTCTCTCTCTCTCTCTCTCGATATTATCCCCCGGGAGCCTAGAAAAAGAGGTTACGCATTCAACGAGGGGTTCCCTTTTTCATGTAAGATATCTATCTATCTATATTTTGGTTGCTGTACAAAAAAAAAAAAAAAAAAAAAAGAATAGAAAATTGAAGAAAACCAATTATTAATTAATTAAGCCTTCTGACTCACTCTTGGTTTTTCTTGTTTGTTGGGCTCACTGTTCTTACTGACTTCAAAATTCTAGGCTGGGAGAGGGCTCAAATTGATGTCTTTTCACCCCCCTAGGGTGCTTCACCATGATTCAACTTCACTTATTTTAAATAAAACTAGTTGAGGTAAGTGTATCTTAATTTAAATATTATATATTTATTATATTTTATTTCTAACTTAAAAAATAATTTTTTAGTTCATGACAGATGTATTTTTTATAATATTTTATTAATTAATTAATAGAATCGTTTTGAAATTGAAAAGAATGCCTACTTACATTATCCTTTTAGATATAATTATAATGGAACCTAGACCCATCAGCACTTAATTATTGGGTATTAAGATTTGCACCCCGCAGGTTTTGTTGGATTAGTTAGATTAAGGTGGTTGTTTGATTAGGTCCTGATGATTCCAAGGTTTTATATGATATTTTCAATTCAAATTGGAGAGCGAGAGAGAGAGAGAGAGAGAGAGAGAGAGAGAGAGATGACTTTGGTGTATATAAATAGGTTGCATGGTTTGGGCTAATGAGAATGTGAATGAGTGGCAAGAAAGGGGGGATGGATCCTTTAATGACTTTGTTTGTCCTCTTTTCATAAACCCTTCTCCTCTCGCTTTTCTCATCCTCTATTTATGATCATCATCTCTATCCTAGCCCACTCATTCCATATCCCATTTTCACCATTTTCAAAACAACCCATCTCTAGATCTCTCTCTCTCTCTCTCTCTCTCTCTCTCTGAAAGTGAAAGTGAAGATCAATGGGCCGGAAGGAGGAAGCTTAGATCTTTTGAGGGGAATGTTGTCTGGCTCGAGGCCACAAACCAGATCTATATTTGTATGTATCTTTGATCTAACATCCTAGCCAGTGTGCTAAGTTTGTAGATCTGGAAAATTTAAGGATCATGTGTTGGTGTCGTCGGACCAGGCTTCATTCCCCCCAATTGTTGCTTCCATATTTCATCATCGATCGATCCACAAAGACTCCATCTTTACTTCTGCCGGACGATCCAGGTGACGCTTCTTCTTCTTCTTCTTCTCTCTCTCTCTCTCTCTCTCTCTCTCTCTCTCTCTCTATATATATATATATATATTTTAATTTCTTTAATTTTCCGAGAAAATTTACTTGTTTGGAATGCGGGAATTCCTTTTCATGTTTTGTTTTTGGCTCAGCCAGGAAATTAAGACCGTGGGACAAGAGCAGATTGGTGTAATCATGAAAGATTTTGACTACTTTTTCTCTGTCATAGAAGAGGGGAAAGTTTCATCATTACTCTCTCCCTATTTGTTGTTTTTCTTTTTTTATTTTTGTTTTAACTGAACTTTTGATTGCAGGAGGGGGGTTGTTGGTTGCCTTCTCTTTTTGTCAGTCTCCCTTTTCTCTCAGTTATTTTCATGATTATGCTCATGATTTCTTCATGATGATTTGAGGAATCCGCCATGTCCGTTTCTGAATCTGCTTTTGAACTTGATTGACTTTCCCAAACACCATGATTATCTATCTTCACGGATTCTGCAAACTGTCCTCATCGTCAACAGCTTTTTCTCACTAGGGTTTCCAGATTCCATTCTTGAAGACTAATAATCCATGAATATGCAAAGATAAATCTTCAGAAAACTGAAAATTTCTCTTCGAGAGCAAGGTAATCAGATGATAATATAGCAAATATCATCTCACACTGGGAGAAAACAGAAGAAGGGTTTCGTCATTTTCTAATTCTGCAGATCCTCTCTTATTTTTGCAAAGCAAAATGTTTCTTATTGTTCCTCACATGTTTACACTTTGCATTCACAGAAGGGTTTTCTGTTTTTGCGAGGATCGATTGTTTTCTTGATAAGATATAATTTACTCGTGGTCAAGCAGCAAGCAGTCAACTTCATTTTTTGCTGTACGTTTTACTTTTCCCCTATGATGTTATGTTTTGATTCTCAAGAGAAATCTCTGATTGATACAAAGACAATAAGGACTACTGTTGTGTGATTGTTTCTGTTGCCTGAATAAAGCTGAGACAAACAACAATGATTTATTAATTGATTTGATATGAAGAAATTGTGCTTCAGAAGTAACCCTCTTGGCTCTTGTAAGAGATAGCAACGTGAATCCAGTTGGCAAATGGCAAATAACCCTTAATTTACACACACACACACACACACACACGCACACTCACATATATGATGTGAAGGCTGGAATTGATCATAGTGTTCTCGTTTCAGCCTTGATTTATAATATATATATGTGTGTGTGTGTGTGTAGATAGGCCTGAATCTCAATAGGCCTATCAGTCCCTGGATCTGAACACAATGCTTTGGCTCTTCAATTATACATCTTTTGAACCCTTCTGGGAGACATTTCAGGAAGTTGAAAGAGGCAGCCATGTGAGTACTACTGGTTCATGTTCACACAGAAGATGCAGAAAATGAACTGTTGATGCATCAGCCTCACTCAATCAGAAGCTAATTAATTAATTTTGATAATGATGAACAGATTAAGAGAAATTACAATAAAACACAGATACTAATTAACATGATTCTTGTGATGATGGAGATGGTGATAAGAATTGAAGAAGTTGCTTGCATGTGGGGTGAAAGTGAAATGAAAGAGAAAGGAAGCTGATTTGGAAAGGTGAAGACTGAAGAGGGAGAGATGAGAAAACGTCAGCTTATTGACAATTAAAAGAGCCTGACAAGCTTGTCTCGAAGGGTGTGTGGATAAAAATATTATTTTGTATGTTTGAGAGACATTAGTCACTATATTCACTTTTTTTTTTCTCTCAAACATGTCTATTCATGTTGGTAAACGCATTCAAAAAAAACTTTTTACAAACATGACTGTGCAGCAGCAATGGATTTAAAATACCAAACAAATTATATTGATGCAGCGCTTTGAAGACATAAAATATTTTTTTTGTATATTTCGCAAAGAGTCTAAATTAGTTAGATGTTACATTATTGCATTAGGAGTTGTGTTTGAGTTCTTAAATATTTTTGCTTTCCCATTTAAACCTACATATAATCTTCTACTATGTGTATTAAAATGGATTAAGTGTATTCGACTCTATTAGAGTCAAATTTAATCTCAATTAACCCTTTCACTAAAACAAAAAAGAAATTTCTGGGGAGTTCGATGAGCCCTCCCTCCTCCACTTCTAGCCTCATGAACAGGCATCCATCCATGGAAACAATGAATGCTTTTCATTTTCTGAAACTCTGAGCCTCTCTCTCTCTCCATTTAATTACCTTGTTGAAGTATGGTCAACATCACACTCTACGCCATGCATTACTGTTTACCCCAACAGCAATTAAAGCAGACAATGACAGACAATATAAATTATTTTTCCTTTCTTTTTTATTTTCATTTTATGAGAAGCATGCCTTCAGGACAAAGATGTCAGCAAGAGTTATGCGAGTCTACCCTCCCTCAGGTCCTCCAAAGTTTTGAGCCAATCAAATCAAATTAAATTGTGTTTTTCTCGGTGTAATTGTAAGAATTATTTTTAATATTTAGAAAATGTAAAGAGAATTTTCATATTTTAATGTTAAATTATAATTTTTTCTTTCATTAATTAATTCCAGTTAAATATTAATAAATAACTAAAATACCCTTATATGTAAAAAAATTCTCTCTCTCTCTCTCTCTGTGGCAATCGAATTGTCATCACTGCTGTCACCCTGGCTTTCTTCCCCCATGCTCTTCTTCTTTTTATTATTTCTTCCTCTCCTTTCTCATACAACCCAACCATGTCTACTCTTGCTATCGTCTCTGCAACCACCACTATTGATTGCCTTGCTCTCATCTGTCACAAGGTAAATCTTCTTCTTCTTCTTCTTCTTCTTCTTCTTCTCTCTCTCTCTCTCTCTCTCTCTCTCTCTCTCTCTCTATTTTCAACAATCAAACCCTAACGAACCCTCTACATCTGGATTCAAATCACACCCAAATGTAAGGGCTTTTGGGTTCATCAATTAGTCTAACCTAGATACAGGGCTTATCTGGATTCAATACCAAACCCAAAACCCAAATGAACCCAATAGCCGTCAACGATTAACGACCATTTGATTGTTTAATTATTTTTGATTTTTTTAAAATCTGAAGAGAGATAAGAGAGAAAGAGAGAAAATATAAGAGAGAATGAAGGATGAAATGCTCCTTTTGTTTTATTTATTGTTACATCCAAGACATAAGGTGTTCTTTTTCCTATATTTAATTGTGTTGTGTATGGATTTTTTGGCATAAATCACAATATAATGAACCAACAATAAATTGGATGAAAACGACAAACAGTAGGACTCAAACCCAAAACTGTTTTGCTTCCGATGCTTCCACCTTACCATTGGGCCAAGGCATCATTGGCATATATACATGTTAGTCTATTTGATATTGTTAATTATGTTGTGATTTTTTTGTTTTTTGTTGTACCTTTTTATTCTGTGAATATTCATATTCAAAGTATTGATTGTGTTGACAACCATCGCGAACCCCCATGCCATTAGCCATTACCGTCCCAGTGGGTTCTAGATAATCCATTGCTGTCACCAATGGGCTATAGGAATACAGAAAAACACTAAAGAAGAAGAAGAAGAAGAGGAAGAAGAAAAAAAACATCCATTCTCACTTGTTGCAGCCTATATCGTAGCCTCCCCCTTGTTATCTCACCCCAAACAACAATAATGGGTACCCATCATCGATTATGAATGTTCTACACCTCTTCTGTCTCCACTATCTGCCTCCATTATTCATGGGCAATTTGCTATTAGCCACCTCTCTTCCCTAATCTTTCTCTTTTTAATCTCTTCCTCTCCATGAAACCTATTTCTCGCCCCACCTCGTTCTTTGCTTACTCTATCCCTTTGTTTTTGGTCACCAAAGCGATGGGTCCCCCCCCACCTCCTTCTCCTTGTATCTCTTTTTCTATCAATTTAAAAACCTGCAAATTTTAGGGATAATTAATTTTTTTAAATTCAAATTAGAGGGGGAAATATGACAAAAATATTAAATAAAAATAATTAATTTGATTATTCTTTTCAATTTTTATTACTATTATAAGTTTTATTAGCGCGCACACATATATTAATCGAGAGAGAAAACTCTGGTGGCCATTTAGGCAACCTAGCACGCCAACAAGGGCTGGTGATTGACCCATTAGGGGTTCCTAACACTGGTATATAAAGAAGCAAAAGGAGGGGAAACCTTAAGGTAGGGGTGTATACGCAATCAAGTTGACTTGAGAACCAAACTTGATCAATGCTAGCTATTGGACCGACTATATTTTTAAAGGTTGGTTTGGTATTAGGTCCTTTTTTTTTTTGACCTAGTGGAGATTGGGTCAATTCTTGATTAACCCTTTCAGGTCAAACAACCCAATTTGAACTCTCATCTATCTATCTATCTGTCTATCTATCTATCTATCTATCTATCTATATATATATATATATATATACACATATGAAATTCATATTACATATAATATATGAATATTTCCATTATTATACTCACAAAGAATGGCACTTGTAAAATATTTAGGGCATTTTGATTGCATTCTTATTTTTAAATTTTTGTTTTCATTTTCAAATTCTGTAAACAAAAACAAAAAACTCTATTCAATTACTAATTTTTGTTTTCAAAAGTTTTCAAAATTTGGAACACTAAAATACATGTACGGTGCCCAGTAAGATTCACTTGTATCAATATATGTGTATACGTACGTACATATTTATGTATGTTTAGGTGCATATTTGTGTTCATATACTTAAATAAAAACACTACAAGAAATTTGGGATTTAGCGACAAATTTTTAGTGACGGAAATTTTCGTTTCTTTTTGCGACGGAACGACAATGGAATTACGACATATTAGC
The DNA here is from genome assembly GCF_014633365.1 of Diospyros lotus. Classification (NCBI taxonomy): domain Eukaryota; kingdom Viridiplantae; phylum Streptophyta; class Magnoliopsida; order Ericales; family Ebenaceae; genus Diospyros; species Diospyros lotus. The sequence continues at coordinate 7,640,116 of NC_068348.1, forward strand.
AACACAAATTAGCAATAGAACAATATTCCGTCGCTAATATAATAAAAAACATTTTAAACAAAAGAAATTTAAATTTTTAGAGACATAATTCATAATTCATAGCTAAATTAGCGATGGAAAATTAATTTTGTCACTAAATAAAATTTAAATTTTCTTTTTTTAATTATTCAAATCTAGTGACGAAGAATCCTGTTTGTCACTAATTTTAGCAATGGATTATGAATTCAGTTGCTAAAATTAAAATAAAAAAAATTAATATTTGTTTAAATAACAAAAAAAATAAAAATCAGCGATGGATGTGGACAATTCATCGCTATTTTTAATATTCCTTTTATGTTTTTTTGTTTTTATAAATATATTTTAGTTATTATAAAAATATTTTTAATTTATTTTTGAGACAGACAAGAAGTCTGTCGCTAATTTGAATTTCTAATTTTATTTTTTTAATTTTTTAGTTAATTAATTTATAAATATTTAAACTTGAGATGAATATAAAAATATTAATTTATAAAATTTAAAATTTTGAAATTTAAATAAATATATTAAGTTGAGAGGAATTGAAGATGTTAATTTATAAATATTTGAATTTTTATTTATAAATATATACATATATAAAATAAATATATTTATTTAAATTCTAAATATATCAATTAATATATTGCATGTGCATAAAATAAAAAATAAAAAATATATTAAATGGATAATAATTAACTATTGGTAATATTTATTAAATGTGTACAAAATATAAACAAACATTACATTTGAAAAATAAATAAAAAGTTTAAAAACCATAATATTATTAAAGTTTTTATTATTTTAAATTTTAGAAATCACAAAAAATGAAACAATTAATATCGAGGGATTGTATTATATAGAAAGGAGTCTAGAGACTATCTTGTCAGTCTATTTTTTTCTATAAATAGGAGAACTTTCCGCTAAACTAAGATATGCGCACAATTTTAGTGAAACTATAATTTTACTTCGAACACAAGACTCACTCATGCATCAAAAGGTTTGCAGGTGTAGAAGAGAATGTTGACTTAGTATAATTGTTATTGCTTTATAGTTTATATAATTTCTTATGTTGATTATTGGTTGGTTGTATTTCTGTGTTATGCTTGTAGCTGTAGAGGATTTTGTCTTAAATGCTGATATGTAAACTGTTTAAGGAGCAATTAGGGCTAGTATATAGTCTACCCTTATTTCTGTTTGAAACAGAGGTTGAAATCATTCAATTGAATTCTCATAACTCTGTATCTTTTTCTTGTTTTTGTTCGACTTTTCTCTATAGTTTCATGGTATCAAAGCCTATAACTAGCGACCATGGCTTCTCGTGATTCAATCTCGTCTTCTTCTTCATTGTCTTCTACGTCCTTATCTAATTTTTCATCAGTCGCTAAGAATGTTAGTTTCGTTCCTACAAAACTAGATTCGAGCAATTATTTGTATTGGAATGCGCAAGTTCTAACCACAATATTAGAGCCTTTGATTTGTTGTCTTTTATTCACAAGACAGATCTTCCATCAAAATATATCTCATCTAAGAATGATGAGCCTATGGTTAATCTGTAATACTTAAATTGGATCAGATCTGACCAACTCTTGCTTAGATGGCTATTTTTGACTATAGACAAGGACGTTCTTGGTCAGGTAATACACTATGAATCGACAGTTGAGGTATGGACTACTCTTAAAAGTCTTTATTCCCAACAAACAGTTACTAGATCTTTTCAGTTGAAATAACAACTTAGATTTATTAAGAAAGATGACATGTCGGTGAATGATTACATTTTGAAGATTAAAACTATAAGTCATTATCTAGCAACAATTGGAGAACCTATAAATGATAAGGATCTTTTGATGTCTATTTTACACTAATTAGGTGAGGATTATGATACTGTTGTCTATTTAATCACATATCAAATGGATGATAAAAACCTAGAAAAAGTTCTGTAACACCCCATTTCCTAGAACTACCCGAGAAGAGGTGCTAAGGGGAATAAAATAAAACTAATTGATAAACTAAAATCTGATACTATAAATAAATATCTCAGACAACTGAAATAAAACTCTGAGTCAATATAAACTGAAAATCATAAACTCTATCTAAGGGACAATCCCTCAGCTGAAATATAAAATAAACCTGACTGACAAGACACTATAAACTAACAAACTCCCAGACATCTTTAATCTTGAGCGGCTTCACGTACACACACTATTGACCACTGCTGCTAGGTCTCACATCTGCTACTCCCCCGTTAGGACTTGGAATGGTGAAGAGTACAAGGTGAGCTACAAAACTCATTAAGTAATAAGTTGGAAAGAATAACTGAAGCTGAATCGAAGAATATCGATACTGATAAATACTTACTGAACTTATACTGAATATAATCACTGTCTGTTTGCATTCATAAAAATGTAATGCACATAAACTGTAAACTAAATGCAGGTATGCAACTTTGGCCCATAGGCCCACGTAATCTGATAATACATACCTATATAATCTAAATCCTACATACATAAAAACTGTAAGCACATACTGTGGGCAATAAGCCCTTAGCCCCCTAGTTGCCACCAGGCGAGCAACTCATAAATTGAGCTGAAACTGAAACTGATGGGATCCCCGCGGACTAAGCCGCCTAACATGCATAATGCAATGCAATGCTCACATACATGCTAGCGCACAATATGTAGTGCTCCATATAAAGTCATGCTCAATGTTCATACCAAAATGTATGCACATAAAATAATGCTGAACATGATATGATCTTCATCTATATATTGGAATACAAAGATTATATGAATTATGATTTATGGTATGGGCATGATTAACTTGTTATATTCTGGCATATAAACTCATTACTGGAAGTTATTGAATAATTTAACTTAATTAAAGACTTGAATTAAACTATTCTGGAAGTTCAATTAGATTTCTGGAAAAGCCATCCGGATATGAAGAAGGCTCATCCGGATACACTGACGCTCAAATAAGAAGCTATTCGGATATGCTGGGATATATTTGGATAGAAACTAGAACATCCGGATATGATTCTGGTCATCTGGATATCTCACTAATGCATTCGGATAAAACTGGAGGCTATTCAAATATAAAATTCAACTTTGGAGAGAGGCATCCGGATATGGAGGGAAGCATCCGGATATACTAGACCTATCTGGATAGCGGAAAGGGCATCTAGATATGAGCTATTCGGATGTGCGAAGAACCATCTGGATATCATACGCAAGGAACAGGAACTCATCTGGATATGAATCAATACATCTGGATATTACTCTCAACGAGCACTAGATGCATTCGGATACAACTTGAGGTATCCGAATATTACTTACAAGCTTTATAAGACTAATTCGGATGTGAGACGAGGTATCTGGATATCTTTTGACTCATCTGGATGTATGAGGGAAGCATCCGGATATCGCAGTGAACACATCCGGATACGACTCAATGTATTCGGATATCATTTTTAATAGGCACATCCGAATACGGCATGATGTATCCGGATATCACTCACAAATTAATACTGACACATTCGGATACTAAAACAAAGCATCCAGATATAACTAAGACCATCCAGATATTTATAAAGGCTATCCGGATGGCACTCTTATAACTGAACAAGCCATTTGGATATGCACATAGGCCATATGGATGTCACTCACATAAAGCTTTTTGACACATTTGGATAACCTCTAGCCCATCCAGATATCACTCACATACTCTGAAAAACCCATTCAGATATGAGGGAACCTATCAGGATGTTTGCAACTTTTAAACCCAGAAACGAACGAACACAGAAACTAAAACTTGATTCAAATCTTAACATAACTACACCATTCTGAATAAAATCTTGGGAAAACAATCCCAATCAACATGACACAACATCAGAGATGATTCAAAGATAACTTTTAATTGAATCGCTGGAAAAAATCATGCATGCATTGACTTGAACTCACTGTAACGCATATATATATACGTATCTATATAATCTGAAACTCAATGAAGCATTCTTGAATAAACTGAGAACGGACTAACATGAATCTGTAATGAAAGGAATTACAGATAGGATACTTGTCTTATGATCGATCGGATCAACGCTTCCAAGGAAAATCCACTATGCCAAGACACTACAATGCCTCTCAAACTCTCTATTCTTCACAAACTTCTTCTCTTTCCGCGGCATGAGAAAATTGTGGCCCATGAAACTATATATATATATATATATATTGATCTGAGAAGCCCTAACGCCACAACTCATTCTCCTATTATAACCAGGAAACTTCACAAATCCAAAACCTTATCACGCTCGGATACCTCAATCGCTTAAGATAATAACTCTAATTAATTAATTAAATTCTAATCACAAATTGTTAAATGACTCTCATGTCCTTACATTTAATTTCCACAATAAAAAAATATAATTAAATATTATTTTCTCAATTAAAATCTAAATTGCCACGTTAAATAATTAAATGGCAACTTCTCTTAATTAAATACCTCATTAATTAATTAAATAATTATAATTAAATATTGAGCCCTCTAACCGGTCATTACAGGTTCAGTATCTGCTTTTGATGCATGAGCAGAGATTAGCTACAAAAAATGTGGTTAATATGTTGCCTGTTAATGCCTTTGATAATGCTGCTATGAATGTTAACTTTGCCTCACTCGTAAATAGAGGAAATAATGGAAATACTGGTCAAGGAGATTTTCTTGGAAGGAATGGTGGAAATTTTTGAGGTAACAACTTTTGAGGAAGTAGAGGTAGAGGTAGATCATATGGGAGGAGAATTTATTGTCAACTATGTGGGAAACCTGGCCATCTTGTTGACAGATGCTACCATAGGTTTGACAAAAATTTTCAGAGATAATCTTTTGGTAGAGGTGGAAGTGATTTTCAATCTTAGGATTTAATGGCTAATCATGAGGCTAATGGAACTTTCTTAACAGACTTAGGGCTTGCACCAGAGACTCGCTATGGTTTCTCATCTTTGTCTTTGGACAATCAGTCTCAACACTCTTCAATATCCTATCAACCTTCATTCTATCAGTCTCCTTCATCTTATTAGCTTGGTGATAACTCTTGGTGTGTAGATTTAGGTGCTACAAACCATATCACCTCAAGTTTGAATAATCTTTCTATTCATACTCCATATGGTGGAAGTGATAAAGTGGCAGTAGGTAATGGTAAGATACTTCCTATTGCTAATGTTGGTATCAGTAAAATGATTACACAAACTTCTCCTACCTTTGTAATTTCTTTACCCCAAGTTCTTCATGTTCTTAACATAACAAAGAATTTAATTAGTGCATCTCAACTCGCTAATGATCATAATATCATTATTGAATTTCACTCCACTTTTTGCTAGATTAAGGACAAGGATTTGGGTAAGGTACTACTATGAGGAATTCTTAAAAATGGCCTCTATCAGTTGGATCCAGCATTCGTGCATGCTGCGCATCATCAGCTGTTCCTAATTCTTCTTCTATGGTTTCCTCACCAGCGTTTTCTAAGTCATTTGTAACTAGCCTAAACAATTGTAATAGGTAAGCTTTGTCTTCATCCAATAAACCTAGCATGCAGTCAACTTGTATTGATAGAGTTTGTCAACAGTGGCATGCTAGGCTGGGTCATCCTTGATTTCGTGTATTACAGCACATTATGAATAAAATCAATCTTCATTGTTCTTCTACTGATCTTTCTTTTTGTGACTCTTTCAAGTTGGGAAAGATGCACCAGCTTCCCTTTTCAAATTGTAAAATCACAGCTTCATACCCCTTGGAACTAGTATACTCAGATTTATGGGGGCTTGCTTCTGTTCCTTTTAGTGAAGGTTATAGATATTACATTGTGTTTGTGGATGCATTTACTAGATATACGTGGCTGTATCCAATGAAACTTAAATCCGAAGCCCTGTCCATTTTTCAAACCTTTCATAAGTTTATTGAGTTGTAGTATTAGTTTAAACTTAAGGCTCTCCAAACTAACAATGGTGGAGAATTTAAAGCCTTTTTACCCTATTTGCACACTTGTGGCATTCAACCTCGATTTACTTGTCCCTAAACACAAAAAAAAAAAAAAAATGGTGTTGCAGAAAGGAAACATCGCCATATAGCTGAAATGGGACTTAACTCTTTTAGCCCATGCCAAAATGTCCTTAAAGTTCTGGGTAAAGGCATTACAAACAGCTGTTTACACCATAAATCTGTTACCAGCCTCACCACTTAAATTTCTTTCTCTACTTGAGAAACTTTATAACAAATAGCCCAGTTATATGAACTTACAACCCTTTGGTTGTGCTTGTTTTCCTTATCTTAGACCCTATAACAAGAACAAGTTCAATTTTCATTTAACAAAGTGTGTTTCTTGGTTACAACCATCTACAACCTGGGTACAAGTGTATGCATCCATTGGGTAGAGTTTATGCATTAAGACATGCTAGTTTTAATCCTGAAGAATTTCCTTTTCCACATTTATTTTCACAAAATCATACTCCTCAATCTGTGTCTACCATGGGATTGCCCACTGCTGTATTGAAATCATTTCCTTTTTCAGTCAAATTTGGTCATTCACCTTAAGTAGCACCAACCGATTCCTCGATTTCTTTTGCCACCAGTTCAAGATCTATTATTCCTAAGCAGCCTACTTCAGTTCATGTTGAATAAGCTCCCTTGTCATTTCCTACATCTATCCCTACTTTAGTTCAGGCTGCTCCAGCACCTTTTGTTCATCCTATGCTTACTAGATCTAAAGCTCAACAACTTTCCCTCACTTCTCCTCATGCCTTAGTGTGTCCTCTAGAGCCCAATTCTATTCAAGAAGCTCTCTTAGACTGCAATTGGGTCAAAGCCATGGAAAAGGAATATTCATCTCCAAAAAGAAACAACACCTGGGATCTTGTTCCCTTTTCTTCATATATGAATCTTATTGATTGTAAGTGAGTGTTCTGAGTGAAATATAAATCCGATGGCTCTATCCTAAAATACAAGGCTCAGCTAGTTGCGAAGGGATTTCTTTAAACCCCAAGAATAGATTTTGCTGAAACTTTTAGCCCAGTTATTAAAGCACCTACCATTTGGGTGTTATTTTCCTTAGTTGAAACATTTGGCTGGAAAATTCAACAAGTTGACGTGAATAATGCCTTCTTAAATGGAGATTTAAATGAAGCAGTGTTTATGAAGCAACCAGAGGGATTTGTTGATAAGTCCTTTCCTTCTCATGTATGTTGGTTGAAGAAATCTCTCTATGGTCTAAAGCAAACTCCAAGAGCCTGATATACTAAGTTGTGGTTAGCCTTACATGATTGGGGTTTTGTGAGAGCAATTTTTGATGCCTCTTTATTCATCAAAAGAACTCCTAAGTTTGTGTTATTTGTATTGGTGTATGTTGATGATATCTTGATTACTGGATCAGATTCTGCTGCTTTACATGATTGTATTCGCAAGTTGGATACTCAATTTTCTCTAAAAACACTTGATGCAGTGAATTATTTCCTAGGGTTTGAGGCTTATCGTGACTTTACAGGCCTTTATTTGACTCAATCTAAATACACCCTAGACTTACTGAAAAAGGCTGTTGATGGCGATTTTCCGCAAGTGTACGGATCGTAGAAGTAATAGAGTAGTGAGTAGAATATCGTTCCCACGAGGATCAAGTGATAATTACCAGAATTATATTAACCCAAATGTTATTTATACAATTGATTAAGGAGAATTAATTTAAGAAAAGAAAATAATAACACATAAAGTAAATATAGAGAGTTTCAAGATTTGGAGAGCACTAGGGTATTTCGATTTCACCTAATTAATCCAATTTAATTTAAATGGTTGATAATCCAAATTTAATTATTCATGCAATGATAATTAACTACACAAGTCAAAGTTTTACTTCCATTCCAATTATATTCTTGTGGTGTTTATTATCTAGATCAAGTTATAGATTTTTCCTTTCGGTATAAATCTATATCAACATATCAATCAAATATTGGCCAAGTATTTGATAGCATTAAGCACAATAATAAACACTTGCATGAATAAAGAAAATCAATCCATGAAAATTAAATTATCATATTTAAGTTACATCAAAACACCCTAGTTATAGAGTTTAGTTCATATTATAAATGATAGAATTCATAACAAAATAAATGAACATAAATATAAAATTTAAAGGAAATGGGAGAAGAGAATAAAACTCTTTTGATGTGTAAGATTTCCTTTTCCAAAAATGTTGACACCAATTCTTGAAGAAATCTTCCACTAAGAGCTCCAATTCTCCAATCCTTCAATCTTTCTCACCTCCAACCCTTCAATTTTTTAGCCTTCCTTCTCTAATTATACTCATTAATTTCTTCTTTTCCTTAATTTTCTCCTTAAAACATGGGATACCCTACCTCTATGTTTTCCTCCTCCATATTTTTCTCTTCCATGTTTTTCTCTTGTTTTCCTTTCCACGTTTCATGCCACCTGTTTCCACTACAAATCAGCCCGACTTGGAGAAAACGGAATGCAAAATTCGTAGGTAATGCTTAATTTTTGACAACTTTGACCTTCTGTCACTCCAATAGCCATAACTTTATGTAAAAAATTTGAATTTATGCACCGTTTAGAGCGTAGAAAAGTAGACATATAGAGCTCTCACATATATTTTTTCAAGAATGTTTTGACATTCCAATTGGTACAGATTTTATTTTTTAATCAGACCATTGAGTAGAAAAAATCCATAACTTTTGCTCTTCTTTCTCACTTTTCCTTCCAATCCTGTCAACATGATAAATTACCTAAAATTAATATAGAAAACATATATAAGTATAGGAATTAAGCCTAAATCAAGTAAGAATGGTATAGAAAATATGTAGAAAATATTAGCACATCAGCTGCCATGTTTGAGTGCAAATCGTGTGCTACTCCTATGAGTGCAGCCACTTCTCTAACTGATGATAGAAATCTGTTCTATAATCCTTCTCTTTATCGAACTATTGTGGGCTTTCTTGAGTATTTAACATAAACTAGACCTGATATATCATTTGTTGTGAACAAATTAAGTCAGTTTTTGGCCTCCTCTAAGGATCAACATTAGCTGGCTTGTAAGCGTCTATTGCGGTATATTAAAGGAGCTATTGGTTTGGGTTTGATTTTTACTCCATCTTCATCTAATCTGCCATTACATGTGTATACTGATGTTGAGCATGCTAGCTGCAAGGTCACAAGACGGTCTACTAGTGGTTTATGTGTTTTCCTTGGAAATAATCTAATTGTTTGGAGTTCTAAGAAACAAATGGTTGTTGCACGGTCTATGGGTGAGGTTGAGTATCGTGCTGTAACTCAAGGTGTTGTAGAAATCTTATGGTTGAATCGCTCTTTTATGAGCTTAGGTTTTCATGTCTATATACTCTTATTCTTTAGTGTGACAACTTAGTTGCAAAATGTATAGTTGAAAATCCTGTTTTTCACTCGAGGACTAAACATATAGAGATTGATGTGCACTTTGTAAGAGAGAAGGTTAAAGGAGGTGCAATTGATATAAGATATGTTCATTCCTTACATCAAGTTGCTGATATATTCACTAAAGGGTTGCCTAAATATAGATTCTCATTTCTATGTGATAAACTGGGTCTTAAAATTCCTCCTACACATTAGTAGTTAGCAGCTGCAGCTCCTATCACAGGGAAGTCCAAATTAAAGGGGCATGTAGAAGAGAATGTTGACTTAGTATAGCTGTTATTGTTACAGTTTATGTAATTTCTTATATTAATTATTGGTTGGTTGTATTTTTGTGTTATGCTTGTAGCTGTAGAGGATTTTGTCTTAAATGTAGATGTGTAAACGGTGTAAGGAGCAGTTAGGGCTAGTATATAGTCTAGCCTTATTTCTGTTTGAAATAGAGGTTGAAATCATTCAATTGAATTCTCAAAACTCTCTCTCTTCTTCTTGTTTTTGTTCGACTTTTCTCTGTCGTTTCAGCAGGTGATCTCATTCACGCCCTAAACTTGTTTTACTCTTTGCAAGCCTCTTTGAGACGCCAAGAGACACTCTCTTGCATATTGATCGAGACATTCTCTAGCATAAAAAAATCATTATTATATCTTGATAATAATAGTGTAAATTCAACATATAATAATGGTTCTTAAAACTTAACTCGAGCATGCAATTTTTATAAGAAATAAATTATTTTTAAAATAAATTCACAAAATGTCTCCTTATTTTTTATGAAAGTATTATCAAAATCATTTATAAACTCTCTCAATACTTGTCTTTGTACGTTGAGTTCTTCGTTGTTTTGTTGATTATCGCTTGACCTATTTGTATGACAATCGTATATTGTTAGTTTTTTAAATTGATTCTCTTTTTAGTGTTTAATTTTACTTTCGTTGTTTACAAGTTTTGCCTCATTATTTTTTTGTGAGACTCGAGATCTACCCTGATAATCTGTAGATGTTATGTGGTATTTGTTTAATGTAATTATTATTTATAAAAAAAATTAATTATTTGATGTAACAAATTAATAATAAATAATCCAATATATCAAACTAATTTATTATAATTATTAGATTTATAATATAATTATATTTTTAAATAAATATTAATTTGAAATACAATAATTTAAATTATTTTATTTTGACATTTTAAATGATTACAATAAATTATTACTTAAATTATTTAATAATTATCATAATTTAAATTATTTTGTCAGATATCATAATTTCAAATTATATTATTTTTATTTAATATTAAATATTTAATTATTTAAAAACATTAATGAATTAAAGAGTCGGAAATCTCCCAGCCTCTTTCCCTAGCCAAACAACCCCCCTAAAAAAACCCTTCTCCCTCTTTAGCTCTTTGGCCCCCTTCTCCCTTTCTGCCTTTCTTTGGTTCTCTCTCCCTCGCCCTCGATCTGGCCTCTTGCTCTCGCTTGCTACCTCACCCTCGCTCTCGTTCAGTACCTCATCATCGCCTTTGCCCTCGATCTAGCCTCTCGCTCACTGCCTCACCTTCGCCCTCGCCACTGGCTTGCTTGCTCGCAAGTTGCCCTTGTCTCTTGGTCCGTAGATGGAGAGTTCACATCTATGGCTTGCTTGCTCTCTTGCTCTCACTGGGTGACTGGGTCGCTCGCCTCTCTTCATTGTCATTGGGATACTTTGGTTTAATCTTTTGAGGTTTGGTTCTGTAACACCTCGCCCTATACAGGCGTGTCACTATAAGGAAATTCCCGGGGTTTTTTTTTTTTTTTTTTTAAAAATCCGATACTCGCGGCGCCTGTGAGCACAATCTTCACATGCAGATGAAACACTCGTCGTAAAACTATAGCCGGCACCCACGATGATCTTAAGAATAGTCTCCACATGCAGATAATATACCCCGAGAGATCCAGTCTTACTTGTTTAGTTAACAATAACAAATCTTAACCGAACGAGACAATATAAACACAGCGGAATACTTAATTAATCAAAGTGACGTGGCCTACCACGTGTTACACACCAAAATGTTCCCATGCCGTCATATGTATACAACATCAATACTAATTATTACAACATCGTCAAGTGATATATAACATCAATGCTTCCAAATTTATATAACAACAACAACTATCAAACAAACACTACTGGCTCATCTGTCATGTCCTCGACCTCGCTGTAGTCCCTGACTGGAACGTTGAATGTTCCAGGGGCATAACCCATGTTAGATGATAAACCATCTAAGTGAAGGTATGAAACAATTATACAATGCATGAAAGACATACGAGCATGGCATACTATACGACAACATGCAAGACACGTCTAACTCAAGATATCACCTTGACATACTTAATCCCTCGAATATCCCACTGTGGCACACGTTCACCTGGTCCAACGTTAATCCCTCGGGTGCACCGTCGTGACACCCGTTCACCTGGTTTAACATTATTCCCTCGAGTGCCCCAGTGTGACACCCGTTCACCTGGATTAACATTGTCCCAATCTCAAGTAGACCCCATACCGCCCAATATGGACCCAACGATGCAATTAGACTTGACCCCACATGATATGAAAATTTACACGCCATGCACCAATATTTTAAAAATAAACAGTTAATGCAATGTAGTGAATATCGACACAACGAATGTAAGTAAATGCCTTGTAAAATAAGCTAAGTCTAGGAGCGTACAATTACTCACAAGAACTCACCAAAAGCACTTAAAAACACTTTCGAGTCAAGATAAGGCTAAAATCAAACCACTCACCTTAATTCAGAAAAGTCCTAATTTTGCCTCGAAAAACGTGCCACACCTCAAAAATTGTGTGATTCTTCTTCCAATGACCCAATTGATTCCTATTTCACCATTTAAGACCTTTGGAATCAATATTTCTATTTTTCCACAATTTCTCTATTTTTATTTATTTTTCAAACATTTCTATCTTCGAAAATTCATTAAAAATACCTAACATCAATTTTCACAAAATATTTTTCCATGATAATTCTTAAAATAATTTTACCTAAATTTTGAAATTAAAAACAAAGAAAAAACATACCTCACGCGCCCTCACGCGCCACCGAGAGGTCCCGCGAGTGGCTGCCACGCGCCGCCGCACAGTCTTCTTCTCCGGTCGTCTTCTCCGATTCCGGCGACGTCCAATGCCCTAAATTCTTATAGGGGCTTGTAGAGCTCTTCAAGGCGACCACAATGGTGCCCTTGATCGTCGGAAAAAGTGGCCGAAGGTGGGTTTAAAACCCAGTTGCAGGTCGCGGCGGCGGCGGTTCGATTTTCCGGCCAAGCTTCCAAAACCCCTCCAAATCTACACCAAACGCTCCCAAATGCTCCAGAAATGATCCTCTCAACCCAAGGAACAAAAGCCCCTTATCCCTCAAGCTCGATTCAAGCAAAAACACAAGAAATTTGAGCGATTTCGTTTTTGAAACCCTCGGCCGAAAACCTCATTTTATACTCGTTTTTGACCCGATTCCTTACCATATCCGGCTCGTTCTTATCCCTTAAACCCATATCCAACCTCTAAACCAATCGAGAAGCCCCAGAACGCGAGCCTAAGCCCTCGAAAGATTTGTCCAAATCAGAAATTTTTTCCGCCATTAAAATCGGTCACCTCAATGCATTTTCCGGCCAATGGTAAGCCCCTACACCTTCATCATTGCCTGAAGCTAGTCTAGCACCTCCCAGGCGACCTTCCCGACGTCCAGAGGAGCTGGCCGGTGACCCATGTGCGGCGGTCGCGTTCACACCTTGGAAATTTTGAAATTTTGCAGTTTAGCCCCTAGTTAAATTTTAATTGCATTTTCTCCTAACCCTAAACACCCTTGAACTATCCAACACTTTCACAACAGCCCTCAAGTTCTATATTTTCCATTTCCTTTTGGAATTTCTGAAAAATTCATCGATTCGACCTTCCTCTGATATTTTGCAAAATCTGCACTTTTGCCTGAACTCTCCTAATTGCGTGCTTTTGACTTCAAACCTTTGAAAATCCCCGATTTTTATCAAATATCGTCTAACTGTGCCATTTCTCGTTAATTGGCTCATCTTAACTTAGTCATTCTTCTTTCGTTTAAGTTTTAAATATTGTACTTAGGCTCGAAACTTTGCTAAATATCATTTTTGACCCATATCTTCAAAAATTCTCTTATTATTTAATACCGGGTATTACAGGTTCAATCTTTGTTGTTGTGTTCTGCTTGGTTTCAAATTCAATATTATGGTTTGTTCTTTTGATTCAATCTTTGGTGTTGTTTCTGTTCTTGTTCTATTTTGCTATGTTGTTGGTTTAATTGAGAAGTTTGTTTCCTAAAGTTATTTTGTCTAGGTTCTTGGCTTCAAATAGCATATTTAACTTTGAAATTTGAAATACTAATTAGTAGAATGCATTAATTTTTGTAACCATAAACTAATTATGTAATTATGAAGACAATAGTTTTATAAATAATATAGTAACTTGCCTTTCTTTTTTCAAAGTTTTTGTTCCTAAGGTGTTAAATAATAAATAAAAATTTGAGGAACATTTACTGCAATTTCACATTATGATGAATTATAATCAACATTATTTGTGCAAAATCCAAATTTGGTCTTTTCTACCTATAAATAGAATTAAAATTGCTGATAATTTTATTTTTACCAACATAATTAATAATGAGCATATGAAACTAAGTTTTTGTTTTGAAGGTAGTTTTATTATGCCTTAAGATAAGGGTTTATTTTCCAAGGTAAATTGTTAATATATATATATATATATATACACACACACAAATATATTGAACTGCAATTGAGTGCTTAAATTTAGATTGATTTCTTTAATTATCAAATTATATTTATTAAATTGTTTCAATAATAGACTAATGTTTGTTCTCATGTCTCAAAGATTGCACTAAGTTCCTCTACCTTGTTAACTTATATTTCCAAGCCCTTGTTGTGCTTGTGATATTAGTATAGCTATTTAATAGAATAGTTTTAGGACAAGTTAATCAATTGAAACACTTATCATGCCATAAGAAAATTTGTTTGTTTCGCTAGACTTTTCGAACTAAGCGTCTCAATAACTAGATAGGTTCTATTGTTAGCCTACTAGGATTGAAACTAAATTGGATTTCAGAGATCTTGATTTTTCTTTTTAATCTTTGCTTAGTCATCTTTCTTAGATATTTGCTGAAACAAAGTACGTAAGGTGGTAGCCAAGCAAGTGGAAAACCACAGGTAAACAACTAAATTTATAATTAGTTTTTGGGGACTAAATTAAGAGATGAATTTATAATATTTGCATTCTTAATATGTTATTAGGCATAAAAAGAGGATTCTATGATATGGAAATTAAGGGTGTGTTTGATTGGAAAAAGATGGAAAATGAAAATATTTTCCATTTCCATGGAAAACAATTCCCACATCCCCTAGTTGCAATTTTCTATGAAAAATGGGTCAAAATATGCTTTAATATTTTATATCATAAAAGTTTTTCATGGAAAATGTTAAGAAATCAAATATGCAAGTATGAAAAATTTTCCATTGATGTGACATTTTCCATGGAAAACAATTCTAATCAAACACAACCTTAGTAATTTTGGTTTAGAATTGAGGAAGTTGGATTAAAGACTTAATTAAGTAGCTTATGGTTAATTAAGTAAGGATTAGTGAAGTTCCAGCTATAGGGAATCTGTAGAAGGTTTCAGCCTACTAACTTCCATAAGGTTTGAAGTTTTTAAGGATTGAAATCAAAAGGAAGCGTGATATTCTTTCTTTATATATATTTGCTTTCTTTTACATATATATAGCTGTATATATATAGTTGGATTTACAAATTATAATGTCTGTTGCTTGTGTATGAGTATTTTCTGCCTTGAAAATAAATTTATGGTTTGAGTTTGCCTATTTTCTTCTTATACTTGTGCCAGTCTTTTTGGAGCTTTTCATTTTACTCTCATGGAATAGTTTTTGCCATGTTTTAAATTGTAGGGTTCATCTCATTCCACATTAGGTTTGTCTTACCTTCTACAATTTAATCTCTTTTGTCATGCATTTCTTTTTTTTTTTTGAGAATAACTTATTTTTCACATTTTAAATGCTACTGTTTGATAATTAGGTTAATTTAATAATTAATTATATTTTAAAAAATAAAAAAGTATTTATTTTAGCAATGCCATTCCATGTTAAAAATATATTTTTTAATTAATTATTTTTAAATTATTTTTAATAAAATAATATTTTTATTTATTTATTTATTTTTTATAATTTTTTAATATATTTTAACGAAGAAAAATTTTCATTGCTAAAATAATTTTTTAATTAATTATTTAATTTTTAATTTTTGTAACTAAAATAATTTTTTATTTTTAAATTATTTATTTATTTAATATCGTTTAGAGATGAAAAATTCGTCACTAAATTTTAACAAAATTACAATATTAGCGACGGAATAAATTTCTGTAGCTAAATTTAAAAAATTACATTTAGCGACAGAAATATTTTCGTCGCTAAAATGTCACTAAATTGATTTAGCAACGCATTTTTTACTTTAGCGATGAAATATTTCTGTTGCTAAAACCCAAAATTCTTGTAGTGATGAAATATATTTAGTTTATATAAAAGATATTAACATAGTCATATAATTTGTTTGTATAATCCGCTCATATTGAACGTTACAAATTAAAATAAAATATCTATTAAAGTATAAATATATATGTGATGATGTAAAAAATCAACTATCAATATATTTATTGAGAATTAGACAACTGGCTTAGACATATAATACTTTGAATCATAAGCGATAGAATCGCTTTCTACTAAGCACTATATATCCATATTTATGTACACATTTTCCATCCCATTTGTCCTTATCCCAACCAATTTTCTATCCAATCTGTCTTTCTCCCTCCCAACTATTCTTCGTTATTCTCCATTTCGCTGCACCGCATTGCCTTCGCTGTTGCTACTACTTTCTTTGCTTGAAACTAAATTGGATTTAAGAGATCTTGATTTTTCTTTTTAATCTTTGCTTAGTCATCTTTCTTAGATATTTGCTGAAACAAAGTATGTAAGGTGGTAGCTAAGCAAGTGGAAAACCACAGGTAAACAACTAAATTTATAATTAGTTTTTGGGGACTAAATTAAGAGATGAATTTATAATATTTGCATTCTTAATATGTTATTAGGCATAAAAAGAGGATTCTGATGATATGGGAATTAGGGTGTGTTTGATTGGAAAAAGATGGAAAATGAAAATATTTTCCATTTCCATGGAAAACAATTCCCACATCCCCCTAGTTGCAATTTTCTATGAAAAATAGGCCAAAATATGCTTTAATATTTTGTACCATAAAAATTTTTCATGGAAAATGTTAAGAAGTCAAACATGCAAGCATGAAAATTTTTCCATTGATGTGACATTTTTCATGAAAAATAATTCTAATCAAACACACCCTTAGTAATTTTGGTTTAGAATTGAGGAAGTTGGATTAAAGACTTAATTAAGGAGCTTATGGTTAACTAAGTAAGGATTAGTGAAGTTCCAGCTATAGGGAATCTGTAGAAGGTTTCAGCCTACTAACTTCCATAAGGTTTGAAGTTTTTAAGGATTGAAATAAAAAAGAAGCGTGATATTCTTTCTTTATATATATTTGCTTTCTTTTATATATATATAGCTGTATATATATAGTTGGATTTACAAATTATAATGTTTGTTGCTTGTGTGTGAGTATTTTCTACCTTGAAAATAAATTTATGGTTTGAGTTTGCCTATTTTCTTCTTATACTTGTGCCAGTGTTGTTGCACAACTTTGACAGGATTATGCTATCTCCTCACTCTGCGACCATAACTCCTACAGTTTTGGTCTTTTTGGAGCTTTTCATTTTACTCTCATGGAATAGTTTTTGCCATGTTTTAAATTGTAGCGTTCATCTCATTCCACATTAGGTTTGTCTTACCTTCTACAATTTAATCTCTTTTGTCAAGCATTTCTTTTTTTTTTAGAATAACTTATTTTTCACATTTTAAATGCTACTGTTTGATAATTAGGTTAATTTAATAATTAATTATATTTTAAAAAATAAAAAGTATTTATTTTAGCGATGCCATTCCATCGTTAAAAAAAAAAATTTTAATTAATTATTTTTAAAATTTTTAAATAAAATCATATTTTTAGTTATTTATTTATTTATTTTAATTTTTAATATGTTTTAGTGATGAAAAATTTTCATCACTAAAATAATTTTTTAATAAAATAATTTTTTAATTAATTAATTATTTTTTATTTTTCGTGGCTAAAATAATTTTTTATTTTTTAAATTATTTATTTATTTAATATCTTTTAGAGATGAAAAATTCGTCACTAAATTTTAACAAAATTACAATATTAGCGACATAATAAATTTCTGTAGCTAAATTTAAAAAATTACATTTAGCGACAGAAATATTTTCGTCACTAAAACGTCACTAAATTGATTTAGCGACGCATTTTTTACTTCAGTGATGGAATATTTCTGTTGCTAAAATCCAAAATTCTTGTAGTGAAACATATTTAGTTTATATAAAAGACATTAACATAGTCATATAATTTGTTTGTATAATCTGCTCATATTGAACGTTACAAATTAAAATAAAATATCTATTAAAGTATAAATATATATGTGATGATGTAAAAAATCAACTATCAATATATTTATTGAGAATTAGACAACTGGCTTAGACATATAATACTTTGAATCATAAGCGATAGAATCGCTTTCTACTAAGCATTATATATCCATATTTATGTACACATTTTCCATCCCATTTGTCTTTATCCCAACCAATTTTCTATCCAATCTGTCTTTCTCCCTCCCAACTATTCTTCGTTATTCTCCATTTCGCTGCACCGCATTGCCTTCGCTGTTGCTACTACTTTCTTTGCTTGCCACCCTTGCCCTACAACCTACTTTGCCTGCATTAGAGAGATTTGGCTAATATTCATGTATATGCAAATAATGTTAGAAAAACTAAATATAAACGCACTGACCTCTGTCCATTATTTGCATGAAAAAACTGTATTAAAATTAACTTGAATGCTTCCAATCAATCAGTTAAATGCACAATGATGGTGTATACCCTCAGATCTGGACTTGATTAGGGACTCAAACTACTTTCAATGTCTAAATGACTATCTTATTTTCCAATTAAAGCAACTCTCTATTTATAGAGTAAACAATGTCAATCTTCATTCAAAACTAACCCCATCAAATTAGTTTGAATTCAATTTGAAAAGCAATTATCACTCTTTATCTAGTGGATAAATATTATGAGATAATTCTTTAATGATTTAAATGATATTTCACAGATAAATAGGACCACCTAATGGATAATTATACTAATAGATGATTACATTAAATGCAATTAATCTAATAGATAATTATAGTCTCCCATTTGGTCCGTACATTTTATCTGACCAGAGAAAACATCTTATATCCATATCTCTTTATTCTTAAGAAAGAAATTAAATACATGAATCATGGCGATAGGTCTTCTACAATTGAGTATTGCCTTCCATATATCACAATAAATCCAATTCCTTCCCCGCTAGTCCCAATGTGATAACACAACTTCATGAATAAACCCTATGTTTATTTGGGTCCAAAACAATTTGTTATTCTCAAACATAAATGTGTACACTCGAAATGAGAAATCAACAAACAACTAAATAAGAGTTTCATTACATCAATAGTTGTTCATACAACTAAATCATATCATGAGACCAATTCCCATTCGCTCTACATGATCCTTAAAAATCTTAATTTGCATGCCTTTAGTTAAAGGATTAGCTATCATCAATTTAGTGCTAATGTGTTCTATGACCATTTTATTTTCCTTAACATGTTCCCTTATGGCTAAATACTTAATGTCGATATGTTTACTTCGACTACCACTCTTGTGGTTTTTAGCCAAGAAAACAACGACTGAATTATCACAATACAACTTAAGTGGTCTAGATATAGAATCAACAATTCTAAAACTTAAAATGAAACTCTTTAACCATACACCATGCAATGTAGCCTTAAAACAAGCAACAAATTCAACTTCCATAGTAGAGGTATAAATTAAGCTCTGTTTGGCACTCTTTTAAGACACGACTCCACTAGCTAACATGAAAATGTATTTAGATGTTGATTTTCGAGAATCAACGTAACCGGCAAAGTTTGAATCTAAGTAACCTTCCACATCCAAATGATCAGTCCGTTTATACATGAGCATGTAGTCCTTAGTCCCTTGAAGGTACCTCATAACCTTTTTAGCAGCCCTTCAGTGGTCCAAACCTGGATTATTCTAATATCTTCCCAACATTCCCATTGCAAATGCAATGTCAGGTCTTGTGCAAAATTGAGCATACATTAGGCTTCCAATAGCTGAAGCATATGGAATGTTGTGCATTTGTTCCTTTTCAAGTTCATTTTTCAAGTATTGATTCAAATTGAACTTTCACCCTTCACAATGGGTGCTACACTTGGTGCACAATATTTCATCTAAAACTGTCTAAAACTTTGTTAATATAGGTCTCTTGAGACAATCCTAGAATGCCTCGAGATCTTTCCTTATGGATCTTTATGCCAATGACATAAAATGCCTCACCCATATTCTTTCATATCAAAGTGTTTAGAGAGAAATTGTTTCACCTCATGTAGCAAACTCTTATTATTGGTTGCAAGGAGGATATCATCCACATATAGGATAAGGAAACATATTTTGCTCCTACTAACCTTTTGGTATATACATTGATCCATGACATTCTCTACAAAATCGAATGAAGAGATAACATCATGAAATTTTAAGTACCATTGTTGGGAGGCTTGTTTCAATCCATATATGGATTTCTTAAGCTTACATACCAAATGCTCACTATCACTAGAGGAGAATCCTTCTTGTTGTTTCATATAAATCTATTCCTCTAGTTCTCCATTAAGGAATGCAGTTTTCACATCCATTTGATGCAATTTCAAATCAAAATGTGCTACTAATACCATTATTATACGAAAAGAATCTTTCTTGGATACATGAGAGAAAGTATCCGTGTAATCGATTCCTTCCTTTTGAGTGAATCCTTTACCAACAAGTCTTGCCATATATCTTTCAAAGTTTCATAATGAGTCTTGGTTTTAAAAATCCATTTATAGCCAATGGCCCTAACCCTATTAGGCAACTAGATAAGATCCCAAACTCCATTAGTTGCCATGGAATTCATCTCACCTTTCATAGCATCATACCACAATTTGGATTCATTGAAACTCATGGCTTGTGAAAACATTTTAGGATCATTTTCAACTCCAATGTTATAGTCAGATTCTTGAAGATACACAACATAGTCATTAGGTATGGTTGATTTCTTTATTCTAGTTGATCTTCTTAATGTTATGTTAATATCCTCCTAAGGAGTATCTTGCACAACTGGTTGTGCAACAGTATCCTCTTGAGAAGTATCTTGCACAACTGGTTATGCAATAGTATCCTCTTGAGGAGTATCTTACACAGCTGGATCTTTTAGATTGCTATCAGCAGCTTGTGGAATATCAAAGACTAATTGTATAACACCCATTTGACCTTGAGGGGTACTATGAACTTCAGTTAGTCTTTCACTTGAAATGGGAGTTAGAATATCTGAATAATCTTTCTTAGAAGAGACCAAATTCTGAGATTGATTACTCCCACTAATCAAGTCATTCTCAAGAAATTTTGCATTTCTTGATTCCATAATCCTAGTGATGTGAGATGGATAATAGAATCTATAACCCTCGGATTTTTTTACATATCTAATGAAATACCCACTTACAGTCCTTGGGTCTAGTTTCCTTTCTTGTGGATTATAAACTCTTACTTCAAACGGGCATCCCTAAGTGAGTATATGTCGCAAACTCGGTTTCTAACCCTTAAATAACTCAAATGGCGTCTTAGGGACAGCCTTGGTTGGAACCCGGTTTAATATATACGCAGCCATTTTAAGAGATTTAGTCCACAAGGATTTAGGAAACTTAGAGCTACTAAGCATACTCCTCACCATGTCCAATAATGTTCAGTTTCTCCTTTCAGCTACACCATTTTGGTCTGGAGACCTTGACATGGTGTATTGGGCCACAATCCCATTTTCCTCGAGAAACCTAGCAAACAGATCAGGTACTTGTCCATCCTCAGTGTATCTTCTATAATATTCTCCACCTCTAACTGACCTCACAATCTTAATTTGCTTACCACATTGTTTTCTCTACTTGCCTTGAAAATCTTAAAGGCATCTAATGCTTCATTCTTGTTATGAAGCAAGTAGAGATACATATATTGTGAATAGTCATCAATAAATGAGATGAAGTATTTCTAACTATATGAGTCCATATCTGGACTACAAATATCCGTATGTATGATCTCCAATATTTTTGTACTCCTCTTGACATCTTTCTTTGACTTATTGGTCTGCTTTCCCTTTTTGCAATCCACACAAGTATGAAAATCAATAAAATCAAGAGCATTGAGTACTCCATCATTTACTAATCTTCCAAGCCTTTCATTGGAGATATGTCCCAATCTCCTATGCCACAACATAGAGGAATCCTTATTCATTACACATCTTTTAATACTTGCATTGATTTGGGCATGCATTACATTACAAGAGGCATTGTTTTGCAAATTAATTTTGAAAAGACCATCAGACAATGTACCATTCCCAACAAGCTCAGATTTATAAAACAAATTAAATGAGTTTTTGATAAATTAAAAGAATATCCAAAGGGTACGAGTCTGGAAATTGAAATTAAATTCATAGAGAAATTGGGAATATAAAAAGTCTTTTCTAAATCTAAAATAAAGCCAGAATGTAAAGTCAGCTTGCATGTCCCAATTGCCTCCACATGTGAACCCATCTTGTTGTCTAAATAGATGCTTTGGTCACTTCCCACTAGTTTCCTTTTGTTTAGAAAATCCTGCAAGGTATTTACAACATGGATTGTAGAATCATAATCAATCCACCATGTGTTATGACAAACATCAATCATATTAGATTCATAACATATAAGTGAGGTTAGATTACCTTTCTTCTCAAGCCATGTCTTAAATTTGAGGCAATCCTTCTTCAGGTGTCCTTTTTTTTCTGCAGAAAAAACACTTGGATTCCTTCTTTACTTTGGGTTGGATGGATATTTTACCTTTTCCTTTATGCCTTGCTTGAGTAGTCTTATTCTTTCCTTGAGTGGCCATATGTGCACTCTCTCCTATTTCCATAATCAGCCTCCCTTCTTCTTGAACACACATGGTCAATAGTTCATTAATAGACCTTTTATTTTTATGTGTGTTATAAGAAATTTTAAAGGGTTTATATTGCTGTGGGAGAGAATTTAAAATGAAATGCATAAGGAAAGAATCCAACATCGTAACCTCAAGGGATTTCAGTTGAGCTGTAATGTCCCTCATCTTCATGATGTGCTTGCACACACCTTTAATACCAGTGAGCCTCATTTATAACAACCCGATAAGGGGGGTCTAGAATATTTTTGCATTTTTGAATTTTTTTTATATGTGGCATATTTTGGGTGTGGATAATATAAATGTTTAGAATGTGTAATATGTTGTAAGAGCCAAAATGAATAAATTGTGTGTGTGTGTGTGTGTGTGAAGGTTTAAGTAAAGCCAAGTGAGTAGAATTGAAAATTTAAAGTAAGAGAGTTGTTGAAAAGTTAAAGGCCAAGTGGTTGAAAATTCAAATGTGGAAAAGTCCATAATTGTGGGCTTGAAATTGAAAGGAAATGGGGCTGCCAATTGGGGGGCCTTGTATGTGTATATATATGCATTTTCCATTTATTTAAATGATGAAAAGGGGGAGGAGGACTAAGTGGGCATTTGAATAGTTCATGAGGGCGAAATGGGAAGAGAGAGATGTTAAAAAAGGGTGCCTTAGAGAGAGAAGTCAACCCATTCTTCTCCTCCTCACATTCCTCTCTACCCCAAATCCTTCTTTTCTTTCAAGGGGAGCTTCAAGGAAGGGATCAAAGGCTGAATTTAGAGGGCTCTTGGAGGAGTCTTGAAGACCCAAGCTTGAGGTTCATCTTCTTCCAAAAATCTTTCGTTCAAAATAAGGTAAGTTCTTACTTGCACTATTCTTCTCATTTTGTGTGCAAGCTTCAATTTTTCTCTCCTTGTATGGTTACAAATCTTTCTTTACGGTCTTATGGGTTCATGGATGTCTTTGGGTTGGGAGGTTGTGGTTAATTTGTGAAATCTTGGGTGTTGTGATGTGGGTTAGGGTTTTTTCATATAAATTTGGTTGATTGAGTTGTAAGATTCCTCCCCAAAAATTTTGGTAAATTGGTTTTATAATTGTGATGAGATCTCATTCTACCTCATCATTTCATAAAAATGATGTATGTGGGATTTGAATTGATCATTATGGGTGTTGGGGACGGATTTGGGTGATTTTTGGGTGTTTTGGTTCGTCCATTCACAATTCTGGGCTGTCAAGTTGACTCGATTGCATCCCAAGTTGACTCGGCACTTCTAGCTCTTTGCCAAGTAAACTTGAGGGTGGTTCTAGTCGACTCAACATTAGTCAAGTCAACTCGTTTGAGCCCTAGTCACTCGATGCAAGTCGACTCAAACTACTCATGTCCGGCTATTTTGGCCATAACTTTCCATACAAATATCAGAATTGAGATACGTTTTTTTTTTTTTTTTGTAACCTAGAATCAAAGGGATTTGATTTGGTATATTATTTGGTCCATTTTTCCAAGTTTTGAAATCATGAGTTCCCTTTGAATTGCTTGCTCAAAATCAAGTGGTTTGGAAATTTGGTCTATTGAATGTTCTTTGTTTTGTCTATCCCTTCTATGGATGAAATCATGACTCGTTCCCATTTCCTTGCATTGTAAACCTTGTGGTATTATTGGATTCATGTTGAGTCTTGCTGAAAGCCAAATAGTGTTCGATTCACCCTATCTTTCTTAAGGAATGACGTATTTCTTGGTTAGGGTTCAGGTATACAAGACCTTGGTGTTGTCTTGCTTGGATTTTATTTCAAATCATAATTTCTATCTAGTGTTTCCCTAACATTAATCTTTTCAAATACTTATGTCTATCAAATAAATCGGGATATCGGTGAGTATAAAAAGGGGGTAACAATATTTTGAGAATGCATTATTCCATGTGGTCGGTAGTAAGGATGCATAGTACATGGTGGCATACATGTGTGCGTTTTGAATTATTTTGTATGGCATTAAATGTGCATGTGAACAAAGGATATCCTAATAATGCCAGCAGGCTTACATCTGGCTGTGGGGGCTTTGGCCCAAAATGCTGCCTGGTGTTAAACCAGTGTGGGTGGATGATAATCCACAAGAATATGGAATACCATCTAGTGCGAACCAAAGCGTGGGTGGACGAAGATCCACATCATTTATGCATCTCACATGGGTTTACACATACATTTCCATAGAGCATGGCATTGGGCATGATGATTAATATTTAAACATGGTGAAAACTTCTCAACCTAATCTCATTTATCTTGTTCTCATTGTTAGTCCCTCATGGTAAGAGAGTCTCTGATGCTTGCAGTTGAGATATCATGTTTTTCTTATCTTGATTAATTCATTATGCCTTTATTTGCTATACGAACTTGCTGAGCCTTATGGCTCATATTGCTTCTTTGCTTCATTCTAGGTAAAGACAAGGGAAAGGCAAATGAGGGTGGTGAGTCTAGCCAGGTTTGAGTGGGTGTAGATATGTGTACATACTCACTCCAAGCCTGTGGTCCTTGGGGGTTGTTTTTTAGGGTGAATGGCTAAAAGTTGTATTGGATGTATTTTAATTTTTTGCCCTTCTCATTATTTTGTTATGTATGGGTTGATGTACCCGATTAAAAAATTGATGTCATGTTTCATTATTATGTAAGCTTCTTTTGAAATGGAAATGAAGTGGGTATCTTATGGATTTTTGTTTTGGTGCCTCTTTCTAGCGACCCTCTCACAGACCTTCTATGCTAGCAGATGTTCTGGGAAGTGGGCCGTTATATCATTGATAATAACTTTACCATTAGGGGGCTGGCAAGTGCCTTATCTAAAGACTCAAATTGTTCATCAATAGCCTTTAGCAATTTATTGATCGTCTTGCATTCTGGAATTGAACCATGAATACTAGCAGAAATCTTGGTTCGAATGAACATCATATTGAGGCGATTAGATCGATCCCATTGTTCATGCTCATTAATTTGAGCCTTAGTGCTAGTAGGATTGACTGTAGGTGGTTCAAATTTTTGGATTTCATAGTTAATATTTATGCACCCTAATCGCAGAAGGATCATTTCCTTCCACTCCTTATAGTTATCACCATTCAAATCATAAACATCACACTTCATATCAAATAAATTCATAGGTAAAGCAGTTGCAAGAATAAAACATATAATCATGCTCATGTAATTGAATGTGAGGCTACTATAACTTAATGTCATGTTTTACCAATGTAAAGCATGCAACAATAATGAATCACTAACATATAACAACTGCCTGTGGGCTAAGTTACTATTTTTAAATTGATTCATAATGTAAGCTTTATGATGTGACTGGCAAATTATATTCCTTTTCTTAATTCCTGTGGGTAAATTAATAAAATAATTTGTTAATTTATATCATTTAATTTTACGTGACCTTTGCAACTCAATATATAATTTTAATTAATTAAAGATGTTGTGGTTAGTCTTCAATTAATCAAAATTATATTGATCACATGAAATTTATTTAATTTGATCATAATCAATCATGTATAAGCAAGTAATTAATTTATGCATATATAACAGCAATAATTATGCATAAACAATATCAATCCACTTAATCATGTATTAAAAATTAACATGAGAATATAATTAATTGCATATGCATAAACATTATCATGATTGAAACTGTAAGTAATTTACTTAAGCATGTAATTTAATAATTAAACAAGAGATTAATATAATCAATTGCATAAAAATAAATTATTGTAAGCTAGAAAATTAAATCCCACTCTCGCCTTTATGTGGAGTTAATTCAAACATGGATTTTGAGGCATATTTAGGGGAAATAAACCTCGCTAATGGAATTGGGGACCCTAAAAATGGATTGATTACCAAAGTTAGATGGCCTAAGGCGATGTGTGGCTACCAGATCTACATTAGAAGATCTGGTTTGGGTCCAGTACAGAGGGTCAACCCAGCACCTTAATGGGCTAACTTAATGTGCGTGAGTCACAAGCACCTAATGGCGCGACCCAGATCTAACCCGGTGGCTCGACCCAACACCCAATGGGCTGACCCACCTTCTTCCCCAATATATTCTAGGGTTTTCACCATTGCCAACCACCCTCTTTCCCCTATTCTCCATTCATGCTACCGACGCCTCTTTCCCCTTTCATCACCGGTCACCCAATTGATAACCAATCAATAGATAATGAAAAGGAAACCCAAAAGATAAGCCATGACCCATGAGGAGTCGACCACCATCGTCGATGACAAATGATGCCTCTGGTCACACTAGCCATCGATGAGATCTAAGCCAAAACGATGACCCACGCCATCAGCCAAATGGAAACAAATACCCATCGGCCATGGCTACGCTCATAGTGAGTCAACGTCGGTGAACACAACAACCCCTCGACCATGGAAAATTGAAGATGGTGAACGACGACCCACGACTAACCCAAGACAAGTCGGCCTCTGTGAAGAGCTTTGGCCACCGGTCATGGAAAAACATAAAGCCATGGCTGTTTGAACATGGTTAAGCAATTGAAAAAATCGTGGTCAGAGGAGCTTAAATCGGCGACAATGGTAGAGGTTAATCACTGGCTAATTTAGAAGCCAGCCCGCAATTGACTACTGGCCATGGCCCATTCACAACGCAAGAAGGAACTGACGACCATGGTGAAGAGAACGATCATTCACGGCGATGCGAGAAATCCAGCCATGGGTCATTGCCACCCCACGATCGCTGGCAACATGAATGGCTGCGATATAAGCGGCCGTCGGAGATGATCATCCATGGCTAAAACACAAGCAATAAAATGCCAAAAAAATATTTTACAAAAAATTCAATATTTCCTTAATAAAAAAAATCGTTATACAATGAGATTTTTAGCAAATAAGGAAGAGATACAACAGGTTCTGATACCAACTGTTAGAAAAACTAAATATAAAATACACTAACCTCCAACCATTATTTGCATGAAAAACCTATATTAAAACTGACTTGGATTCTTCCAATCAATCAGCTAAATGCACAACGATGGTATATATATGCCCTTAGATTTGGACTTGATTGGGGATCCAAATTGCTTTCAATGTCTGTATGACTGTCTTATTTTCCCATTAGAGGAACCCTCTATTTACAGACTAAACAATGTCTATCTTCATTCAAAAATAACCACATCAAATTAGTTTGAATTCAATTTGAAAAGAAATTATCACTCTTTATCTAGTGGATAAATATTAGGAGATAATTCTTTAATGGTTTAAATGATATTTCTCAAGATAAATTGGACCACCTAATGGATAATTATACTAATAGATAATTACATTAAATGTAATTAATCTAATAGATAATTACATATAACACATTGGGTAAAAACATTTGACAGATAGGTCATACCTATCGACTATTATAATAAGTTTGGTCGTTAGAGACTGTAGCTCCAACAACCATATCCTAATCTATTATCCAACTCTCACTGTATTTATCTCTTCCTTGAAGCTAACAAAATTTTTGTGTATATATATAGAGAGAGAAAGAGAAAGAGAGAGAAAGAGGCAAAGCATGCAAAGGGAAATATCGACGAAAGAAGTTTCTATGTGTCTCCTATTTTCTCTAAGTGTGTATCACAATAAATTGAGAGATAGATTGAGAGATCTGTGTATGTGTTGGAGAGTATATGTAAAGAGCTTGTATATATATATATATATAGTTTTAAGTTCTTGAGGCTTTTTGTAATAAGTCTTGTAGTCCTTGTTTCTATAGTGATTGACTAGGGATCTCCCTTGTCGTGAGAAGGATTCATTTACGAATCCGAACACGTAAATCTCTGGTGACTTTTGTGTGTGTGAGTGGGGTGGTTGTGTTCTGTGTTCTTATTTTCTTCTTGTATTTCATTTTTGTTCTTGATCCATTAATCGAGAGCCAAGATTGAACAAGTCAGTAGAAAGCATATCAAAACAACACCCTGTTGGTCCCTTAAGGTATGACCACTCAAGAGGGGGGTGAACTGAGTGATTAAAATTTTTCTCAATTTTAATAAATATTATTGATTAATAATTATTTAAGAATATATATTTGATAAATATAATAAATTATATTTGATATAAATAATAAATGTAAGCCACAAGATATAACAAAAATAAATACAACGAGGCACAAGACAATTTATAGTGGTTCGGTGTCTTCACACACATCTAGTCCACTCTCTCAAGGTGTAACCACCCTTGGGGTTCTATTAAAATAATTTCACCAAGGTGTGTGTGAAGACACCGAACCACTATAAATTATCTTGTGCCTCACCTTGAAAAGTAGATACACACCTAGATTACAATGGGTTATAGGCAACCACTACACCAAGGTTTTCTTCCTAGCTTACCTTGAAAACTAGATTCACCTAGATTTTAATAGTTCTAGGAAACCTATACAATCCACAATGGTAATTTAAATGTTACAAATAATTTGTCCACACTTGGAAACAAATAAGAAACTAAGAACAAATTATACAAGGCAATAATATTTAAATAAATAAATAAATTTGAAACCTCAAATGAATAAGTTCAGATTTATCGTAGAAGACTTGAAGAACTTTTCTCCTCTTGCCTTGTGGCTTTTTGGTGGATGTGCAATAATGATTTGAGAGCCTTGGATTGCTTGGATGTTTTGCTTGAGAGTGTTTGAGAGCTTTCAGGTGCTTTGGATATGCAATGGAAGCACTTGGATACTCAAAAAATGAGTTTAGGGGGTATTTATAGCCATTTTGTGCATTTTTTCAACGGTTAAAAATCTGACCGTTATAGCAGAAAAACTTAGTATAACTTGAAATTAATATGTGCACTCAAACCACAAACTAAAATCCTTTTAAACTAAGATCCTTTTAAACTGAGAGCCTGAGCTTGGCTCGTCAATTGAATTGATGAACTAAGCCTGACCCAAGCTCGAGCTCGGGCTATGTTAATCGAGTTAGCCCAAGCTCAAGCCAAGATTTTAGGCTAAACATGAGCTTGAGCTTGAGCCTGTGCTCAAATTTTCCAAGTCAACTTAGCTCATTTGCAACCCTAGCTTCTCATTCTTGGAATATTCAGTTTGACAATGAGATCAAAGAGTTTGGTTTCATTAGGAATCTGGACAAGCCTTATGTGTACAAGAAAGTTAATGGGAGTGCACAAGCATTCCTTATATATCTTATACGTGGATGATATTCTCTTTATGGGGAATGATGTTGGCATGTTGATGTAGATAAAGATATGGTTTTCCAATAAATTCTCCATGAAAGATTTGGGAGAAGTGACCTACATCTTGAGAATTAGCGTTTATAGAGATAAAGTGAGGAGATGGATAGATCTCTCCCAAAGCCTGTACATAGTGAAAATGCAAAAGAAGTTTAGCATGGAGAATTCCAAGAAGGGCTTCGTGCCCATCCGGCATGGAATTCATCTCTCTAAGGGGATGTGTCCTACTACTCTGAAGGAGAAAGAGAGCATGCAGAAGATGCCCTATGCTTTAGCAATTGGGAGTTTGATGTACACTATCCTATGTATGAGGCCTAATATTGCCTATGAAGTGAGTGTCACTAGCAGATATTAGTCTAACCTAGATTTAAAACATTAGGTGATCGTAAAGAATATCCTGAAGTACTTGAGAAGGACTAAGGATATGATTCTAGCCTATGGAGAAGATGAGCTCCGTGTTCACAGATTTAGACTGATCTGATATTGATGATAGAAAGTTTACATCCAGGTTTGTGTTTGTTTGCAATGGTGGAGCAGTTTGTTAGAAGAGTTCAAAGTAAGAGATAATTGTTGATTCCACCACGGAAGCAAAGTATGTTGCGGCATGTGATGTAGCAAAAGAGAGTGTTTGGCTCAGAAAGTTCCTCATTGAATTGGAAGTGGTTTCATCCATTGAGTTGCTGATACCACTATATTACGATAATAATGGAGCTATTATAGAGGCCAAAGAACCCAAGTCTCACCAGAAGTTCAAACACGTCGAGTGACTCTTCCATCATAGCACGTTGGGACATGCAGTTATAGAACATCAAGTCATTAGAAAATGTCACAAACCCATTGACTAAAGTGATATGCAGGCATAATTGGATCGCCATCTTGAAAAGAAGGGTATTATATACTAGGTGAGGATATAGTAGAGCCTTGTAAATCAACATTAGTGCAAGTGAGAGATTGTTAATGATGTATGCCCAAATACTGGATTTTTGATGACATCTAGTATGTAACAGGGATACAT
Organism: Diospyros lotus; assembly: GCF_014633365.1. NCBI lineage: Eukaryota > Viridiplantae > Streptophyta > Magnoliopsida > Ericales > Ebenaceae > Diospyros > Diospyros lotus. The sequence continues at coordinate 7,671,062 of NC_068348.1, forward strand.
GTATTATATTCTTGCAATTAATAAAATGGTCATTTCTTTATTCATTGCTTTCCAAATGTGTATGAATGAGTCCTTAGATTTCGTAATGGTCATATTCTTAAGTTGTTAAGAATATGTGATAAGAATCTATAACACAGGATTTTTAAAGGTATTCCTAGTCCTTAGATTCATCAGATGGGGACTATGATGAATTAATTATGGAATAGCACACGGGCTACTAATTTTGAATAGTATGAGATACTAATGATAAAGAATGGTGAGTCACATGCCATACTGAATGAGATACGATTCGTAGGCATGTGGGTGGATGTTGGTTGAGCATCTACTGAATGTGATGTTTGTGATAGACCATATGGCTGAGAGGATTAATGATTTTTTGCTAGTTTTCGATTGTGTATCTGATCCTCAGACCAGAGGTGACATAGTTATCTTGTGCACTTGTGTCAGAGATTTGTCATTGAGCGAAACCATCTGGTGTGATAGGAGGGAATGCTCTTTGTGTGATCTTTGTGCAGTGGTGTATGGAGGTAAATGCTCACCAATGGGATCCATTGACCTCCATTGTAGGGGTGAACATCTTATGCGGTCACAGTTGGTTGTGGTTGGAAAACCCCTAGCTAGGATGTGCATGATCAAAAAGAGTTTTTGATGTAAAAAAGAGTTCCAATGTGTCATCACGACCACACCGTACTACATCTCAGCATAACTACCAAGTTTTGTGAGTTTAATCAATCCATAACCTCACTTGGTCGGGATGTTAGTCAGTAGAGGGATTATAATGCATGGTAATCAAGAGCCCTAATAGGTTCATTGAAGTATTGACTTCATTTCCATTAGGATAGTCCTAATATTATACTAGAGGTCACTCAGGACCTTTCAGGGTGATATGAGGAAATGAAGAGTTTCTCATAGAAGACTAAAATGTTCGGTCAGTGTTAAAGAAAACCATACACATATTGGATAATGCATTGGATTAGTGATTCCTTGATGTCGTGTGTTCTCAATCATCACTAAGAGTTAATAACAATGATAGATGTGTAGTTCAGAGTTAATAAATGGATTAACAATATGTTAAGAGTTAATAGAGGGAGACTATTAAGAGTTAACAGGGGGACCTTGGTTCCATTAAGAGTTAGTGGAAGGGCCATTAAGAGTTAATGACAAAGCTAGATGCAATTTGATGAAACTTGGAGAGAAAGGCCAGAAATGGCTGATAGTGGTTCTTAAGCGATCAATAGTTTGCTTGAAACTATCGACCGATTGTCTCAAACGGTCGACAGTTTCATGCTATGTGATTAGATTCCGTGTACTTTTCTTCCGTTGTTTCAATCGGTAGAAGAAATTGAAAGAAGTAGAAAAGAAAAGGAGAGGCATATGAGATACGTTAACAACTATTGCCATTCTCTCTTCTTCTTCTTCTTATTCGTTTAGCCACTATTCATCATCTTTTTTCTTTAGCTCCATCGCTCTCCTCTCTTTTAGCTCTTTGCTTTTTATTGGTCCAAAGGTCATGAGAACCTAAGACAGCTTGAAGTGATCACCTTTGTTCTCACTTGTTTAGCATGTGGGTGAGACAAAGGGTTCTAGTGTAGCCTAGGCGTGGACCAACTTGGTCTCTTGCATATGTGAGAGTGGCTTGGTCTGCCAAGGAAGTAGGTGCCAAAGCAGATTGGCTGGGTGAAGTTATTCGTGACTGAAGGAGTTCAAGCGCAAGTGCATCACAGAGGCAACATGCGGCAACATCTCAATGGAATGAGATAAAAGTTACTTTGGTATTTCATTTTGATGCATTTGTATTTGCGTATGGTTGTATATACCTAGTCTTGCAAGGGTTATTTTGCACAATTTCTGCTACGTGTGTCTTTAAAAATGTTTTGAAAACCTCAGTGACTCCCTTGCATGATACACTAAGGGTTGGTGCATTCCTTTCACTTTCTACTACCAAGTCTTGCGTAGATGAATCATTACTCAATTACTAACTCGATTATTTCTAACTCAATAGAAAGTTACATTATATACTCGAATACAAACACTTATTTAGTTAAGTATACTTCATCTTTACTTGATTAAGCTTACATTTGTAATTGATTACTTTTAGAATTGATTGAGCACTACTCAATTACAAGATTCTTACACTCGATTATCTAGAACTTGGAAAATTTAACTAAACCTTTTCTGATTATTGAGATACTTGATTAACAAAGATCATGCCTTAAGTTGATTTGGATAAATTACTCAATTAAAAAAATTACTGACACGATTTATTTACAAATCATTCTTAATTGTTTTTGTTGAAGGAAAAGATAAAATGAGAAATAAAAGATCCAATCGCACTCAAACACAAGGGATTTTTACGTGGAAAACCCTAAAAAGGAAAAACCACTGCTGTCAAGACGACCGAGAAAAATATCACTATGTAGTAAAGTTTACAACTACAAAACCCAATATTCTCTCTCTAAACTCAAGTCCCAATTACACCCAATTCCTAACTCTCATTGATCTCTCACAAGTGATTTGCTCTTCTTAACTAACAAGCCAACCATCCTATTAATAGACTAGTTTATTTGTTCAACAAGGTTAAGGTTTCCTTATCCACCAAGACTAAGGTTTCCTTACTTATCAACAATTTTCAACTGACTATAAAATAGGATTACAAACTAAACAAGAAACTAATTAGAAATAGGAAATAATCTTTAAGACTAATTAGGATTTCTCGCTAAAAATCCTAACAAACCACCACCTCAGCAAGAATTCCTAAAAACATGCGTTCATTCTCTGACGACAACCATGACTATCTATTACTGATAATCACCATGATCTCTATCGCCAAGATCACCGTACCCCACCATAAAAGGTACAACCACTTAGGCACATATCGCCCTAAGATTTTCATGGCACAATGTCGAAAAATATCTTGCTGAAAAACTATGGTGCAACCCCCATGCTTGACTTCTTTGGGAGCTTTTTAGCCATTGACATCCTTTCCACCATACACCTTGCATCACCCCCAAGCCAATGCCCATGCGCAAACTTTGAGGACCTGCTAGATGTATCACATCCTCTTTCATGGCAACTTTGGTGATCTAGCAACATGCCATGAGGATGCATCCATATCTTTTAGAGGAGATCTTCATCTCCCACAAAATTGAGAGATGAACTTCCAACGTCACAATCTTTGGAGGCATTTTCCAGACTTGCTCCATCAGTGCGACAATCCCTTTTCACATGACCGGATTGTTTGCACTTCTAGCATATGACTTTCTTCTTGGAGTTCTTCTTCCAATTGCTGACTAGTGCTAAATCATCAAAAGTTTTATCTTCACTGCTCAGCCTTCTTTCCTCAAAAATTAATTTATTTGCTACCTCACCAAATCTTATGGTTGGACCCCCATGCATCAAAAGAGGCTTCATATGTGCATAGAAAGATGGAAATGACCAGATGAGTTTTAGTGCTTTGTCTTCATCATCTATTTTAACTCCAATTGCTTCTAGTTTAGCAACAATTCCATTGAGTGCCCCCAGATGATCAGAAATTTTCATACCTTCAGTCATCTGCAATTTGTGAAACTGCTCTTTCAGGTAAAATTGATTGTAGACGCTTTGGCTTGATACAATTCTTCAAGCTTCTCTCAAAGTTCCTTCCCGCCAAATAATCCTTGAACATTGGCAAGAACATTCTTGGGTAAGCATAATCGAATTGTACTTGTAGCCTTCAAATCAAGTTCCTCCCAATCATCATTGCTTATCATGGATTTTCCAAAACTAGCACCAGTCGTTTCTTTACTAGATTTTTTTGAGTCTTTAGGCATGGGTTTGCCTTTCAACGCCTTGTGTAACCTGTATTGGATCAAGATATCCTTTACTTGTATTTACCACAAGCCAAAATTGATCTTCCCATTGAACTTTTCAAAATCAAACTTCATCACGCTTGGCATATCCTTTGTGTACTAGGCGACCGATAACGAAACCTCTGATACCACTTGTTGAAGGAAAAGATAGGATGAGTAATAAAAGATCCAATCGCACTCAAACACAAGGGATTTTTACGTGGAAAACCCTAAAAGGGAAAAACCACAGCCATCAGGACGATAGAGAAAAATATCACTATGTAGTAAAGTTTACAACTACAAAGCCCAATATTCTCTCTCTAAACCCAAGTCCCAATTACACCCAATTCCTAACTCTCACTGGTCTCTTACAAGTGATTTTCTCTTCTTGACTAACAAGCTAACCGTCCTATTTATAGACTAGTTTTCTTTGTTCAACAAGGTTAAGGTTTCCTTGTCCACCAAGACTAAGGTTTCCTTACCTATCAACAATTTTCAATTGACTATAAAATAGGATTACAAACTAAACAAGAAACCAATTAGGAATATGAAATAGTCTTCAAGACTAATTAGGATTTCTCGCTGAAAATCCTAACAGTTTAATTTAGTCATCATCCTTTAATCAAATTTACTAATTTTCTCATTGAATCAAAACATCAAAATTCTTAACAATCTCCCTTTTTTGATTTATGAGCCTATTTGATGGTGAAAAAACACATTACTACATGGGTCTCCCCCTAAACATATTGAGAGGCTTTCCTTGAATATAATAATCCTTTTTGATTTTTGATCTTTTTCTCCCCCTTTTTGTCATTAACAAAAGAGGCTCCCCCTAAAATTAACAAAGAGGTTGAATGACAATGCTCCTCATAACATATTGAACATTTGTATATGATTTACTCCTATTATTTTATATGTCTGAATTCATTTATATATGACCATATATAATAGCGAAAAGAAATTAATGGAAAATTGATCTTTCATTGATAAGAAAAATTACATGTAGGAAATTACATTGATTTGTAAATAAATAAAAAAACATAAAAATCCTATTCTAGGGTTGGTGGAGGACCTTCTTTGCCTTTGTAATACCTCAAGAGCCCAAGGTCGGTCCAAGAAGGGACTCTAGAGAAGCTAGTATATATATCGAGGATAGTAAAGAAGGAAACAATACCAGCTGAATACTTTTTGGGCTGAATGTGGATAAAGAACTTGCAGGTTAAGCATGATTGAGTTAGGGTAGCTCAAGGATTGGTGATCCTAGGAAGTACGCATAGGCCCATTAGGGTAAGTTGATATGGTCCTTCCTATCGCTTGATGCAGAATGTTACAACCTCCTCATCCTTCTTCTTTTATTTTAGTTTTTGAAGATCTTTGGGAAGTTGATTTTATTTTTCCAATGGTCTTCATAGTTGTTTTGATCTCAACTAAGCTTTCTTCCATTCTTGTTGTCTTTCCTCTAGTTTGTCTACTTTGGAAATTAGTTCTTCCTACCTTTCTAGAAGCTTTGTGAGATATCTTGTGAGGAATTCAATTATGGGATTCCTCATGGTTTTTGTAGGCTATTGGGATGATGATGGAGGGACTTGAGGAGTTTGAGAACCTGACAGAGTTGATAGAGTAGATGGGGGTGCTGAAGGATGGGAATTTCCAGCACCTTGAGTAAGAGGGTTAGATGGAGGATTACCCTCTTCAAGGTGTTCTGGTTTCTCTTCCTTAGAAGGCATTTTCTGGACCCCATTTTGAAATTTGATTCTCATCCTCTTAAGAGTTTGACTAGAATATGTATCAAAGGAGGAATTAGATATGGACCTTTCAAGGATAAAACCATGGGTTTTATGAAGAACAAGGGTAACAAGCATCCTAAATGGAAGCTTGCCAAATGTTTTGGTAATGATAGAATCATACATACGAGAGAAAAGAAAACATGGAAGGTAGAAATGAAGATTGTTCATGGCACACCACATAAGTAGTTGGTTAGTGTAAGTGACAATATGGAATGATCCTCCCCTAATGTTGATTGATGTGACAATAAAGTGGTGAAGGAACCTATGTTTTGGGTCTAAAAACTCATTTGATCCTGGGTGATTTACTACCAAAAATGTTTCCTTCATTCCAATGAGGGCAGGCCAAATTTCATCATAGTCTAAGTCTAACTCGTCTAATACTTTTTCATAGGGTGAAAGTTCTAAAAAACCAACTAGCCTTTTAACTGTGAATAGGTATTTTGTTCAATGAAATCTAAACTTAATGTTATCTGTGATAAATGATAGACACCCAAGAGGGGGGTGAATTGGGTTTTCAAGAACTTCTTAGATTTAAAGTCTTTTAAGCAAAGGAAACTATTTGGTGTTTTAGAAAAATTCAAAAGATGAATATAAGAGATTTTATTGAAAGATGAAACTCTTGGTGATTTAAAGAAAAAATGATGTAAGTATAAATTGAATGACAATTAGCTTTGCAAGATCAATTTATATAGGTGAGAATATGAACTTTGAAAGTTGGAAACAAAAAGTAACTTGCACAATTGAAATGAAGAAGTATAAATAATGCAGCACACATAGATTTATGGTGGTTTGGCTCAACTAACTTAATCCACTTCCTTGGCTCCTCACCAAGGACTTTAACAATCCACTATAGCTTTTACTGGCTCAACTACAACCTCAGCTTTTCACAGGTGCAGCTGTAACTTCCATTGTTCACAAGCTCAACAGAAACAAATACAATCAGTTTTTAAAGATGCAACCAAAATTGTTGCATTTTCAAAGGATAAGGCATAACCTCTTGTCTTTTAGGGTTTAAGCGTAACCGTAACAAGATAAGAAATATTACAATTTAAAAGCACTTGAGAAGCTCTTACAAGATTTAGAACAAATAGCAAGAATGACTTCTCACAAAGAAAAGAGAGATAGAAAGAATGAAAAGAATATAAGCACTCATTCTCTCTTTTCCTAATAGAAGATGAAAGCTTAAATAATCTCTTTGGCTCAAGATAGTACGAAGAATTCTAGAATTACAGCTTTGATCTTCATCATCATCTCTTTTTATAATTGTTGTCAAATAGAAAGAAATCTATAAGGACAACCTTTCTTTTCTCATAAAAAATCATTAGAATATTTAAAAATCAAGATAATTGATTGGGATAAATTTAGAGTCTTCTTTGAAGCCTTAATGGTCCAAACTGTGCATTGAAAGAACTTGCAACGGGTAGTTCAATGGCTAATTTAACAGCTTTATTTTTCAACTTCAACACAAAATTAATCAACTAAATTTGGCCCTTACTCAACTAACATTGGTGAATAATCAATTATCAGATTTCAATAATCAATTAACTTTTGACTGCACTGTATTATACTTTTCAACTATTCGATTGAACTCAGTAGCTACTCGATTATATATGCACTGCATGCTGCCAACCAAGAGATACATAAAATACTTGACTATTACACAATAATAGTCAATTGTCCATCAACTTACACTTGATTGCTCATGAAAAATACTCAATTAAAAAGGGATAAAATAATCATACTCAACTAAGGAAGAGAGATACTGACTAATACAAGATTATACTCAATTATGCTTATCTCCTAGTCGATTAACAAGATATAACACTCACTTTGATCACTTGATTACTTTTGATATAGCAGAAACTTGCAATAAATACTCGATTAATGAGAGCATTTACTCTAGTAGTATTGAAACATACTCGACTATACTCAATGCCTTAATCAACTATCATCTAATCAACATGTATTGTTTTTAATATAATCATCAAAACAATTTTCTCCGCAACAATATCTAAATAACATAATCATAACACAATAAGCCAAAACATTAACAACACAAGTGTTGTTTGTAAGAGTTGGATAAAACTCCAAATACATCCACTTGGTTACATGGAAAGCCTTATAAGATAAGAGAACAATTTAAAGCTCATGGCTTTGATAACAAGTTAAGAACAATATAAGTTATTCAACTAAAAGACTTTCTTTTTCTAGAATCAAGTAAGATTCATTCTTCTATACATCAACATAAAGATGCATCAATATACAACATGGCATATTTCATAGAAATTCAAATACCCAAATAACTATTTATCCACATAAAACATTCATAAGTCAAATAATTCACCACTACTTGACTAAAATAAAGTACATAAAACATTTCAAATGTATTAAGCACAAAAAGCATAAAACACATAAAGCATTGCAAAACTGTTGAGCATATTATATGTTACTCAACAACAAAACACATCATACAACTCAAAGATGCATTAGCTCAAGCATCATGATTATTCAAAAAGAACACATATAAGTTGAAGAAGGCATATATGATTTCAATACTATAAGCTCTAATCCATCATACACCAATACTAGTTGATATGCCCTGCAAACTTGGAGAGTCACGGGACCTAAAAGAGTCACGAGACATGGACATAAAGCCCAAAGAGAAAACGAGTTGCAAGAGATCAAGGAAAAAAGCTGAAGGAGCAAGAGGTAGAGCCGAGACCAAGTAGGGAGGACATACTCGGTCATGACTGAGTGGGTGCAACACTGCTTTTATTTTTGCTGCATCAAGGTGAAAATCAGGCTTGAAGTTGATATACCTATGCTAAAAGGACAAATGAAGGCGTCAAAGCCAAGTGGGAAAAGACCTACTCGATCATGATCGAGTGGGTTGGGCCAAATCTCTCCTCTTTTCATGACCCACTCGGTCATGACCGAGTAGGTATCATTTACGCCCCTACGGATGGGCTCAGAGACTCTTGTATGGGCCACAAAATCTATGGAATGAACCATGAGACTCTCGTCGCAATTGTCGCACGTCTCCCCTCTCTCTCCTTTATAAATAGGAGGCCATGCCTCCTACCTCAGGTACGCACTCTTGGGCCCTCTCAATATGATTGGGCACTTTGGCTCTTGGGAACTGACTTAGGCATTGGAGGGTTTGCGTGGGGACACCTACCCGCACCCGTAATGGTGCTCTCATCTTGCAAGCCACTCGGTCATCAAGGGTTACTCGGTCATCAAGGCCACTCGGCCAACAGTGCCACTCGATCATCTTGAGGCACTCAGTTAACTTGGGGCACTAGGTTATCTTGGGGCACCTGATCACCAGATTGTTAGGAAACCACGATCGTGTTGAGATTCGTTTCTGCCTGATTTCGATCCATAGAGTCGCAAACACAATCTCCTCCAAGTCGGTCCATACGATCGACCCTTTCCACGGATGCCTCGAGAAGTGCTAGCAACCCTAGGTGCCTTTGCCTTTTGAGAGACCCAAAATTTCTTCTCCTTTTTTTTTTTTAGCTTCTTAAGTGGCATATAAATAGAGTTAAAAACCCTAATTGTGCCTTGGAAAAACCCTAAACACTTTAGGCCCGGCCCTTAATCACATTGGGTCGACTCTCTCTTTTAAATTGTGGAATGGGCTCGACTTAAGTGTGTGACCCCTTAGATCCACCATTCAACTAGATGTAGGGCCAATTCTATTGGGCTATATCAAGGTCCAACTTGTTAGATTAATTAAACTCATGAGCTTTTTAATTAACACATTTTATGAGCTTCTTAATTAAACTCTTTAATTAATAGTTTTTAGAAATAATCAAATTAATTCTAAAATCCTACATATCATGGTTAACATTTAGCAACATGCCATGAATGCCTAGCCAACGACGAAAAAACACGGACCTTTTCAATTGCAATTACCGTGCAATAAAATCCTTTCATTAAACTATGTTCCGATTGAATTTAGGGTATGGTTTTATGACTAAACCCTAATCATTCAATAACTATGTATCTATTTCAGATTCATGACTTGTTAGGTGAAATCAAAACACCTTTCGATTTCCACCTCATCTTGGCCAAGGATTTCCTCAGATTCATGACTTGATAGGTGAAATCAAAACACCTTTTAATTTCCACCTCACCTAGGCCAAGCATTTCCTTAATCATGAAATCATTGGAATACATAGGACATCCTCTCATCTTGACGATAAGTGATGAATCCTATTTCGACATTCACAAGCTTTCATATGTGATAAAGCCACGCCCAGTGATAGTTTGTCAATGACTCCATTAGAATAAAAAAAAAAAAAAAAAACATCACAGCGTAACTAGTCAAATATAACTCTACCATGATGTCTCAAGTTTAAGGACCAATTTTCACTATTCCAACACAGAAATTCCAATTCGTCATTAAATAATAACCATTAGGAATTCTGTAGCGGGTAAGTTCAGTGTACTTATTCTTATAATAAGCACCCACATATATGTACTTGTGTCATCAAACCAATGTCCATGAAACAAGACATTCTCCTGATTGAGCATGCATCATATGTGCTAGTCTATCCAAGTTATTAGTGTCCAATCCTAATAACTCTATGACTAGGAACATTTAAGATCAATGCTAGAAAGGAATATGTTACATGATCGTCATCTCTATGCACGACCATATTCCATGAGCCTATTTGATCTAGGGACTTTGTCGATTATGGATTGTAATAAATAATGATGACAACCATCAATGACAAATAAAAACATAATGCCTTGCAATAATAATTGATTGAAAATAAAGAATTCCAATGTAAATTATGATCAATTACATAAAACACGATTGACTTGTGGGGCATAACTCTAATAATCTCCCACTTACCCTAAAGCCAATTTCTCATGTATCTTAAGCCCATCTTGTTAAGATGATGTTCAAATACTTGCTGTGACAATGACTTTGTGAGGGGATCTGCTACATTATCTGCTGATGCAACCTTCTCCATTTTGATGTCACCTTGACCAATTATTTCGCGGATTAAATGATATCTCCGCAATATGTGTTTAGATCTTTGATGGGACCTTAGTTCCTTTGCTTGAGCAATTACACCATTGTTATCACAGTACACTAGAACTGGATCAACAATAGTAGGAACCACTCCCAATGTTGAGATAAAATTTCTCATCCAAACTACTTCCTTTACAACATTTGATGCTACAATATATTCAGCCTCAGTGGTAGAATCTGCAATTGTTTCTTATTTGTAACTCTTCCAACAAACTGCTTCACCATTAAGGGTCCAACAAACTGCTCCACCATTAAGGGTGAATACATAACCAGACACAGATTTTGAGTCATCTACATCAGACTGAAAACTAGAATCCGTAAAGCATTCTAGTTTCAGTTCACCTCCTCCATAAACCATGAAAGTGTCCTTCGTCCTTCTTAAGTACTTAAGAACCCCTTTCACATCTTTCCAATGCTTCTTACCTGGATTAGACTGATATCTGCTCGTGACACTCAGAGCATGTGCCATATCAGGTCTAGTGCATAGCATAGCATAGCATACATTATGCTACCTAAGGCAGAAGCATAGGGTATAGATGCCATTCTTTTCCTTTCCTCTGGAGTCTTTGGAGGCATTGACTTGGAGAGAGAAATCCCATGCCGCATTGGAAGAAATCCTCTTTTAGACCCTTCCATGTTAAACATTGTTAACATTTTATCTATATACATTGATTGAGACAAACCAAGCATCCTTTTTGATCTATCTCTATAGATCTTAATCCCCAAAATATAAGATGTTTCGCCCAAATCTTTCATGGAGAAATTAGTAGATAACTAGGCTTTTGTTGCTTGTAACATACCTACATCATTTCCAAAGAGTAGTATGTCATCAACATATAGCACCAGAAAAGTGACTGCACTCCCACTGACCTTCTTGTACACACATGGTCCATCTAAGTTTCTGATGAAATCAAACAATTTGATTTTCTCATCGAAACGTATGTTCCAACTACGGGAAGCTTGTTTTAGTCCATAAATGGACCTTTGAAGCTTGCAGACTTTCTGGTCATTTCCATTGAATATGAATCCCTCTGGCTGTTCCATATAAATATCCTCCATAATGTCACCATTAAGGAAGGCTGTTTTCACATCCATCTGCCATATCTCATAGTCGTAATATGTAGCAATGGCAAGTAAAATCCGAATGGACTTAAGCATCGCAACTGGTGAAAAAGTTTCCTCAAAATCAATACCTTGAGTCTGAGTGTAACCCTTTGCCACCAAACGAGTTTTATAAGTATTTACCTTTCCATCAACTCCAAGATTTCGCTTGTATATCCATTTATAGCCAATAGGTATAATACCTTTAGGAGGATCCACCAAAGTCCACACTTTGTTAGAGTACATGGAATCCATTTCGGATTTCATAGCTTCTTTCCAATTTCCCAAGTCAATATCAGATATCGCCTCCTTATAGGTTCTTGGATCCTCATCCAATAGAAGGTTATCCTTATTACCCTCAACTAAGAAACCATACCTATCAGGAGGTCTTGAGATCCTTTGGGATCTACGTGGAGATTGTGTACTTTGAGGTTTAAAGTTATTTTCAACTTCCATTTGTGGGATACTAGTTTGTGATTCTTGAATTTCTTCAAGATCTATCATATTTCCATTATTCCCATCCAATAGGAACTCCTTTTCTAGAAAAGTAGCATTCCTTGAAACAAACACCTTTTGTTCAAGGGGATGATAGAAATAATATCCAATTGATTGTTTTGGATATCCCACAAACTTACACTTAGTGGATCTAGTATCCAACTTATCTCTAAGTGTCTTCTTGACATAGGTAAGACACCCCCATATTCTTAAATATTTGTAACTGGGTGTCTTACCAAATCACATCTCATATGGTGTCTTAGGCACTGATTTAGAGGGAACTCTATTCAGTAAATGGGCAGTTGTCTCAAAAGCATAGCCCCAAAAGGATAAAGGAAAATCAGCGAAACTCATCATGGATCTAACCATATCTAATAAGGTTCGATTCCTTCGTTCAGAAACTCCATTGAGTTGTGGTGTTCCTGGTGGAGTCCACTGGGAGAGAATCCCTTTCTCTTTAAGATGATCAATGAATATTGTACTCAAGTATTCTCCCCCTTGATCAGATCGAAGGACCTTAATACTTTTTCCTGTTTGTTTTTCTACTTCATTCCTGAATTCTTTGAACTTTTCAAAGGCTTCTGACTTGTGCTTCATAAGGTATACATAGCCATACCGTGAGAAATCATCGGTGAAGGTAATGAAGTATGAAAAACCACCTCTTACAATAACATTTAGTGGCCCATAGACATTTGAATGGATCAAATCCAATAGGTTAGATGCACGTTCCACTTGTCCAACAAATGGTGATTTTGTCATCTTTCCTTTAAGACATGATTCACAAGTTGGAAGTGATTGTAAGTCAAATAAGTTCAACAACACATTTTTAACCAACTCATTTATCCTATCTTTGGATATATGACCTAACCTTAGATGCCACATGTAAGCATAATTTTGATCATTAACCTTTCTTTTGTTACTTTGTTGTAGACAAATCATGGAATCATTAGTTTGAACAGAATACAAATTATTTGATAATGCACCAGTACCATATAAAAAAACATTTTTGAAAATAGAACAAACTCCATTATAAATTGTAAAATTAAAACTTTCCTTGTCCAAAACAGGAATATAAATAATGTTCTTGATAATGTCTAGCACATAAAAATAATCATTCAAAACTAACTTTATTCCAGATTCTAAAACTAAATAAACTATCCCTACGGTTATAGCAGCAACCCTTACTCCATTCCCAAGCTGTAGAAAAGCCTCATCTTTATTTAATCTCCTTCTTGTTGTCATCAACTGCAAATCATTGCAAATATGATTACCACATTCGATATCGAATACCTAAGAGGCATCATTAATTGAAAGGTTAATCTCAACAAAGTACATACCTAAATCAGAACGTTTTTGCTTCAGTTCAGCAAGATAAGTCTTACAATTCCTTTTCTAGTGCCCAAGCTTGCCATAATGGAAGCAATTTCCTTTCTCTGATGGACTTGGCTTTGCCTTCTTGACTCCACCTTTAGGCTTTGTCTTCCCCTTTTGAGAACTCTTCTCTTTTCCTTGCTTTGACCAATTCTTCTTTGGTTTTGAGGAATGTGAGGAACCAATAAGCATGATAGGTTTATCCTTCTTCATTGTTATCTCAACAATTTTCAACATGTTAAGAAGCTCAGGAAGAGTAGTCTGAAGCTTATACATATTGAAATTCATGAAAAAATGATCAAATGAATCAGGAAGAGATTGTAAGATAAGATCTACATATAGATCATTATCCATAGCAACATTCAAAGACTCAAGCTTTTCTATCAAGTTTATCATTTTCAATACATATGAGTATTGACTAATTCACCATCCGTCATACGAGCCCTGAAAAGCTCATTTGAGATCTGATATCTCACAAATCTAGTCTTTTCACCATACAACGCTTGTAAGTGCAAATGGATCTCTGCTGCATGCTCCATGTTCTTGTGCTGGTTTTGCAGCTCATTGGACATCGATGCCATCATATAGCAACGAGCCTGAAGATCATCATCTTTCCACTTCTGCCAAGTGGTCAGTTCCTCTGGGGTGGATGCCTCTGAAACTGTTTCAGGTGGGGCCTTATCCAGCACATATGTTATTTTCTCGAAATCCAAAACAATTTTGAGATTCCTTATCCAATCCAGATAATTGGGACCTGTCAACTTGTTAGTGTTTAACAATCCTGCAAGTGGATTCTTGGCCATTTTTGAGTTCACAAATCTGTAAAGATAAACATGATCATACATTTAAACATTCAATTAATTACATTCGCATATGATTAAGGACTTTTGTCATAAGTGATGCTTCCCCCCTATTTTAATCAAATCTTAGCACCCTCAAGATAAGATTTGGAAAACTTAAATACATAGGCTTTCTAGTGGGTTTGAGACCCAATTAAAATTTACTATAAACTCGAATAATATCGTAGCTTTTATAGTAATTTTAAAAGGTAGGTCTTACCAATTACATCTCATGTAACCCTCAAGCTATTTTGCCTCATATTTGCATAAACTCAAATATTAGTGACGCTCTTATGCAAAACATGTTAAGTCAAACCATCATTAAACACAAGTGTGACAAATAGAGATACCCCCAAATAATATTGACGATAATATTTCTACATATCACCTAATGTACATCAACATGCATAACATATAATATAGATTTCCATACTTAGTATGCCCCAAATAATATTAGTGATGCATATGAAACATGGTAACTCCTCATATTATAAGCCAATGATGGAAGGCCACGATGAAAATAAACTCTTTTGATTTCACCGTTTACAATTTAATATTTATACTTAAAACAATTTTAAGCAAGGGGTTTTTAAATCTATCATTTAGATCACAATACATGCAACTAACACATTGCATAATTAATTTATCATAAGCATGCATCTCATACATAATGATACTAACATGTTATTAACATGTATCTTAGAAATCATAAGACCATCTCATGCAATGTACATAACATTTGAAAATAAGTTAAATAGATTCGTATACAAACAGATTTTCCAACCTTTGCATTTATAAAACACATAATAGATTATGTACCAACCAATACGGGGGTTTGGGGCAGTGCCCCCGATGGGCTCAAGCAATAAATGCCAAGCCAACGATGAAAAAACACAGACCTTTTCAATTGCAATTACCATGCAATAAAATCCTTTCATCAAACTATGTCCTGATTGAATTTAGGGTATGGTTTTATGACAAAACCCTAATCATTCAATAACTATGTATCCATTCTAGATTCATGACTTGATAGGTGAAATCAAAACACCTTTTAATTTCCACCTCACCTAGGCCAAGCATTTCCTTAATCATGAAATCATTGGAATACATAGGACATCCTCTCATCTTGACGATAAGCGATGAATCCTATTTCGACATTCACAAGCCTTCATATGTGATAAAGCCACGCCCAGTGATAGTTTGTCAATGACTCCATTAGAATCCAAAAAAAAAAACACCACAGGGTAACTAGTCAAATATAACACTACCATGGTGTCTCAAGTCTAAGAACCAATTTGCACTATTGCAACACAGGAATTCCAATTCGTCATTAAATAATAACCATTAGGAATTCTGTAGCGGGTAAGTTCAGTATACTTATTCTTATAATAAGCACCCACATATATGCACTTGTGTCATCAAACCAATGTCTATGAAACAAAACATTCTCCTAATTGAGCATGCATCATACGTGCTAGTCTATTCGAGTTATTAGTGTCCAATCCTAATAACTCTATGACTAGGAACATTTAAGATCAAGGCTAGTAAGGAATATGTTACATGATTGTCATCTCTATGCACAACTATATTCTATGAGCCTATTTGATCTATGGACTTTGTCGATTATGGATTGTAATAAATAATGATGACAACCATCAATGACAAATAAAAACATAATGCCTTGCAGTAATAATTGATTGAAAATAAAGAATCCCAATGTAAAATATGATCAATTACATAAAATATGATTGGGTTGTGGGGTATAACTCTAACACAGACCCACCTGATCATCAAGACTCTCAACGCGCATTGGTGACGAGACTCTCAGCACACGTTGGTGACGAGACTCTCAGACCATTTTGGTGACGAGACTCTTGGAACACTTCGGTGACGAGACTCTCGGAACACTTTGGTAACGAGACTCTCAAGCCACTTTGGTGGCGAGGCCCTCAAGATTCTCAAAACACTCACAAGGCCTGAACGAGACTCTCGTGATCAACCACGCACACCAATTATACTCTCCCAAGAAAAAAAAAATAGATTGTTGTATTTTGGTAACAATAATTAGCGCCATCTGTGGGAAGAATGACAAGAAGTCAACTTAAGATATGGAAAATACTTGTGGACATCAACGACCTTTCTCCCAAGGCGTAGAAACACGCCCACCTCCATAAAACTCTCAACAACAGGGAGCGCACACACCTCCTCAGGACTCTCAGCCATAAGAAGCACCTTCCTCTATTCCAGACTCTCACCCGTATGGAGCACATCCACTTCTTCCAAGCTCTCAGCCATAGGGAGGTAATCACTCGACTTCCTCTAATCCATAAGTGGGGTATCAGCCAGCCCTGCCCCTTCTTAACATAAGCTCATAGGCTTACCCCACTGATCAAGTTGGGACTTCGCGATAGCCACCGCACATGGTCCCATGGGATGAATATGAAGCATTAAGACAACAACATGTTAAAGGTATGCAAGCACTTCGGGACATAGCTATGATACTCCAAAGCATGATGCCTAAAGGCACACTGCCCGATACATTGAAAAGGTTTATGCCAGAACCTGTGTCGCCGCATGAATCTTAGCTTGATGTGGGAGCCAATTCCTATCAAGAAGCCACTCCCGATTCTCATTCTCGGTCCTCTCCTCATCGGGAAGGTAAGCCGAGATCACCACCTCCAAGGAAGAATCCCCACGCTGTGCCCAAAAGAAATGATAATTCACAAATGGAGGACAGGGCTAAAAGCCCACAAAGATGGAGGTACCATGAAACCGTGGCTAATACGCTAACGGGGGGAAGACATGATAACCAAACAACAACAAGTATATGAGATGACATGAAAAGGGTAGTCGAAGAAGTACTTGAATGAAAGAAATTAATCCCAGCCACAAAGGAACAAGATCGTAGAAAATGTCCCTTTACTATAGATATATTAGAGAAGCCACTGCTAAGAAAATTCAAAATGCTCCAAATCACCCCTATTCCGGTAAAAATGATTCTTACACTACAAGAAAAATGTATTTTAGCATTGGAATTCAGTAACGAAATTATTCCGTTGCTAATTAGTGACGAAAATTTCGTCGCTAATTTTTTTAATTTTTTTTAAAATTTAGCGACGGAAACCCCGTCACTAAATTTAGCAACAGAAATCCCGTCACTAAAAATAAAAAAAGATTAAAAAAGATTAAATAAAAAAATTAAAATTTAGCGATGGGCTCACCCCGTCGCTAAAAAATAAAAAAATATTAAATAAAATTAAATAAAAAATTTAAATTTAGCGACGGGCTCAACCCCGTCGCTAAAAAATAAAAAATTAAATAAATAATTCAAATTTAGCGATAGGGTTAACCTGTAGTTAGAAAATAAAAAAAAAAATTCAAATTTAGCGACTGGGCCAATCCCGTCGCTAAAAATTAAAAAAAAATTAAATATAACTTAAAATTTAGAAAAAAAAATTTAAATAAAATTAAATAAAAAATAAAAACATTAATAACATTACAAATTAAAATAATTTTTAAATATATTACAAATTAAAATAAAAATAAAAACATAATTTTTCACTGCTAATATAATAATTAATAAAGTTTTATTTGAATTAATAATAAAATAAAATTAAAATTAATATTCAATTCCCTTTACTAACATTAATATTAAAATTCATATTATTAAATAAGTTTTGAGAAATTTTGATGTATAAATACAATTCTGAAATATTTAGAAGAGAATACTATAAATATATTTTATGTATAACAATAAACAAGAAGGTTTTCAGATCGACTAGCTTGCGCGCGAAACTTGGTCATGAGAGGTTAGGGGTTCGAATCCGGTAGAAAGCTTGAGAATAATAGTTGGGGGACTAATATTCCAACGTTACCACGTGGCAAGTAGAGGCGCAGCCACGTGGCGCACATGAGGGGAGGCCAGAGCCTAGCTCACGTTGAATTTTAAATTTTGGGGTTGAATTTAGCGACGGAATTAGCGACGGGGTTGACCCCGTCACTAAAAAATAAATAAATTAATTAAAAAAAATTAAAATTTAGCGACAAGCTAAACCCCGTTGCTAAAAAATAAAAAAAATTAAATAAAAAATTAAAATTTAGTGACAGGCTCAACTCCATCGCTAAAAAATAAAAAAAATTGAATAAAATATTTCAAATTTAGCGACGGGTACAACCCCTTGTCGCTAATTCCGTCACTAAAAAATACCCGTCACTAACCCCGTCGCTAAATTTCAGCGATGCCCTTTTTAGCGATGGAAAGGCACTCGTCACTAAATCCGTCGCTAAAAATTTTAGCGACGGATTTTGATGTTTTAGCGAAGAAATTTTTCGTCTCTAAAACGCTGATTTTTTGTAGTGTTATGATCATATTCAAAACTATGACTCATTGATGATATTACACGAATGGAACGATGACATAATGTGCCGAACCTTCTCCCAAACTCTATCGAGACACGCCTGAACATGGTTTAATAGTTTACCTAAGGCCTTTATCTCTTCATTTGGGCAACTTAGACCGGAATTTGTTAAGGCCTTTGTAATTAATAGTCGAAGGAAAAAGGACGCCACATACCTGCTTAGTATTCGGCAGGGGAATAAAAAAACTCTACATCAGTTCGTGGACAAATTTCGGAATGCCACTCTCAAAGTTCTAGATTTGCCAACCCGGGTAGCAGTGTCTGCCTTGTTCCAAGGGACATGACTCGCCTCACTTGAAGAGTCGCTCTCCCTAGATCTTCCAGCGTCCTTGGCAGACTTGTTTATCACAATAATGGAGGGGGCGAACTGCCTCGAAGGGTTGATAGACATATGAGAAAAAATCAAGGAGAGTATTGGAGGTACCACTGGACCCGGGGACATTATGTGAATCATTGTAAAGAATTGAAAAATCATATTGAAATAACATAAGCCCTAATTGGGGCCGTGGACACAAGAACACTTGGTTGAACCACGTAAAAAATAATTATGTGTTCACTACTTATGCTCTTATTTAGTTGGGTATATACTTGCATAACTCACTTTCAGAAAGAAAACTAAATTAACGCAAGCCCATTATCTCGCATACAACCCGACAACGAGAGAAAAATAAATTCAAGCTCGTTGCCTCGCTAATAGCTCGGCAATGAGGGAAAAAATAATTCAATCCCCTTGCCCTGCTCACGGCCCAACAACAAGGAAAAAATAGATTCAAGCCAATTACCCCACTCACGGCCAGCAACGAGGGAAAAACAGGGTCAAGCTCGTTGTCCCCCACACAGCCCAGAAAAGAGGGAAAAACAAATTCAAGCCCGTTATCCCGTATACAACTCGACAATGAGGAAAAAATAAATTCAGACTCGTTGCCTTGCTTATAGCCTGTCAATGAGGGAAAAAAGAATTCAATCTCGTTTCGCCGCTCACGGCCCGACAATGAGAGAAAAACAGATTCAAGCCTGTTGCCTCGCTCATGGCTCGGCATCAAGAGAAAAACAGAGTCAAGCTCGTTGTCCCCTATACAGCCCGGCAACGAGGGAAAAACAAACTCAAGTCCGTTGTCCTGCATACAACTCGACAATGAGGAAAAAAATAAATTCAGGCTTGTTGCCCCACTTATAGCCCGATAACGAGAGAAAAATGAATTCAAGCCTGTTGCTCCGCTCATAACCCGGCAACGAGGGAAAAACCCAACGCAACCCCATTGTCCCGCTTATGGCCCGATAATGGGGGGAAAAACAAAATCAAGCCCATTGCCCCGCTCACAGCCCAGCACTTAGAGAAAAACCCAATGCAACCCCGTTGTCCCGCTTATAACCCGATAATTGGGGGGGGGGGGGGAACAAATTCAAGCCCGTTGCCCCGCTCACAGCATGGCAATGAGGGAAAAACCCAACACAACCCTATTATCCCGCTTATGGCCCGACAACGGGGGGAAAACAAATTCAAGCCCGTTGCCCCGTTCAGGACCCGACAACTAGGGGAAAAATAAATTCAAGCCCGTTGTCCCATTCACGACCCGATAACGAGAGAAAAACAAACTCAAGCCCGTTACCTCGCTCATAGCTCAACAACGCAGGAAAAATCCAACGCAACCTCGTTGTCCTGCTTATGGCCCAACAACGAGGGGGAAAAACAAACCTCAAGCCCGTTGCCCCACTCACAGCCTGACAACGAGGGAAAAATAAATTCAAGCTCGTTGCCCAGCTCATGGCCCGACAACGAGGAAAAATCATATTCAAGCCCGTTGCCCCGCATATGGCCCAGCAGCGAGGGAAAAATAAATTGAAGCCCATTGTCTTGTTTATAGCCCGACAACGAGGGAAAAAGGATCTTGAGCCTCTTTTGTCCCGCTCACAGCCTGACAACGAGGAAAGCATGAGCCCAACCTTGCTGTCTCACTTATAGCATGACAATTGGGGGAAAAATCCATATTCATTGCCTCGTGTATAGCCTGACAATGAATGATAAATCCAAAACCCATTGTCTCGTTTACATCCCGATAATGAGGGAAAAATAAATTCAAGTTTGTTGTCCTACTTATGGCCCGACAACGGGGGAAAACGAACTCAAGTCCATTATCCTGTTGATGTACCTAAAATGCAATGGCAAGTGCACCAGTCGATCAAGTGATAAAGTGAATAAGTAAAGTATCGTTCCCACAGGGATTGCCATAACAAGTACCGAAATGGAGCAATTCTATTCTTTATCTAGAAAAATCGAATTAGAAATAATATCAACTAACTACAAAATAAAGATAAAATAAAACAAGAAGAATATGACGTATTGAAAATAGCAAAATAAAGAACAATCGGACAGGTTAAAATAGATAGATAAGATAGCTAAGGAATTTGATTCAACTACAACAATATTGTAATCCTTACCAAATAAGTTAATTAGATGGATTTCACTTACATGTGATGGTAGAATTTCATAATTTATTTATTATCCTTTGGTCCGGGTATAACAAAACTATTGCTAATCACTAATTCTATACTTGGTCCATGTAAAATCAATTAATTAACGACGCATTAAGTTTTTTTAAATTCATTAACTCAATTCACTAATTCAAGCAAATTCAAGCTGTAAAAGCAATATCCAAAGCTTAACATAGAATTATTTGATCTGTATCATCTATGTTCATAAAATCATTTAACAGGAGATCAAGCTGTCAAAGCAATAAAAGCCATATCACATAATCACATGAAATAAACATCAATCAAATTAACCAACAATAGTATCAATCACAACATTATCTGGTGACTATCTCGTTATCTTAGCTAACAATAAATTTAGCCAACCATGATAACATAAATCATCATAATTAAACTCCTAAAACATATAATTAAAATCCAAGAATTAATTTAAGAACAAAAGAATTAATCATCTAAGAAATTAATTCAAAATTAAAATACAAAGCTTAGTAATTTCCATAGCTGCTTTGATTTTTCTGTGCGGCTGCAATTAATCTCTATCTGCAGCACCAGGCTTCTCCAATTCCTTATTATTCCGCTGCACCAGCCCCAGCAATTCCTTTTAGTCCGTGCGCCTCATCTGCTCGGCCACTTTTCCAATCCTCCTTAATTTCCTGAAATCCGCCACAGCCTTCTCCAATTCTTAAATTCCCTAGTCCGTGCGCCGCCCCGCATTCTCCAATCCTTCACCAATCATCACATTATTATTATATATATATATAAATATATATATATAAATGCATGTGCAAGGTCCACCCCAATCCACACATTCACGTCACTTTATAATATATATATAAATAATATAATATACTATATTTAATATACTATTAATTATATTAACTTTAATTATATTATAATACTAATTATTTATAATATTTATTTATATTATAATATTAGTTTATAGTATTAATTTTAAAATTAACTTTATAATATTTTTATTTTTATTATTTTATTTTTTTAACTCAAACACTAAATAGTATTCCCGTAAAATAATAGAAAATACTAAAAATTAAATATATGTAAAGAAAATTCAAAATACTAGACAATTCCAAGTAAAACACATATAATATACTAAAACACTACTCAATTATGACCAATAAATGTGAATAAATTCTCACATCACCTGCCTACAACCCAACAAGAAGGAAAAAAATAAATGCAAACCTATTGTCCTACGCATAACGCAATAATTGGGAGTAGAATCAAACTCATTTTTCAATGCATAGTTCGACATCTATGGAAAGTGAACTTACTAATATATCTACCTTATACTTTCGCAAAGGAATTGAAAAGCACAGGAGCCCAAAAATTCAAAGGCACGGTGTGTGAACAAACTTGAAAGGATGTGTAGAAGATGAAGCGGCTAAAAGAGAAGTAATGTTCAAAAGTTTACAGGACAAGATACTCTTCCACCAGGAACTCCCGGCCAAAAGAGTAGGGAGCAATTGATATACCCTACAAACTTGGAGAGTCACGATACCTAAAAGAGTCGTAAGACATGGATATGAAGCCCAAAGGGCAAACGGGTTCCAAAAGATCAAGGAAACAAGCTGAAGGAGCAAGAGGTCGAGTCGAGACCAAGTATGGAGGACCCATTCAGTCATAATTGAGTATGTGTGACATTACTTTGATTTTTCGGGCATAATTCTCTCGTCTGAGCTCTGATTGAGGTAATTCAAAATCATATGGAAAGACAAGATACTTATCTACAACTTTTATGTTTTGAGTTTAGAGATATACTGGCTGAATCAAGGCTGAAATGGGCTCTAAGTTGATGCACTTGCATGATTAAGGAGTAGAGTCAAGCATTGGAGCAAAGATGGATTTGAACCAAGGCAAAAGGCAAAAGGGGCGCTCAAAGCCAAATGGATGAAGACCCACTCAGTCATGACCAAGTGGGTATGGGACTAATTCCCCTCTCTTTTTTGGGTGCAACACTTCTTTGGTTTTTTAGGCATAACTCTTTCATCCGAGCTCCGATTGATATGATTCAAATCCTATAAAAATCCAAGAGAATTATCTATAACTTTCATATTTTGAGAGATACTATAACACCCTATGTTACCGGTGTTAGAAAATAAGAGAAAATTTTCAAGAATGCTCTTTGAGAGAGAAGCGTGAAATGAAATGATGGTGCCCTGGGGGAGGGGCATTTTGGTAATTTGGTTATTGAGCAGTCCGGTGGGCCCTAAGGGTAGTTTTGAGAAGTAAAGTAACAAATTTCCAAATCAATGAGAGGAAATGCCCTAAGATTTGGATGTCCAGGAAATGGGGCAAGGGATTGTCAAGCGTTTTGAGATGAGACTAATGACTCTGAAAGAAGTCAGATCGGGAATAGTTTCCGGTACAACTGCTGTATAAGCTGAAATTATTGGCTGAACCGAATGTTCATGAGGGGCAATCAAGAAATTATTGGTAAGTCAGAAGGGCCCGAAGGGTGGCCCGATTTTATGAATAAGTCAAGTTGAAGCATTTTCAAGCTGAGATAAGGTCATGTGCAAGCGCAAATTGATTTTATCGAGTAATAGACCAATTATTAATTTTCGGATAAATCAATAATTGTGTGGTTTTGTGGTATTTAATTTCAAGCTTGGAGGGTCCAAGAATAATTATCAAAATTCCAAGTGCAATTAATAATTCCTTAAGTGAAATTAATGATTGATGAGGGGGTTAATGTGTAATTATACATATATATGCATTGGATGCATGAGCTTGCTGGGCAAACTTCAATAGTGGCCTTTCTTTGGATTCGAAATAGAGAAAGGGAAGGGAGAGTGAGAGAGCTAGAGCTAAGAGTTTGAGAGAGAGAATTTGAGGCAGAGATGAGATCAAGAGGGGTCTTGATCGAGAGAGAGATCGTGAGAGATTGAGGGAGAGCTTGTGAGAGAGTGAAAGGTGAGATCGAGAGAGAAGGACGATTGGTCATGGCAATAGCTACCATGGATGACGATGAAGTACCCAGCAACGAGGTGGCTGAAGGCGATATAACAGCAACAGCACACGATGGAGCGAGGCACTGATGGTGGTGCGACATCGGAGGTCGGCGATGGTGGAGGCAATAGCGGCAGGTAGAGGCGGCCTGGAAAAATGGTTGCGATGGCTGCCTGCTGTGTGCGAGAGGTCGCGGTGGCGTCGGTGAGCTCGCGGCGGTCAGAGGTGCCGGCCAGTGGCTGCGACCAAGTGACTGAGGCTGGAGGTAGGCATAGGCAGCGGCGGGAGAATGGCTAGTGTTGCTGTGTGTGAGGTTGGAGTAGCAGAGGTCACGCAGGAAGGAGAGGAAGGAGGAGAAGTGAGGAGGAAGAAGGAGAAAAAAAAATAAGAAAAGAAAATAAATAGAAAATCTGGAAAAATAAAGGAAAAATCCTAAAGAATTCCAAAAAAGTTGGGGTAAATTCTGAAAATTATTTTGGGGCTCGAGGACCGTGCTAGAAGCTCGAAATGGGGTTTTGAGCGCAAGGTGGCATCCCATGAGGCAACGCCGGTACAGGCGTTTTTTGAATTTCTCCTTCAGATGGCTAAGGTAAATTAATTTAATTATTTTCTAATTTTTTGCATTATGTGAGATGATGTAGAATATTGAAATGTTATGTTATGGAAGCATTGATTGGATTAAACCCTTGGTTTTGGTTATTTGGGAATTGCTGATGGGTGGTTTTGAGGTGTTGGGCAAGCATAAGCCCTAGGTTAATTTCTTAAGCAGTTGGATTTGTGTGTTGCATCTAGGTGCTACCGAAGAGGCAGTGGTCAGAGAAGAGTTCGAAGTATTGGCTGGCGTTCTTGCTCTTGGCAGAAGAGGTTTCACTCCAGGTAAGGGACGGCCTCAAAGGTGGCGGCCTTGCGAATGTTTGGTAATATGGTTGAATATATGTTGTATGCAGTACTAGTTGTGCATGTTCTATAGATGGTCTAGTGGAGTCGTATGGACATGGGGTAGACTAGATGTATGCTAGGGGTAATATGGGAGGTAAGTGCGTCGAACAAGTGGGTTTGAATGGCAGTGATGCCTCGCCATTCATGCATATTTAATTGTCATTGCATCGCATATATTATCTTGTTTACATTCATTTACACCCTTACTGAGTCATTGTGACTCATAAGGTTTTACCTCGTGTTATAGATGTTACGAGTCCAGGTTGCCAGCAGAGATAGTGTCAGGAGGCTGATGTGGCGACTAGCAGTGTTACCCTAGTTGTATGTTATACATTTATCATGTATGTAATCTTGATTGTGAATGTAAATGCTGTTGAGCACTAAATGTATCTAGTTGTTGTAATCACCATAGTATGACATGTGTTTGTGAGATTGCTTGTTGTATATGGCTTGGTTGGTGAAGCCGTATTAGGATCAGGTAAGGATCGAAAAGGTGTGTTCCCATAAATCCCAGTACTCAGTAGATATTTGATATACTAGTTTTGTGCTTGGGTCACCTTTGGCTCGTGGTGAGAAGAGCTGAAGAAAGGTGAAACTCACTCAGGTTTCAAGTCTCGTTCTCTGTGTTTCTTTTTATGTTTTGGGACCTATTCCTCGAGTGGAACAAAGGGAAGGACGAATCCTAATCCCCACCTAGGACGTTTCCCGATGAAACATAGTTAATCTCTTCATTAGTTTGGTGTTATGTGTGAGTAATCCGGTTAATTATTCACCAGTAGCGCTTGTAGGTGGGAGCAGGTCGTTACAAATACATGATGCATCAAGGTGAAAATCAAGCTTGAAGTTGATACACTCATGACCGAGTGGGTTGGACCGAATCGCTCCTCTTTTTGTGACCCACTCGGTCATGACCGAGTGGATATCATTTATGCCCCTACGAATGGGCAGTGAAATCTATGGAATGGGCCATGAGACTCTCGCCGCAATTATCGCATGTCTCCCTTCTCCCTCCTCTATAAATAAAAGGCCACACCTCCAACCTCAGGTACGCACTCTTGGACCTTCTCAGTGCGATTTCACACTTTTGCTCTCGGGAACTGACTTAGGCATCGAAGGGTTTACACGGGGACACCTACCCGCGCCCTTAACGATGCTCTCATTTTGCAAGGCACGCAGTCATTAAGGCCACGCGATCATCTTGGGGCACCTGATCATCAGACCCACTTGATCATTAATACTCTTAGTGCGTGTTTGTGACGAGACTCTCAGACCATTTTAGTGACGAGACTCTTAGAACATTTTCATGACAAGACTCTCGGAACACTTTGGTAATGAGACTCTTAAGCCACTTTGGTGACGAGGCCCTCAGGATTCTCAAAAAACTCAAAAGGCCTGAACGAGACTCTCATGATCAACTATGCACACTAATTGTACTCTCCCATGAAAAAAAATAGGTTGTTGTATTTTGACAACAACAATTGGCGTCGTCTGTGGGAAGAAGGACAAGAAGTCAACTTAAGATATGACAACACTAGTAATGTATACTTGAGTAATCTTGAAAGATAGAAACTTTAGAATTCTATTACTCAAATGCATTGAGCCTAAACATGAGTAACACTAGGAAGTATTTCTTGAAAACATACAACATTTAAATTCTTTTAAGAACTATTTTAACTATGTATAGATACTTTAAGACAGCACCACTTAAATGGATCTTCATTTTTTACTCGAGAGAC
Source organism: Diospyros lotus (assembly GCF_014633365.1). Lineage (NCBI taxonomy): Eukaryota > Viridiplantae > Streptophyta > Magnoliopsida > Ericales > Ebenaceae > Diospyros > Diospyros lotus. Next base: position 7,698,085 of record NC_068348.1, read on the forward strand.
TAACCATCACTCGAATATCAACCTGAGAAGATGGATCTACAACATTTTAACCAAATGTTGCTTGAAATCAATAATCCTATAACTACTTAAATCAAGGTAACAATCATTCAACTAATAAGATGTAACACCCCGGTCCCACTCGCGGGTGTTACCGACGATAATCTCCTGGATTCCTCGCCCCACAGCCTGAATTTGAAGGGTAGACTATGTTTCATGACGAAACGCCCTAGGTGGGAACTAGGCTTCGTCTGGCCCTTCGCTTACCCAGGATCCATAAACACCCTAGGACCTCGCAAGTTTCTTATGAACGAAGAAATAACCCGCTACATCGCCCAAGGGCTTCAAGATGCTTCTTAACACCGGGCTAGACTAAGGGGAAACTCATACTCAGAAAATCCTCCAATTTTCCAACATTTCATCACTCATTCGGGGAATTTTATAGTTTTTCTATAGCCCAAAATCTCCCAAAATTGGGCCCTATTATTCCCCCTTTTATTCCCCTAATTTTAGAATTTTTCCCTTTTTCTTTTTTTTTTCCCGCTCGGGCCCCACGGCCGGTTGGGCCCTCCCTGGGCCCGATCGCGCGCTGCCTGGGGCGGCCGCAGCCCGTGGCCGCCTGGGTTGGCCCCAGCTGCGGCCACGCGGGCTGGCCGCGCACGCTGGCCGCGCGCACCCGCGCGCTCCTGCCACACGCGCGCCCCAGCGCGCGTGCGCGCGCCCCCTACTGCTGCCCCGGCTTGCCTGCTCCAGAAAAATCCAGCAACCTCCCTTTTTGAATTTTCCAATTTTCCAACACCCCAAAAATGCCCAAATTCTCCAGATTTTTCTTTCCATATATACACATCAAAATGTACCCTTTGGGCTTAAAGAAACCCTTACACAAGGCATATACAAATTAGGCAAAAAATTACACCATTTGGAAAAATATACAAAATTCTTCGTGCTCAAGCCTCTTTCTCTTGCCAAACCCTTCCATAGCATGCTTTAATACCTACAAGAGGTCAAAATAAACCTCATGAGCTCCAAGAGCTCAGAAAGGGTGCAATGACATAAAGTATGAAAATTAACAATATAGATGCCAATGCCATATGCAAGTGCCTAGGGTTCCAATACCTCAACCATTAAGGTTAAAGGCTTCAACATACCCACCCCAACACACAACTTCATGGCCATGAGTCTCATACACACAAGCATATGCAAAGCAAGCACAAAAATGTTAAAATGCATACAAGAGTCTTGCTAGCCACCATCCACTTGGGGCTTTCCCCTTACCTCAATACTCCATGGATCTTCAAGTTTCCAACAACTTCAAGCCTCCAAAATCACTTCCCTTAATTTTCTCAAACTCCTTCATGAAAAACAAGCCTAGGATCATCAAAGGATCCTTTAAAAATGAAGAATACAAGAAGATTTCATAACTTTTACCTCTAGGCTTCTTGGACTTCTACTTCTTCTCCCTTTTCTTCTTCTTTCTCTCTTCTTCTTTCTTCCTTCATTCAAGTGAATGGGAGAAATCTCTCATCTCTTTCCTTTCTTATATATATATATATAAATATATAATTCCATTACCTTTTTGAATTAAAAATAGACTTCCATTTTACTTGATCCATGGCTTGCCAAGTGTCATCACCACAATCAAGGCTTAATGGCCAAGTCTTCCCTCTTTCAAGAATACATCTAGGCCATTGGATCATGTCTTCCATCTCAAGACACAATTTTTCTTTTCCAATTAATTTTCTTTTCTCTTCCAACATCATAAAGGCCTTCATTAATGGTGAGAGACATAAATATTTTCTTTTGGAATTAAAGAAAAGCCACCATCATTGCCTCATTAAATGCTTGAGTGACTAATAATCTTTTTCCTTTAAAATTTCTTTAATCACTCATATATTCTCAAAATATCTACACAATACACATGCCCATAGATACACTTATGCATAACCCTTTACACATGCACATATATACATGCATGTCTTCCATGACCAAAACCTTGTCAAAATCACCATTAAGACTCCCTTGCTTGATTTATTTACCAAAATTAATTTCTAGCCTTTCACTTCAAGGTCAGATTCATCCCGGAACCTAGCTGGGACTTCGTCCATACCAGAGCCACTTCCATCATGCTAGCCTCACAACACCTGACCACCCTTCAGGCTCCAGCACTTTGTCGGAGGCTATCGGCAAAACCTGCGGCCCATTCGATATTTTTCGCTGTATTATAGCGATATCGAAAACTGTCTCTAGTCCAATTTCTCTTGACACCAAAAATCATATCTTGGGACGCTCACTCGTCCCATGCCTTTATTCCCAGTCATCCGAGTCCCGAGGCCTTCCCTGCAGTCGATTCGACCATTTTTATTGCTACCCCGCTGCTCACAACCACCCTTGGCTTCTCACACCATTCAAGGGCCTATTAAATGTAGCTAAAATTCTTACTCCCAGCACTAGGCAATACCCAAGGTCTATACCCAACCTTTTATCGGGTCTCACTGTCCAAATTACCAAAATACCCCTGCCTCGGTATTATGATACCGGCTTAAGCCCTTCCATCTCAAGGGCCTTCTTGGGCTTTCCTTTCATTTTTCTAACACTGGTAACATGGGGTGTTACATAAGATCTTAAATGTTCTTACATTAAATTTCAAAATATTGAGAGCCTTAAGAATTTGATATTAAATATCAAATAAAAAACTTAGACTTTATGAAATAGAACTGTTGTGGGGTGGCTTAAAATTTCCTAAGTATTGAGAAGTCTCACGATGACACCCTTCTTGGAGAGTCTTGGGATGATAACCTCTCGAGCCCCCCGAGAGCGGTCTAGCCTCATTCATTTTGCATAAGTTTAAGGATACCTTTCTGGTCTCTCAGACCCAAGTCATCCGGTGGCCCCGAAGCCTCTTTAAGCCACCAAGAGATAGCCATTGGGGTGCTTCACCCTGAAGACATCTCTAGGCCATCCGACCTCTTTTATGCACTCCCTGAAAAATTCATTCGTGGGTCCCACTAAGCTCATCTATAAATATGCACCTTTTCGAAGGCAAATAGATCTTTTGGCCAACTGATTTCTCTCATGACTCTTTTAAGCTATCCGACCATCATGCTGTCTCTCTCTCCAACCCATCCAAGAAACTACACACCCCTTTCTTCAGGACACAAAATACTTACATGCCACATACATCTTACATTGCACATTTATACATGAACTTTGGATTTTTCTCGAACTACTGTCTGACTTAGGTATCGGATGGCTCACGTGGGGGAGTCTCTTACATGCCTTTCTGACTACTCCTTTTCTCACAGGATAAGTCTAAGCCTTGCTCTCTTGAAGACCCATCGGGGGCCCTTATCATTGTCTCACCAAGGGACTTCTAGACATCCTATCCCGAAGGCCCAGGAGACTACCCATCTGACTTCGATCTGGTTCAGGCCCGGTTAACCTCGTTAGCAATATCTCAGACCCTCAACTTCAGTGAAGCACTCTGCTTTTGTTAATCCCAGATGAATAAATTTAATTGTTGTAGTTTTGAAACAACAATTTGGTGTGTCTATAGGAAATCGAGAAAAAATCCATCCTTGCCCGGTTGCTTTAAGGGTTAGTTATGCAAAGATGTTGCGTTCTCACTTCATCCTACAGTGCCTCCCAATGAGCCATGCTTTGAATCCTCTAGGAAGGCACGAGGGAGTTTTTTCAAGGCTTTTCTCCTGTTATTATGATCCTTCTCCCGCTATTACGTTGGCCATCGGGAGAAGAAAACACCTCCCCACCCTGTGTCCCTGATCCTTATCCATGTTGTTGGTGGCTCCCAAGACTTCCCAACTTACTCGAATATATTTTTCCAAGTTTGGGGAGTTTCAAAAGCGGACGATGACCTACCAACTCAACTGGAGGCAGGAGTTGTAAAGCTACAAAAAGTGCCTACGAGAGGAGATTAATTATCAGCGTCTTTTGCAGTGACTCCGTAGAAGCTAAACTGTCAATCCAAGAAGACATCTTTGTGGCAGCCTTTTTCTGCAACCACTCATATCAAAGCCTCATCCCCTTCTTGCCAGAAGTTCCACCCTGGCTCACTCAAGGCCTCGTGCGAGGCAAGCCAAGTGATCGACAGACTCAAAGGACCATAAGCGCTCTAAAGGCAGAAAGTCATGCAACATTATGTTGATCTTTCCAGGAACGCCACCTAAGTTATCCTAAGACTGGAAGTAGAAGCTACCAAGCAAAGACATAATTAACTTAAAACTAACTTCTTGTAAACCATGGATGTAGGTACCTATACTGAATCGCAAAAATAAAATGCTACTACGATGTAAGAAACATATATAGGGTAACATATATATGCATGTATCCTTTGTTTTTTAGCAACCAAGTGAAAGATTATGAGTCGTAATGAGGAGCTAAGGAGATGGAAACCCTTAGGTTCATCTCTTATAATCTCGAATTCAAAGACAGACAATTATGAATAAAAGAGATTTTAGAAAGGAAATATCCAAGCAACATCGTAAGTTATTTGCTATCCTAACATAAGGACAACCACTCGTTCTATCGCCACAGTTGAAGGCACTTTGCTGGGTAATTATCACTATAATATTGCCTTTACAAATCACTGTTACAATTATAATCGTGAACGTAGGCACCAAGTCGAACTATCAAGGAAAAAATATTTATCCTATCTTCCATACATCAGGCCACAAGAGCCATGCCCTGATACATTTCTAATTACGGACGTAGGTGCTCTACTGAACCGCTAAAACAAAAATGTTATCGTAGTAGAAGTAGGCGCTTTGCTAAATCGTTTTAACAAAACTTTATCATAGCAGAAGTAGGCATTACGCCAAACCATTTTGATAAAATATTATAATTACTAAAGTACGAGATTTGTCGAACCGTTTTGACAAAATATTGATATTCTGGTTGCTAACATATGTGGCCTAGGGAAATCCCACTGAACTGCTAAAACAAAATCACAGATGTAGGATACCAAAATAGAGTGCCTTCAAGCACGCTCCTTGCCATTAGGGCCCCTATCCTGTCCTCCTATAATTCTTTTATGTAGGCCCAATTCATATCCATTTGGACAGTTCCATTATCTTTAGATGCAAAGAGTAGGGTTGCTCCCTCTAAATAGTCAGCTCCACAGGCCATGTGAATCCTCGTACCCATTAGTGGAAGGAACCGAGTTGTAGGAAATCTCCTCTATTTTTTCAAATCTACTGGTATTCACCCCTTCCACTACACTAAGGCGCCTAGGACCATGCACTGCTCCTCACGGCCAAACCTTTCAACAAAACAACTTTATGGGTTGGTGTCCTCCCTCCAAGATATTGATATTCTAGCTACAGACAAGACCAAAGGGTCAAAGGCGGTTGGTAGAATCGGACACGCGTCTCACCTCTAGTAACAAGTGGTGGCAGTGGTACTCTTATACCTTATAACAAGTGGTGATAATTTATACCTTATTTTGGACCTCTAAATATTATATGTCTCAAGGCCAGGTATTTCCCATTACTCTGACAAGTATACCAACATCCTTAAAGTTATTTCATCATTTTAATACATTTATATATTATTCAACTGTTTTACCCTCCATGAGTTGGAGGACTCTGCCTCCCTATTGCACTGGGGAGCTGGATTCTTTTTGTGTGCCAATGAATATGTAGGAATACAGGTACTCAGACCCTCCACAAAGGAAAGGGAATATCTATGTCGACAAAGTTACATTATTTTGTTCTCATTTTTTCCTGATGCATTCAAATAGATCATATGCACAGTAGACTCTTGTTAGTCACCTAGATACCAATCAAATCCGAAAAAGAATGCTTATTGTATTTGTATCTATTTAAGCCCTCAAAATACAAAAAGAATAATAAGGCTAAAAATGAAAAAAAGGGTAAGGGGGTAGTAATAAATCTTTCCTAAATCAAAGCCCAAAGAAACCTATCCTCCTGACCAAGAGCTCCCTCTGTAAAATCTAAATAGGTGAATTCAATTTCCTCTAGGGCATCTATTGCCTCTGTCCCTTGGGGAGCTACCTGTTCAGTTGGCATGTTTAACTCCGATATGTATAGGCTCCACGGACTGACAGGCATGGTGAGATCATTCACCTTTTCATTCAAAAATTCCTTAGGAGATGTTGGATCGAGATCCTCGTACTCCCGCCAGTCATGGATAAAAAAGACTTCTCTTGATAATACAAAGAGATAAGTAAAAATGTGAATTATGCACTATCTCTTTGAATGGATTAAGTAGAATGGTTGTGTAAGCTTGTGAGTTCTTAAGAATAGAAGGTTTAGAGCTCAGTTGGTTCTACTTTTTCATCAACTTCATCTCCTTTTTATACTCTTTTGATATTGAATGCAACTGCTGACCTATCCATAAACAAATAGAATATTTCTTTTTGTTTTGTGTCACAACTGCCACTTTTTGTCTCTACAAACCTCAAACAATTAGTTAGAAATTCAAAAAATATCCCCTGTTGTCAAAAGATCATTTAATGCACTGAAAAGTAAAGACAACTTCATTTAATGAGCTGTAATGACTATATTTTTCAAAATTTGTCAAGTGTTACTTAAGTGCAAACTAGTGTTTACTTGACTAAGTTTGATCCTTACTCGACTATATAGATTTTTTAATTGATTACTTTTGCTACTTACTCGAGTACAAAGATACTTTTACTCGATTAAATTTGAGTCATAGAAAAATTCTTCATATACTCAATTACAAAGTACTATCTACTGGATTACAAAAAGATTTTTACTCGAATACAAAATTTCATACTCGATTAATCTTAAGATCTAGATACTTGGCTTTTTTTTACACATATTTACTCGATTACCAAATTAATTTACTCAAGTACAAAGTATACATCACTCGATTATAAATTCAAGTACTCGAATATAGAAACATTTTAGAATCTAACAAAATTTTCAAGAAAATACTTGATTACAAAACCAATTTACTCGAGTATAGATGAATCATTACTTGATTACAAGCTTGATTACTCAATTATTTCTAACTTGATAGAAAGTTACATTATATACTCGAATACAAACACTTATTTAGTCGAGTATCCTTCATCGTTACTCGATTAAGCATTGACTGAGCATTACTCGATTACAAGATTCTTACACTTGATTATCTATAACTTGGAAAATTTACTAAAGCATTTTCTGATTATTGAGATACTCGATTAACAAAGATCATGCCTTGAGTTGATTTGAATAAATTACTCAATTAAAAAAAATTACTAACATGATTTCTTTACAAATCATTCTTAATTGTTTTAGTCATCATTCATTAATCAAATTTACTAATTTCCTCATTAAAGCAAAAAATCAAATTTCTCAACAGAGGGAGTGGTCGTCTCAATATATTGGTTGTAGAAGGCATTCTCTTCTAATATGAGCTATCATAGGTGAAAACAGTCTCTTCCTGCTCAAGTACTTCCTCAGTTGTCCTTCTTACTTATGACTTCAAAGGGCCTTGTGATGGAACCTTGATGGGTGTCTTGTCATGAGATATGGCCTTCCCAACTTGCCTTCTCTTCTCAATTTTTTTCTCTTTCAAGGATAGGGATGTAACGCCTCGCCTCTTTAAGGCATTGTATTTTATGTTAGGATTGTTTTTTATTACATACTCGAATCATACTAAAATTCCCAGCATAATCATGTGAGAGTAACATTCCCAAAATGAAATTAGGAAACCGTAAACTTAATCATAAACAAAAGCTAAATCGCAACCTAAAGATCTTGCAATTTAATACATAAAAGGATTCATACAATCACATCACTTCATCCAACATAATATTATAATAGCAGTTTAAAACCAAATACGAAACCAACTGATATATTGATCCTAGCCTTGGCATAGGACCCACAAAAACTTCCATCATGCTCATGCCTCGATCACTCCCTTGCCTTTCTAGCTGCTCGTCTCGTTTGGAACGTAGAATATTCCAAGGACAGATGTCCAACATTAGAAGAAGAATCTTCTAAAAGAGGGTTAAAATAACATGTATGCATGATGCATGGACTCACATAACAGATACCCTAGTGTAACTTCCCTAGCAAACTAGCTCGGTATGAAATATCAAAGAGGGTGACATCCCATCCCATGCACAAGTATCAATATGTCAACAATATCATGCCATGAGAAGAGTTACGATTATCGATGCAACAGTATATGTACAAATATGACAATATGTTTGCAAATTTCATAATACATTGTAATTTTCAGGAATAGCATGCATAGAAAAGAAAATCTCATCACGTATAAGCCTTTGGGGTAAAACCACTCACTTTTAACAAAATTCAGAGCATCTAGAAAAAAGTGCACATCTCGATTTTCATGCTGAACCTCGAAATTCGCACAAATCACTGCGCTTCAAAGCACCTTATCCATTATTTTATTCAAATAAACATTAAAACCCTTTTTTCCATAATTTTCTTGCATTTTTCGCTATTTTCTTTCTATTTCTCTTTGAAAAATCTAGAATAAATATGTATTCGAATATTTTTCCAACACTTTTTACATGAAAATTTCTAAAATAATATTCCAGATTTTTTGAATTTTTCTCCTATTTTTATCTAATTTCCATAATCCTATTTTTTCTCAAAAATAAATATTTCATCAATAATTTCCAAAAATTTTCTCCACAATAATTCAAAAAACAATATACCAAATTTTATGAAATTTTCTAGGAATTTTATTCTATTTTTTCCCTTTTTCTTTCTTTTCTTTCTTTTTCTTTCTTTTTCTTTTTTTTTTTCTTACCACCTGTCATCTTCTCTGGCGATGACGACTTTGTTGGCGACTCCGATGGATGATCCAACTCCACAACCTTGAAGTACTCCTTGAGGCGATCACGATAAAGCCCTCTGATGATCGAAACACCTGCCCAAAAAGGCCGAATCGACTGATTTTCAGTCCGATTCTGGTGATGGCTTGATTTTTTGGCGAACTCTTAAAACCCGCTCAAATCAGTTCAAAACTTCATAAAACTTTCCAAAATGATCCTCAAAACATGAGGAACAAAATCCCTCTATCATTTTCCTTGAATTTTTTCTCAAATACTCGGATTGACGAGTTTAATTTTTGCAAAATTTGGCCACTTTGAAACCTTTATTTATTGTAACATCCCCAAAATTGGGAGATTAATAATAATTATAAATATCAATGTTAAGGTTATTATTGGGTATTTGGAGATTTAAGGAAAAATAATAAATTATGTTGTTTTGTGGAAATAGGAAATTTAGGTAAGTAATGAAATTATTTGTAAATATTTGTGGAAATAATGATGGAATTAATTACGTGATAATTATTAATTATTGCATATAAGGTGGTTATTTACGGGTTTAAAGAAAATATTAAATTGTTTGTATTAAAAAAATTAAGGCAATTAATAATCTTTTTGGGAGTATTTATGGAAATAGTAAAATAAATTAATTTAGTGGATTTCTGGAAACTTAGGGTGTTAGTGGAATAAATGGAAATGGGAGTTTAAGGTGTATGTGTTAATTTTTGAAAGTTATGGGTTAAAATGTAAAAACTGAAAGTGGCTGAGAGTTTTTTTAAATTTAATTTAGTGTGTTATAGGTGTAAAGATGGTGGTTGGCCGAGTGGCACGCGTGTGCGAGGAAGGCAGGCGCGGACGTGGTTCGAGCCTTAGGAGAAGCCTGCGCGCGCCGGGGAAGGGAAAAATCATTTTGGGTAGCAAGGGGCGGCCAAAACGTCGCCATTTCGGGGCGCCAATACCAACCCATTGCGCGACCACGTGGCGCACGCTGGTGTGTTCGCGTGGCTGCTCCCATGCCCTTTATTTTTGCACGATTTTTAAGGCCAAATTGGCCAAGTTTTCTTGTCGAATTGTGTATAGGTCTCGTATTGAAGTTTAGTGTAATTAGTAAAAATTATTAATTTGTGCGGCAACAGAGCAAGGAGGTGGGAATCTACTATTAAAAGGCAAACTCCTAACCCTCTCCTCATGTTGTTTAATTCCCGTTAGAAACTCTGTGGTTTTTCGTATTTTATCCCATCTTTTACACTAATTCGGCGCCTAGCATTATTTATTGAGTATTATTCATTTGATATAATTTATATTAAATCTAAAAAATCTAGAGCGTTATTTGTTGTGAGCCTACTGGGGTTTGTATCGCCCTTACTCCTCTTGGGAATGATGCTGAACCTAACTTGGCGACTAGGTTCCTAGATGTGCGGGTTTATTTATGGATTTCTCGTGTGTGGGTCTGCTAGGGCTATCGAGCAGTAGGGCAGGGGTTGGCTGTTTGGTGACGTTGGTGTAAACTATTGTACGGTCCTGTAGTAGACTGTCGAGTGGACACTCCTAGTCACTGACCGTTGACCGGTGCCGAACTTTACTGACTAGTTCTGCCATTATGTTATTTACTACATGATTTGATATGTTGTATTATCGTTCATGGCTTGATGTGCATATGGGTACGGGACGCATGGTGGGATTTTCATTTATTGAGTATGCTTGGACACGGACATTCTAGCATGGTTAGATTGCATCCGGCACGAGCATATGCATCGCGTGTGGTTTACTATGTGGGCGGAGCATGACCCGATGCCTAGATGTATGGGGGCTAGTGTATCATGTTGATGCTCACTATGCCATTGCATTTTTATGTGCATTGCATGGTTACAGACAGTTTACTGGTCTCGGACGGGAAGACCATTCTGAGGGAGCCTACGGCTTGACTATTCTACAGCCCGGGTGTTGAGAGAACCAATGCGAGCATTCGGGTGACGGGAGCACCGACCCAGGACAATGCGCACAGGTTTGTTAGAGATTTATGTTGCCTTTCAGGGCAGCGATAGGTTGGTATGGGACTTGGGTGACGTGTGTCTTGTGTGGGCCCCAAGGACCGATACGTGCTTTTATTTATGCTTTTATGTTGTGTTGGGCGTCTCATGGCTTGTGTGTGCTTGGGGGTTGATGTTCTGAGGAGAGTTTATTGGATATGTTCAGCCTTCAGCCTTTCTTCCTTTATGCTTGCTGAGTCTCTCGACTCACTTTGTTTTCCATCATTCCAGGTAGTGGCAGCGTGGGTCAAGGGCAAGGGAGTCAGCTTCTAGCGGCAGAGTCGGTATGGTGTACAGGCAGTCCTGTCAATCCCTATCAACTCTAATGGTTGAGTAGGATTTACTCTATTATTTTTACTATGCTAGGTCATTCCTCGGGTCTCATGTATGTCGGCACAGGAGTCTATATTCATTTATTTATCTTATGACTGTTGTGCTAGCGGTGTTCCCGTAATGCATGCATGTATATAGCTACGCTTCCGTTGTTTTAATTCTTGTGTATGCATGCGAGGGTAGTTCTTGTCTTGTGTTTCATTCTTTCTCCTTCCGTAGGCATTTCCGTTCGGGCAGTCCAGGTGGTTAGGATTTTCGGGCGGGGGTGCTTACATTTATACTCTAAACCGAGCCCCCACACATCCAATATCGTTTAACCCAAGGCCATAAACGCTTTTTCTTGCCTTAGATCGGTCCAAAAACCTCGATCAAAGTCCCCAAAATCCGATTATAGTGGCCCAAAATTCCTACCACTTTTTGGCCGAAATTTAGGCCATGTTTTCCGTCGATATAGTTGGTTTGTTGGCTAAGCCTAGCCCTGAGGCCCCTCAACCCACTCCCTCGACCAAAATTAGTAGAAATCAGGGATGGCTGGTAGTTTGGTCAGCCATGGCTGTCCAAGCTTTTGCAAAAATTCCACTTTTGGCCTTCTCAAGTTTAAAAATTCCATTTCAACCCTTTCCACGAAGCCCCTGAGCTTTCCAAAATTTTTGTTGAGACCCTCACATTTTAAACTTCTCGTTTGACCCCCGAAAATTTATAAATAACGTCATTTCAACCTCTCTCGAGAAATTTCAAAAAATCACACTTTGGCCCAAAATTATGCTTTGATTGTGAAACCCCTTTGTTTCATCCCGAAACCACCTAAGGATTATTCCTTACGCAAAAATTGAAACCATTGAAGGTTCTGTTAACTTCTCGAAAGTCCCTCATGTCAATCCAGTTTTTCAGCCTGAACCGAAACTGTATCGAAAATTATCTTTGATCTAATTTCTTTCGATGCTAAAAGTCATTCCTTGAGATGTCAATCGACTCTATACCCTTTTTCATAGGTATTTAAGCCCTAGGGTATACCCTGCAGTCAATTCGGTCAATTTTTTAGGCTTTTTAGATGCTAATCTTCCACGAAACTAGTATTTTTCTCAAATTTACCATTCCCAAAGCAACCCAAACTTTTTGGGTGTTAGAAGAGATGTAAGTGGATAGCCCTAGGCAGGATGCTTGATTGTGTTAGAGTCGAGTGAGGTTTGTTTCTCCTTAAGACTAGGCTTCTTGTCAGTAAGGACAACCCAACGACGAGTACAGTGTTCCGAACAAGACTTGTGCTGTTATTTAGCGTCTTGAGGCTCTTTTCTCAGCTTTGCCTCGATATGTAACACCCCACTTTCTCAGGTATGTTATAACTTAGGACAATTTTGGGATAATAATTTTTTTTTCTATTTAAAACTATAACTAAACCATATAATTGCTCATATCCATCCCAAGATTTTCATCTATCTCGAAAGAAAATCATCATAAATATCAAATACGGAAGGTAAGAATCGAACCTAATATTACAATCACCATAATTCAAATAATACATCAATGTCTTTCAAAATGTTAAGTAGCAAAAACTTAAATACATCAATTTCAATATCATAACCATAGATCATCGTGCACTTGCTAAGTGTCGTCACATGCATCTTCTGTATTTACTTTTGCTATAACAACATCTGGAACGTTTGAATATTCCAGGGACAAAGCCCAAGTTAGATGATGAATCATCTAAGGGAACAAAATCATATTTTGTGCATGTATGTAAAATGAAAAATGTCATCATTCCTTTTTAGTTTGAGTCAACTGCACCCAATTGTTGCTCCACATTTTTACAGCCTCCTTACCAGGTCAAGATGTATGGGCGCACCCTTGGTAGAGCAGCAGTGCCACTCCATAATCCCAAACCTTATGCGATGCATGGCCAACAATATCATCGTGTACGTATGCACATTTCATCATAGTATGTAAATGCAATCTACATGACATATTTACATCAAGGCATTACAACATGATAAAATCATTTACATAAAATCGAGTTTTTGGGGTCAAACCACTTACCTTGAACGTATCTCATAACATCTTGATTCCCGTGCTAGGCTTCTAACGTACTCAATTCGGATCCTCAACATACCATGGCCATCTTATTTATTCAAGGATGTCAATATCCTATTTTTCCTAAATTTCTCATAATTTTTCCTCAATTTCTTTTTATATTTCCTCAATAAATCCAAACTAAATATTCCACGAATATTTTCTCAAATATTTATCTATAACAATCCAAAAAATAACTTTTTTGATTTTCTGGAATTTTTTAAGAAATTCTATTCACATTAACTTAGCCTCTCAGGCTTTCTCGGTATGCGTATCCTAACCTCGAAACGTGTGCCCGAATAATTTCCTGGCTTCGACAAGCTCCTCTAGCCTCAAATTAACTCCTAGAATATTCAAAAATTTCTCAGGATTTTTCTACATATTTTTCTTATTTTTTACATTTCCTTTCTTTTCTTTTTCTCTTTTTCTTTTCTCTCTTTCATTTTTCTTCCTCCATTCTCTTTCTCTGCCTCCAACGCACAGCACCAGCCCGCACCAGCCGCCCTCCGCCGCTAAACCCAGCATCGTTTTGCGCCATCGTCGGTCGCTGCTCTGACCACCACTGCTTTGCCTTGTCGACTTCACGCCCACCACCACTCCCAGCTGCCCTTACGTGCACCGCTGCCCCTGCCTCCTTATGGCTGCTACAGTTGAAAAATACAGTAATGGCCACCACCAACTGCCTTCGGCCAGACACTGCTGCTGCTTGCCGTGTCAGCTGCCTTTACCAACCTTCACCTCTAGCCAGCTGCTCTTTTCCGCTCGATTCTACTATAGCAGCCGCTGCCTAGCAACTTGAAGCGGGTACTGCTATGGCCAAATTCGGCCATTCCACCTCCATTGCCAAACTCTCTCTCTCTCTCTCTCTCTCCTTCATTTTCTTGCTACTTCTCAATTAGCTAAATCCTCTCTCTGTATTTCTCCCAAATTTTCTACAATTTCTCATCCCAATGCCCTCAAATGCTGCAAATTTGCCCCCATCACGTGTGCATATCTATCACTCATTGTCTACCATTCCTTACCATCACGCGTGCATATATATATATATATATATTACACTAATATAATTATGGAAAAATACATATTTAATTCCCATATTTCATCCTTATTTCATTTGGGAACTTCTCTAATTGCATATACACCCTCTATCATTCAAATTAATTTGCATTCATATACTGAAAATGCAAAGTTAATAACTCAAGGCTTACTCGATTAGGACGATTTTGCCCCAGTATCCTCACCAGGCTATTGATTCATCCTGAAAGCTCCTCAGGGTTGATCCTTACATAAAATTGGAGCCCCCTCAGGGTTTCGTTGATTTCCTTGGGAATCTCCTACGATGATTCGATTTTTCAGCCTGAAATATAGCTGTACCAAAAACTGTCTCGATTTCGATTTCGATTTCGATGTCTTTTAATACCATAAATCCTATCTCAAAACCCTTATCGAGACCATATCATTTTCCTTAGGCATTTATACTCTGGGGCATTCCCTGTAGTCGATTTGGTACTGATAATTGTAAGAAATTATACTTAAGTTCCAAATCTTTTGATAATTTCATCTATGACCCATGTTAAAATTATTCTTGAGCCCTTTTGAAAATTTGGGATATTACATTCTTCCCCCTTTACAAAAATTTCGTCCTCCAAATTTTTCATATATTCTAAATCTCAAAATTTCATTCTCGAAATTAAGACCTGACTGATCAAATAACTAGGGAAGAACATACCTTATTACCTTATTTCAAATAATCCTGTTGCAACTCTTTACAGACAATCACATATCTCAAGGAAACTATACGGTCTATAATCATCTCTTAATCACAAGACCTCTAGGACGTATATCCTATTCGAAACTTGAGAATGCCATCGCACATCTCAAAATCAGAACCCTTAGCTAGCCACATTCATCAATCTATACATTTGTCAACCATGCATGCCTTTTGAATTTCTTTTTCAAGTCACATAACCCATTCCTTATACGTATCACTTCTCTATTGCCAATTTCCCATGACGAAGTTTATCATGCTTTGATATTTTTCCAATCTTAACACAAAAGTCCTTAATCTTGATACATCTTGTCTTTCATCGAATTAATCCCCAAAGAAATATTTTATGACATCAAACTATTTCATGTATCCTTTGATCCTCAAACGTCACAAATATGCATCATCACATATCTTGTCACATAGGTAAGGCTTTCGCCTATACTATCATTACTAGCACTAGGCAGTTTTCCTCGTACTTTTTTCCTTTGACCATTATAGCCCCTTGGCATACTACAATGATGGATCATTTCTACCACATCGCTCTAGTTTCTTGGAAGATTGGATTCTAACTTTAACATAACATCCACGGTGTTACTCAAACTTCGACACCTAACCGTCTCCTATAGTACACTGTGTTGCTCCAACTATTTGGGTCTTGCACCCCTGCCACGAGTCAGCTTACAGTCCTTCCACTGTGGCTACTCCGATCATCAATTGTCGCGAGCCAACCACCAGTCCTCTGCCTTGGTCCTTAGCCTCAGGTCCGTTGTTATACCTATGGTGCTATCGTTATGCTAGACACTATAAGAAAAATAGTTTTTAGCGACAGAATTTAGTGACGGAATTATTTCGTCGCTAATTTTTTAAATATTTTTTTAATTTAGCGATAGGAAACCAGTCACTAAATTTAGCGACAAAAATTCTGTTGCTAAAAACTTTAAATAAAAAAATTAAAAATTTAACAACGGGGTCAACCCCGTGGCTAAAAAATAAAAAATCAAATCAAATAAAAAAATTGAAATTTAGTGACGGGGACAACTTGGTTGCAAAAAGGTAAAAAAATAAATAAAATTAAATAAAAAATTAAAATTTAATGACGGGCCCCGTCGCTAAAAAATAAAAAATAAAAATAAATAATTCAAATTTAGCGATGGGGTCAACCCCATCGCTAAAAAATAAAAATTAAAAAATTAAAATTTAGAACGAGGTCAACCTTGTCGCTAATAAATAAAAATTTAAAATTTAGTGACGGGTTAACCCGGTCGCTAAAAAATAAAAAAAATTAAAATTTAATTAAAAATTTTACATTTAAACATATCATAATAATTTTTACTAACATTAATATTAGTAAAAATTAAACTAATAATTTTTTAAATATATTACAAATTAAAATCAAAATAAAAACATAATTTTTCACTGCTAATATAATAATTAATAAAATTTTATTTGAATTAATAGCGAAATAAAATTAAAATTAAAATTTATTTCCCTTTACTAACATTACTATTAAAATTAATATCATTAAATAAGTTTGAGAAATTTTGATATATAAATATAATTCTGAAATATTTGGAAGAAAATACTATAAATATATTTTATATACATCAATAAACAACAAGGCTTCTAGATTTGCTTGTTTGCACGCAAAACTTAGTCATGAGAGATTGGGGGTTCGAATCCTGTAGAGAGCTTGAGATAATAACTGGGAGTAATATCCCAGTGCGACCACGTGGCCCATATGAGAGGAGGTTGGGTCAATCCCATAGCTAAAAAATAAAAATTAAATTAAATAAAAAAAATTAAAATTTAGTGACGGGTTCAACCTTTGTCGCTAAAACATAAAAAAATTAGATAAAAAATAAAAATTTAGTGATGAGCTCAATCCCGTCGCTAAAAAATAAAAAATTAAATAAAAAAAATTAAAATTTAACGACGAGAATTTCGTCGTTGATTAACGACAGGTACAACCCCCATCACTGATTCCGTCACTAAAAAAATCCCGTCGCTAACTGCATCGCCAAATTTCAACAACGGCCTTTTTAGCGACGAAATGTACTCGTCACTAAATCTGTCGCTAAAAAATTTAGTGATGGATTTTGATGTTTTAGCGACGAAAAATTCCGTCCCTTAAATGTTGATTTTTTATAGTGAGAGCTCCTCGTCCTATCTCTCGGAGCTGCAATGGTTCCTTCTTCTATCACTTTTTTTTCACGATAAGAATTTATATATATGACTTTCTTGGTTATCAAGCCAACCCACAATCCAATTTCACATCCGACTAATCACCTTAATTGTAGGTCCCACATTTTCCTCAATTTGCCACAATTCATTAGATTCCAGTTCATCACATTTTTCAAAGTGATCCTTAAAAATAGCATTCTATGTTATGAACTTAATTCCTACATCCTTTGATCCTTGAATCAACACTCTATATCATGCTTAACTCTTCTAAGTAATATCTATTGTTGGCATAATCAAATGCTTAGTCCCCAAGAGACACTTAAGGCATCACCTTACACTAATTGACTATAGTCACATTTTGAAATCATTTGATTTCTTTCGTTATAATTTACCATACCTTACAAAACCTACTATCTTGATCTTAGATCCATATATCATGGCATGACATTGAACACATAGCATAAATCCTAACTTCATCTGAACCCCCTAAGTTCGTGGTACTTATGACAATCAATTTTGATTTCATGTTCCCCGACATTATCCTTAAATGTTCCTCATGCATCTCCCTAATCGAGGAGTATACCAGTATATTATTAATAAACACAATCACTAATGCGAATTTAACGCAACTGGTGCATTGGTTAAACCATAAGGCATCATCAAATCATGACTTAAATGTCATTCCAGAAATGTCTCATTCCCTTATCCTCGATTGCGCATTAATCTTAGAAAATATCCCAACCTCTTGCAACTGGTTAATAATTCGTCAAATTAGGGTAAAAGATATTGACTCTTAATTATCACCTCTTTCAAAACCTAATAATTTACATCCTTTGTCAAGCCACTCATAGGTAAGCATCTGATAACCTTAAGCTATCATTGGTAAATTTGGATTAATCCTAATAAGTCTTCTGAGAATATATCCTGGTATTTCTCTCACTACCTCAACTTTCTCACGGCTTTTCATTGGCCGCAAGTGGTTGAACCACATATCAGCATGCTCCTTATATTCATAACTCACTGACATCATTTTAATGATTAACCAGCTAACATCTCCTAATTTGTCCACTAGGACTAACTAGACTAATCGTCTATCTATACGAGAGTTTCGTTATCCAAAATAAAAAATTCTAAATCTCCAATAGACTTCGATCTATGTGGCTTTTCCTACTACAATCTGTCATCCTTACACATCTGCCATTACTTGTCTCTCTCAAACATGCCCAAAGATTTCTCATAATTATCGGGGTAGTAATCCATAACCATACTACCAACTAAAGCAGGTAGGTACTTATGTTACCCATGGTACTCTAATTCTTGCTGGATTTCTTCTTGAAAACTTTAAAATGTTATTGCGAATCCTTAGATACTCAATGGCCCTTAAAATCAATCCTTTAAAGAAATTTCTTGGAAATCTTAAACCGATTTATCCCCGAAGACCTCAAATCAAATCATGATATCTGGTTCCAACTATCTTCTATGAACAATCGAACCTCAAAAATCTCCAGAGACTCTTTACCCAAGTGTATCTTAAATCTCATAATAATTTAGGTCCCCATGTGGTTACACTTAGTCATATGTCCTTTCTTATAGATTTCTGAATCCCAACTCTACTTGGCATACTAAACTGTAGGTACAAATTCTGTCACCTAGGTCTCTCATCAATGCTGGTGATCACATCACCACATAGGTAGCGTCTATATACATCAAATATACCATGTCCATTTCACACATCGAATAGCTCTTACTATGCAACCTAACCATATCCTCGAGGCAAATACAAGCACGACCCGCTCATGATCTCAATTAGCATTGCCACCATAAACATCAAGATTAATCTACCCCTTGAGCTTCATAATGCTCGTCTCATTTACCAACTCACAAGATGAGCATGAACCTAGATGCAATAGGACATCGTTAGCATTCAAGACATCACTCGCTTCTTTCTCTTTAGATCGTGTCTCCACAAATACGATTCATCTTATTCTAGGTCAATTTCTTAGGCTTCCAGCCTCTTTCAACCAGCTAGTGGCACACCTCACGCCTCGGTTCATTGGAACTTAGACCCCAAACAAGGTATAAACCCTACTGTGTTCTTTCAAATCTTCAGCATCTGATCGTCTCCCATGCCATTTGCTATGATGCTTTGATCGACGGGTCTCCTATACCTTACCACAAGCCATCCGTCAGCCCTTTGCAGTGGGTCCCTAGATCCAGACCTGTTCACTGGGAACACCAAACTAGTAGTGTTGTCACGCTGCAAGGGTTCCTTGTCCCATCTCTGCGAGTCACATTGGTTGCACCCCTATCCCCTCATCAATTGGCGTAACTCACACACTATCACTTGACCCAATCCCTAGGATCTTTGATTTATATATCTCATTTTCGAGTCACCAAATGATCCTCAAAAAAATACTTACCATCTGATCCTCACTCAACAGCTAGGCTATGTCACATCAGACAAACAATCCATGACTCAATCAATCTTGATAACTACTAGTTATCTTATCATTTATCGTAAGGATTTCGACTAGTGACCTCAATTCAACTGACCTCAAATCAATAGTCTCCTAATCTCATGGGTCCATAATCATAGTTACCGAATCAACCTTACATTCGAGCCATATCATCAGACCCTAGTTTTAATAGCTAGATCATTTCTCTCAACTGTACCTTTAACAAGGTCAATATCCTCACATCAATAACCTTTAAGACTTCAACTGACAATCCTCGAGCCTCTAAGTAGAGACTTTATTCTACGAACCATCCATGATTCGGCCATTCTTGATAACTATCACTTACCCTATCATTCATCATAATGATTTTGACTAATGACCTCAAATCGAAAAATGAGTCATCCAATTCCACTCATTTCCTTCCTCGAGATTTGTTCTAAATCAACAATCTCTTAACCATCAGCAATCCCTAAGTCGTCAAATAAAATTTCTCTCTGATACCAACTGTAACACCCCACTTTCTCGGGCGTGTTATAACTTAGGACAATTCTGGATAATATTTTTTTTTCTATTTAAAACTACGACAAAACCATATAATTGTTCATATTCATCCCAAAATTTTCATCTATCTTGAAAGAGAATTATCATAAACATCAAATGCGGAAGCTAAGAATTAATCCTAATATTACAATCACCATAGTTTAGATAATACATCAATGTCTTTCAAAATGTTCAAAATGTTAAGTAAAAGAAACTTAAATACATCAATTTCAATATCATAACCATAGATCATCGTGCACTTGCTAAGTTCCATCACATGCATCTTCCGTATCTACTTCTGCTACAACAACATCTGGAACGTTTGAATATTCCAAGGGCAAATCCAAGGTTAGATGATGAATCATCTAAGTAAGGGAACAAAATCATATTTTGTGCATGTATGTAAAATGAAAAATGTCATCATTCCTTTTTAGTTTGAGTTGACCGCACCCAATTGTTGCTCCCCATTTTTACAGCCTCTTTACTAGGTCGAGGTGTATGGGTGCACCCTTAGTAGAGCAGCGGTGTCTGTCCATAATCCCAAACCCTGTGCCATGCATGACCAACATTATCATCGTCTAAGGAGGTTGTAAAAAAGAGTTTTTAAATCACAATCACTTTTACTAGTGATCAATCACAACAAGGGTTTTACCATGGTTCACCCCAAAACCTTATACAATGAGTTTTTATGGCTTAACTCAAACCTTTCACCAAGTGAGTTTTTACAGGCCTAACTCAAACCTTACAACAAATGAGTTTTAGACTCAACTCAAACCCTTTTCACAATGAGTTTTAGGCTCAACTCAAACCTTACACCACAATGAGTTTTAAGGCTAAACTCAAACCTTACAACATTAACAAGATAAATAGAATTTTATCTTTACAGCCCAATAGATTTCGAAACATACTCCTCATGTTTCGAAACATACTCCTCATGTTTCGAAACATACAGTCTTTCCAGCTGGACTTGCACTTAGAGACAGGAATAAGTGAGAGACATAATCTATTCCCCACATGATTATACACGTGATATCTAATTCAAATTTGAATTTGAATATAAGAGGATGGAGAATACATTTAAAAATACTTTGAGAAACTTTTAGATAAATATTAAAATGAAAAACAAAAGCATCTCGAATCTTTTAAATCTCTACTAACAGAAATGTCAGAGGTTTCGAAACATAGAATGAAGGTTTCGAAACATACTTTAAAACCTGATTTGAAAACATATGCATTACATAGATGTTTCGAAATAGCATACACACTTAGAAAACATTGAAACCATTTCAAAAGGGGTTTCGAAACATGCACAGAAACATGGCAAATTTTCAGAAGCATTTGCTTGAAAACACAATCCATAGTATGTATACATTACAACATATTTACCTTTTATCTATATTTTACCTTCCATTTACTTTAATACATAAATTTAAATAAGAAAGCACCCCCTATTTGGATTCAATAAAAATATCCAAAAAATTAAAACCCATAACAATAAGAAAGTAGAATTTTGGTTTTAGTACAAACTCAGGATTTAGCAATTTTACCACCTTCCAAATACATACTTTCTATTTCTTGAAAAATTCATTAAAAATAATTTTATCACCTATGGATATTAGATATCAAAATATTGGGAGATAGTTTTCCAAAAAGAAAACATTTTCAAAAATATGTTCTAGTTGGTCTTTTGCTTTAGACCAACGATTTCAAGGCTAATTTTGAAAAACACTTTAGGAGATTCTTTTAAATCATAATACTTGTTTTTGCAAATTTCCATATGTATAAGAATGAACTTAACTTGGTTTTCATTTGAACAAAATAATATTTGAAATTGATATATGTTGAAAATCATAACCCTAACTCATGACTTAGGGATTAAACCAATAGATGTTTTTCATCATCAAAACTAATATACAAAAAGGTGCAACACTAGAAGTATGTTTCGAAACCTTCATAGCATGTTTCGAAACATCTGACTCTGTTAGCAAAATATTTAAAAACCCGAGATGCTTTTGGCTTTCATTCTCTTTATATTCAAAAGTTTTTCAAAAAGCTTACTTTTTACTTAATCTCCATACTCCATAATTTACATTTCAAATTTTGTAAGTGGAGAACAAAACAAAATCATAAGTAGGCATAAAGCATTGTCTCCTACTTATTTTGTCTCTAAGTGTATAACCAGCTATAAAGGTTGGATGTTTCAAAACATGTGATGCATATTTCGAAACCTTAGGGTAAAAGTGTGTTGTTTCGAAGCCAATAAGGTGTGTTTTGAAACCTACTTTAATATCTTGTCTCTAACAGTTATAATTGGCTAAAATTCTATTTCTTGGTATATATATAAGTTCTTTGAAGACAAGAAGCACAACTTACAAGCACATACACAAGAACACACATCCAAGAGACACAAGATACATACTCAAGCACTTGTGAACGAAATCTTTTTGTCAAGCTCTCAAAGAAGATCCATTCAATCAATCCTTGATGTGCATAGTGGTTTGAAAATGAGAGTAAACTGAAACCGACGTCGCATCCTTCTAAGATCTCCTCACCTCAAACCAAGAGGTTTGTACAACCATTTGGTAAGGTATCTCATTACATTAAATCTGTTGGACTGTAAAAAATAAGTTTTATTTATCTTGTTATTGATTATAAGGTTTGAGTTTAGCCTTAAAACTCATTGTGGTGTAAAGTTTGAGTTGAGCCATAATAACTCATCGTGTACAAGATTTTAGGGTGAACTGTGGTAAAAGCCTTCTTGTAGTTGATCACTAGTGAAAGTGATTGTGTTTGAAAATCCTTTAAGTAGGTAAGCTTGAAGGTAGTGGACTAGGCGAGGTGTCGAACCACTATAAATCTCATGTGCACTTGCTTTACTATTTTATTTGCATGTTCTCATTGTTCATGCTTTCAAAAGAAACATTTTTTAAAAGCTAAAAGTTTCAAAATAAGCAAAATAGAGAGGAAGGTTTCGAAACATACTCATTTAGGTTTTGAAACATACTTAACAAAAAGGTTGATTTTGAAACATACTTATCTATATTTTGAAACATACTTAACAGAAAGGTTGATTTTGAAACAAACTCCTTGATATTTTGAAACATAGTGTTCTGCAAACAATAGGTCTTTAAACTATCAAAGAATTTACCCTAATCCCAATTCACCTCCCCTCTTAGGATATATTTTCCATTATTTGGAACTAATAGGATAGAGAGAGATTATGTGGTTGGGATGGGTAGGTTGAGGTCAAAGGGGCGACTAGATATATATATATATATAGGTTAGTTGTGACTAAGACATGTGATTGGCACATGACACACAGATGTAGGAAGTGCATGACTCTCTCATAGCATCCGATGGTCCTGGGGTTAGGCATGCATAGAGGGACCTAGGTGAGACTCCCTCTCCCCAAGAAGGGTCTTGGGTGGAAGGAGAATCTTAAGAGGCTAGCCTTATCGCTGTGAGGTAAGAAAGGGTGAGATCTTGGGGGTCTTTGGGTGACCTAGATAGTCACCGAAAGCTTGATCGGATGCTTATGCAGATGCCCAATGGGGTCATCTGTAGGTGAGCATGAAGGAAGGGCTCGCGACATGATGTGTGGCGTGGCAAGGCACGCAGTATGATGTGGGGAGGCATGTGGGTGCATTGGCCAAAGGGCATGCAACAAATGTGAGACAACATGTGATAGGCATAAGCGCACAAGGGCACACGTAGGGCACGCATGGCATAGTGATAGGTGCAACATGGGTTGCATAGGAGTTAGGGAAAGCGGTTGGGTGCATGGCATGGCGGTTGGGCATCCATGGGCACATGGAAAGGCACATTGGGTGTAACAACCCGTTAGTGGGCCCAGGTGATATATTTTGGAATGGGTTATGTGTTTAACTAGAGTAATAAATTTTGGTGGTTTATATGTGATATTTGTAGGTAATTGCTGAGGAAATGGAAAAAGTCAAAGGGTTGATGATGTGCCTAAAATGCAATGGCAAGTGCACCAGTCGATCAAGTAATAAAGTTAATGAGTAAAGTATCATTCCCACAGGGACTGTCGAAACAAATACCCAAAAGTAGCAATCCTATTCTTTATCTAGAAAAATCGAATTAGAGATAATATCAACTAACTACAAAATAAAGTAAGAAGAATACGACGTATCGAAAATAGAAAAATAAAGAGCAATCAAACAGGTTAACACAGAGAGATAAGATAGCTAAGGAATTCGATTCACTTACGAGAATATTGTTAACATGCCCTGCAAACTTGGAGAATCACAAGACCTAAAAGAGTTGCGAAACATGGACATGAAGCCCAAAGGCCTAACGGGTTGTAGGAGATAAAGGAAACAAGCTGAAGGTGCAAGAGGTCGAGCTAAGACCAAGTGGGAAGGACACAATCAAGAGAGCCTATGTTAAAGATCGAAAAAACAAAATTGTTCGAAATTTTGCTTGACCCGTGTATTTTAGGATCAGAGGCAACAATAAGACCCAAAATGAAATAGTGGATGTACTAACTTACTAGTATATCTACCTCATACCTCTACAAAGGAATTGAAAATCACTAGAGTCCAGAAATTTAAAAGCACAGTGTGCAAACAAGCTCAAGAGGATGTGTAGAAGATGAAGCAGCTAAAAAAAAAGTAATGTTAAAAAGTTTACAAGACAAGATACTCTTTCACCTGGAGCTCCCGACTAAAAGAGTAGAGAGAAATTGATATGCCCTGCAAACTTAGAGAATCACAAGACCTAAAAGAGTTGCAAAATATGGACATGAAGCCCAAAGGCCCAACGGGTTGTAGGAGATTAAGGAAACAAGCTGAAGGCGCAAGAGGTCGAGCCGAGACTAAGTGGGAAGGACCCACTCGGTTATTCTGAGTGGGTACAACACTACTTTGGTTTTATAGCCATAACTTTCTCATACGAGCTCCGATTAAAGTGATTCAAAGTCCTAAGGAAAGATAAGAGAATTATCTAAAACGTTTTTGTTTTGAGTTTTGAGAGATTCAAGACGAATCAAGGTGTAACTCAGGCATGAAATTAAGATATGGGAACCACTCAAAA
The DNA here is from genome assembly GCF_014633365.1 of Diospyros lotus. Lineage (NCBI taxonomy): Eukaryota > Viridiplantae > Streptophyta > Magnoliopsida > Ericales > Ebenaceae > Diospyros > Diospyros lotus. The sequence continues at coordinate 7,723,303 of NC_068348.1, forward strand.
CCGAACCAAGGAAAAGGGCAAAAGAAGGCATGACCGAGTGACCCCCCACTCGGTCATGACCGAGTGACCTCCCACTTTGTCATGGTCGAGTGGGCTTGGGCCAATCTCTCCTTTTTTCCCTCTTAGATGGGCCGCGAGATTCTCGCCCCGATTGTCGCACGTCTCTTCTCTCTCATCTGCTATAAATAGGAGACCATGCCTTCATCACACTAGGTATGCACTCTTGGGCCCCTCAACACAATTCCATACTTTTGGCTCTCGAGAACTAACTTAGGCATCGGAGGGTTTGTACGGGGACCCCCACCTGTGCCCTAACGTTGCTCTCGTTTTGCAGGCCACTCGGTTATGGAGGGCCACTCGGTTATGGATGGCCACTCAGTTATCTAGGGCCACTCGGTTATGGATGGTCACTCGGTTATGTATGGCCACTCGGTTATAGATGGCCACTCAGTTATCTAGGAACACTCGGTTATGGAGGGCTACTCTGTTATGGAGGGCTACTCGGTTATGGATGACCACTCGGTTATGGAGGGTCACTCGGTTATCCAAGGTCATTCGGTTATCTAAGGCCACTAGATCATCAAACCCACCAGATCGTCAGATCTATCAAACCCACCAGATCGTCAGATCTATTAAATCCACCAGATCGTCAGATCTATCAACCTATTAACCCTTAATATCAACCTAAATCATCAGCTCCATTGGGCTACCAGACCCACCTGATTATCAGATCTAACCACTCAACAGATTCTCTAGTCGCCAAGGTTCCCATCATTGAAGACACGACTCCCAATAAGACTTTCACTTCTACCCACAAAAAAAAAAAAATAGATTGTTGTATTTTGGCAACAACAATTGTAATCCTTACCAAATAAGTTAATTAGATGGATTTTGCTTACATGTGACGGCAAAATTTCATAATTTATTTATTATCCTTTGGTCTGGGTATAACAAAACTATCACTAATCACTAATTCTACACTTGGTCCATGTAAAATCAATTAATTAACGATGCATTAAGTTTTGTGAAATTTGCTAACTTAATTCACTAATTCAAGCAAATTCAAGTTACCTCAAAGATGAATATTCATACTTGGTTAGTTTCAATATCCAATCTAAGTTATGTGATATGCAAAGCTTAACATAGAATTATTTGGTTTGTATCATCTATGTTTATAAGATCATTTAACAGGCGATCAGGTTGTCAAAGCAATAAAAGCCATATCATATAATCATATGAAATAAACATCAATCAAATTAACCAACAATAGTATCAATCACAACATTGTCTCGCAGCTATCTTGTTACCTCAGCTAACAAGAAATTCAATCAACCATGATAATAGAAATCATCATAATTAAACTCCATAAAAATATAATTAAAAATCAAGAATTAATTCAAGAACTAAAGAATTAACAATCAAGGAAATTAATTCATAATTCTTCTCTAAAATTGATGATTGCTATGGCTGGGTGTTGAATCTACGCTACTTCCAATTCCTTCAATTCTGTCGCTCTGTTTCCTTCAAATTCCTCTTTATTTTGTCGCTTCAATCTTCTCCAAATTTTGCCTCCTTAATCTCACGAAATCCTTGCCCCTTAAGCCTCTGTTAAATCCCCCATTCCTCATATATTATATTATATATATATACATGCATATGTTGGGCTACCCTAACTCCATGGTTCACGCCACTTCCTTAACATATATAATATATAATATATATACATAATATAATATATGATATATAATATAATAAAATATCATATAAAACATAATATTTAATATTTAATATACTATTAATTATATTAAGTTTGATTATATTATAATAGTAATTATTTATAATATTAATTTTGAAATTAACTTAATAATATATTTTTTTATTTTTTATTTTTTTTAACATAAACACCAAGTATTATTCCTATAAAATAACAAGAAATATTAAAAATTAAATATATGTAAAGGAAACTCAAAACACTAGACAATTCTAGGTAAAAACACATAAAATACTAAAAATATTATTCAATTATGACAAATAAATGTGTGAATAAATTCCCACATCAGTTGACTTATATGGAAGTGGGACCTGCAAGGGCTCAAGGTATGTGCGGGAAGAATTGGGTGGTGTCGGTGGTGTTTAATTAATGTTAAGCTATCATTTAAGCATAAGGGAATTTCATTTAATTGTTAAGGGTATTTAAGTAATTTTATGGAAATGGATGAATATATATATATATATATATATATGAGGAAGGGTGTTTGCATGAGAAGGAATTAAACGGCAAAGGAAGTGAAGAGAATGAGAGCCATCGGGACACGGAGATCAAGAAATGAAGGGTTCTTTCTTTCTTCTTCCGTGATTTCTTGAGTTTAAAGGAGGTAGGGAGTTAAAGATCTTTTTCTTTTTCTCTCTTCTTGCTAGTTGTTTGTTGAAAGTGTGAAGGTTCTTGGAGGCATACCATCTCAAGTAACCCATCAAGAAGAGTCTTTAAGGCAAGTTCTTCTTCTCTCCTTCCTCCTAAACTTTGGATCCTTAGTCTATTAAGATTGGAAGTTTGAAATTCTGGTTCTCAAGCCCATTGTTTGATCTTATAAGTCTCTTTTGAGTATTGAGATAGGGCTTGTTCTACCCTATAAACCTTTAGGAATGGTACGTTTTGTGATAGGTAGTAGATCATGCAAGAAATTTGGTGAAGCTTGTATGTCTTGGGTCTCATCTCTCGAGCTTTAGCCTATTGTTAGTCGACAGAAGGCAAAGCATCTGTCGACTAACTATTTCTTGCCAACAATTAGTCGACAGATGGCTTAGCATCTGTCGATTAATAGCGCCCAAAAGGCCTCTGTTAGTCAAAAGATGGTCTTGCATCTGTCAACTAACTGCTTCATTTCAAAGGCTTAGTCGACAGATAGTGGAGCATTTGTCAACTAAAGTAGTTAGTTTCCTTCTAATGGTATAGTTGTGTTGAAAAGTCTCTCTTTGGTTTCTGAATGGTATTAATCGGGCATGGGGGATTGGATATGCATTCTTTGGGGTGTTCTTGCCCAAGTCTTGGCCCATATGGCATTTGTTGTATGGTTTGGGATAAAAGTGTAAGTTATAGGCATGTTTGCATTTACTTTTCTTATATATGGCATACGGGTGGTTCGAGGCATTGGGTGGGAGCGGATTATCCTTAAGGGTGGATGAGCACAACCCTAAGAGTAAGCTTTCTGACCCCAATGACCTCATTACATGTGTTATGACTATGACCTTGGGTGGGAGCTGATTGTCCTCAAGGGTTGTACGGTGAATAAGTGCAGCCCTAGGAGTGAGCTATCTGTCCCCAAGAGTCACTTGTGATGGTGAGTGTGAAGCTAGGAGTGTTAATGTTGTATATGAGTTGTGTTATCCATTGTATTATGAGTTGTGTATTGTAACACCCCGCATTCCCAAGGCGTTAGGTAACATAAGATTCCGGGGATATAATTTTTTTTCCAACCGAAACTCAACACAAAAATCGTTCTCCGAAGATCCCGTTACACCTTCTCAGTATATCAACTTGGAATCATTAATAAACTAAGACAGGTAAATCACCTCAAATGCGGAAGCTTGATCGAAACCTCAATAGAACATAACCGAAATCACTTTATTCATAACATAAAGCCCAAACCAGCGTTTTACATGGCGTCATCAAAATAAATAACATAATTGAAAATGACATATTATAAACTATCCACTAATCGTCGTCACCTCTCGGCAATCCCTTTTCCTTTCGCACCGTTGCCTTCACCTGGAACATTTGAATATTTTAGGGACATAGTCTATATTAGATGATGAATCATCTAAGTGAGAGTTCAAAAACACGTTTTCATGAATGAATTCAAGACATGAAATAAACCAACACAACTCGGTAAGCCCTAGCCCAAGAGAATCCCACAGCGCTTAACCCTATCATGGGGAAAGAGCAATATCTCTAAAAGCCACGCCACCATACCGACATATAGACATGACGCGGTTCTAGCTCAAGAGGGGCAAGGTCAATGCATCTCTCCAACATCTCAGGAACAATCGTTACTAACTCCCAGCCTAAGAGGATCACATCAATGCAGGAACCTGGCTCACCATATTTACGTCGAGGATTACGTTCCCACTCTAAGCATCCAGCAACCACTACCCAATCCCAACTCAAAACCCATATGGACCACCTAGTTAGCCTAATGCAACTTCCCTAACCAAATGGCCCAGCACGAACACCAATGTAGCTATCCCGGCATGAACTCCAGCACAAGATACCCATATTATTCCGTCACACCCTTGGAGAATTATGGCTACACAATCCAGACAACATTTTAGGTTGACATTCCATATGAACAATCACAAAATGCATGACAATGCCACATTTCACAATTCAATGCATCATATAAATAACATTTTATAAAATGCAATGCACAAGTTCAAAACATTTAAGGATGAACCTCCCTCATGAAACCAACTGTCACCGGTTATCGTTTGCATGCAACAAAACCATTTTTGCATGAAATCACAATACGTTTAGATAGAACGAATACCAAGTTTTTAAGGTAGAAGCTCCCTCAGTAAATCAAGTTTTGGGGGAGAACCACTCACCTTGAACGAAACACAGAACACCTTAAATCTTGTGCCCAACCTCAATTTTCATGCAACTCCTCAAGTCTTTTGACCAAACCACCTCCTTACATGCCTTCATGCGCTGCCCAAGTGCTCTGCGCATGTGATGCTTCGCGTATCCTTTAAAATCCCTCTATCCACTAAACCCGAAGCACTCTCGTCTAGAACGAATTTATCACAATTTCAAATGATAAACCCTTGGCCATGAACCCCTATTTATAGGCTTTGGAAACTTAGCCACCAAGAAATACATATTCTGCAATCATTTCAAATCTTCCAAAATCTTTTCCAATCATTCCAAATCTTCTAAGATCTTCTACAATCATTGTAAACTTTTAAGATTTTCTATAATTATTCCAAAATCTTCTAAGATCTTCTGCAATCATTCTAAATCTTTTAAGATTTTCTGTAATAATTTCAAATCTTATCCAAATCAAATCTTATCAAATCTTATCTTATCTTTAAAGTCATCATAAGGCTTTATCTTATCTCCAAAGTCATCATGAGCCTCCATCTTATCTCTAACGTCATCATGAGGCTTCATCCTTATCTCTAAAGTCATTATAAGGCTTTTCCTGAATCTCCCAAATTCCCTTAGGAAAAAGGTTTCAAGAATTACACTTTGGCCTAAACTTTTGGGTAATTGCAGTTAGACCCTTTGCAAAGGGTTAATTATGCTAATACCCCTGATTTTTAGGTAAATTACACTTTTACCCGAACCTCAAAAATTACAATTTTACCCCTGGCTCAGAAATTGAATTTTTGTCTCCAAACATCTACAATCCCTTGAAATATCCTATTTTTTCAAGTATCTGAATCTAAAAATCTCTAATATTACATCCCTTATGATCATTTGATTTTCCAGGCTAACATTAGTCGTACTAAGAAATTGTCTCTGTTCCGACTGCTTTCAGTGTCCTAAATCCTGTCTCAAGATACTCGTCAATTACATACCTTTTTCCTTAGATATTTACATTCTAGGGTACTCCCTTCCATCAATTCAGCAATTACTTAACTAAATTCTCAAACTGATTTTCAGTTCCTTGAACTTACTTGACACTTTGCAATATGGGGTATTACATGTATGCATTGTATGGACATGTTACGTTGGCTTATTCATCTTTTTCCTGTTGATTATTTTAGCTTACACATATTGATTCATGGTTACTTGCTATTCTTTGTTATACTTGTTGGGCCTTGTGGCTCATTCTCTTGTTTTGCATCATTTCAGGAAAAAGAAAGGATAAGGTCGAGGACAAGTCTAGTAGGGGCAGATCGATTGTGGATAGACGTGTATAGAGCTCACCTAAGCTCACCTAGAAGAAGGTCTTGGGGTCTTTTGTGTGGTGTGGTTAGAGCCATTTAGGCTCTCGAGCCAGAAAGAGTGTATGTATATGTTTATGTTTTTGTTTATGGCTTGATGTTCCACTTAAAGGGATGTAACTCCTATTTTGATGAAATGTATATGTTTAATGTTAATGTAAAAGGTAAAGTGAGGTTTGGTAGTGTTGCATTATGAGGCTTGCTAAAGAGGGCTTGTGAGATATGTTAGTGGGGTTTTGTTTCAAATTGCTTTTATATCATCCTATTAATGACCCTCTCATGGATCCTTTATGCTAGCGGGGGCTCTGAGAGGTGGGCCATTACATTGGGGCACTCGAATGGACAAGCGACAAGCTTCAAGGCCGCGCGGGTCTCTAGGAGACCTAGATGGGTCTTCGAGGCCTAGGTCTTTAGGAGACTCAGGACTTCAAGTGGATGGCCGCACGCACTCTCGCATAGGGGTTTTTGGATGATTGGCCGCCCGTGGGTCTTCAAATGGGTGGCCGCACATAGGTCTTTGGCACCTGCGTGGGCAGAAAGGGTCGCATTAAGGCAACTCGCCCCTATTTTTAGGGGTAGGTGTTGCCTTGTTGGGCCTTGCCCTCCCTCCTTTGTTTTTTTACCTTTTATTATTATTTATTATTTATGATTATAATTATTAATTTTGGTTTCCAGAAGACAATACCTCGATGAACTCTTGTTCGGCCATAGGCACACTTGTTGAGGATCGTCCCATGGACTTCTCCTGGGGGAACTCTCCTGGGGGCTAGGCTACAACACCAAACTTATGACAATATCTTTAAATCTAGTAAAAATATTCTTAATGGATTCCTAAGATTTCATTTAAAAAAAAAGAAGCTCATACTCATTAATAAGTAAGTTTACCTCTATTTCCTTGACTTGATTTGTACGTTCATTAGTAACTTCTAACCTGTCCCAAATCTCCTTAGTCGTCTTGCGTGTGGATAGTTGATTAAATTCTTTTGAGCTGAGTGCACAAAATATGATGTTCATTGCCTTGCATTTATCTCTACGATCCTTTTTCTTCTTCAATCCATTCCCTTATTCTTTCCATTGGGGGGATTGTGATTCCATTCATGATGGTGTCATAGACATTGAAATCTTACATTAAATAGAAAGATATCTTCTTATTCCAATATCCATAGTTTGACCCATCAAAGAATGCTAGCCTTGAGGTGCTTTGTCTTCCAGAGTTTTAAGATCCAACAAATTGTCATCTTAGGATTCTCCTTAGGTGATTAAACCCAAGAAAACAAAAATAAAGGAGACCAAACTTAGATACCAAATCTAATGGCACCATACACCCAAGAGGGGGGTGAATTGAGTGTTTATAATTTTTAAAAAATTATAAAGGCTTGCAAGAGAAATATGAAAATAATGAATTCAAAGCAAGAAGATAAAAAACAAAGAATGCAAACGACAGTGATTTGGCTCAAGCCAACTTATAGCCACTGCTCTAGCTTCCCATTAGAGATTTCAATCCACTATAAACCTCCTACCTAAACCAAGTAGGCTCTCTAGCAAAGTGCTAGGAATTATAACAAGATAAGAGATACAAATCTCTCAACAATCTCTTTAGAATAAGGTTTGAATAAAACAACCTTGATAGAAAAAAAAAAAGAGTAAAAATAAAGCATAATAAAACTTGAGAATGAATGATGTAGAACTTGTAATCCCACTTGTTAACAACAACCTTTCTCAAGCTTTAAATCTTCCTCTATAAGTAGGCTTTGTCATCCCTTCTTAAAGATATAGACATTAGGGAACCCTTAGAGACAAAAACTATCATGTAGAAATCAAGTACAATTAGCCATTGGAAGAACTACAAAAAAGTTGTTCGACTATTTTTCCAAACCAATCAACTTCTTTTCTAATATCTTGATGGACTAGTTAATAGTTTACAAAATCTAATCAACAATTCCTAGAACTTTTGATTGGAAATGATCCAATATCAGTCAACAACAAATAAGCAAGAGCATGCAAACTGGTTGGTCAATTGATTTTCCAAAATGATCGACAGTTTACATGAGCTAATCGATAGTTTTGATTTTTTACTTAAATATGAGTGTTTCATTTAAAGTTTTGTATAACCAAATATCATCATCAAACCATCATCAAAATTAGTACAATAATCTCCCATTTTTTTATGATGACAAAACTTTAATAAAGATATTGCAAATATTTAAAACATTCATTTCTCTCCCATTTTTTGTCATAAATCATAAAGGTAAACAATAACTCCCACTTAAGAGGAAAATATAAATAACTCCCCCTTTTTACATAAAAACTTGAGAACAACTTTGATAATACAACTCCCCCTTAAAGTGAAAAATCAAAAATGATTTTAAAGTTTAGAAAGTAGTTTTGTAAACCAAATCATAAAGGGAAGTATATCATCCAAAAATCATAAAAAAGACCATCAAAATTATCACCTGCATAAAGAGTTGAGGGATAGAGATATACCATCCAAGGTTGAATTTTAAAACTTCTTACTCTTGGTTGGAAATCAGGGGACTTCTTTTAAGGGGTGTTTTCCTTTCTCACTTCCCTCTTTCCTTGATGCTTGATTCATTCTTTAATAGTTTAACCTTGCATCTCTATGTCAAGGATACCTACAAAAATTTAACTATCCACGAGGTTTTGGTGCCCAAACCATTTTAGGTAAACCATTGTTAGCGTGGAAGGTTCCCTTTGGAACCTATATTTGTTTAAATTTTGTGGGATAGTTTCTTATTAAGCATTATATTTACATTAAGTACACTTTTCAAGAGATTAGTAGTATTAATTGCTTACTACAAGATTAGCAAAATAGTGATGACCTTTCTTTGAGTATGGTGGCTAGTAGGATGAAACAAAAGTATGATAAGTGTAATAATATAGACAAAAATACTTTTTAGTGTATTCATATTGTTGCATATTAGATCCATTTATACAATTTAGATCCTAGGATTATACTCTAGGATATTCTACTTTCCATATCTACATGGTTCACTATTTTCCATATTTCCATATTTACATAGATTTAATTTCTATAACACTCCCACAAGCTAGAGGATTAATCATGACCAGCGTGTTATATAGATAGTTTTGTTTCCAAAAATAAAACAATTAGAATTTTGGTGAAGTAAGAAGGGTTGTGAAGCAAGATTCGAACACTGGGGGGTATCGGTGAAATGTAGGTTATTTGGTGAAAAATGGCCTTTCCGAAAGAAGCCCATTCCAAAAAGAAATTGTTTCTGAAAGGATTAGGTCACGGACGAAAGAACCTTTCCAAAAGAAATGAGGGCTTCAAAAAGGACATGACACATACTACAGGTCTGCTGTTTCGAAAAGAGAGGTGACCAAGGTGGTTCTTTCTAAAAGAAACTAGACGTGTCCCGAGAAGGAAATTCAGAAAGGATGGCACTTTAGTGTTGTGGCTTGGTTGACAGCTTTCAGAGAGAGTTTAAAATGTCTCTTCGAAAGGAGAATGGCAACCTTCAAAAAAAACTTAAACTTATTTAGGAAGGGTGACCAGGTGACTCTGGAGAGGGCTAGGATCCTCTTGGGAAGGATGAGGTCCTCTAGGAAAGAACTGCAAATAGACAACAAAGGGTCAAAAGGCTCACAGGGGATTTCCACTCGTGAAGATTCTCCGATGTTTAAGTCAGTTACAGAAATAAAAATGTGTTACGGAAAGAAATGTGGGCTAGAATTCTAAAAGAACTTGGAATATTCAAAGTAATAGGGTTTACCCATGATCCTCTTCTAAGTACTATAGTTTGGCTTTTATAGGGCTCAAATCTTGAGAATCATCTCGGAGGACACGTGTGGATTCCAAATCCTTCCTTTCGAAAAGGGTTTTTCGAAAGCATTCTCTTTTTATCATTATTATATCCTCTTATTTCATTACTATTATTATATTTCTTTTCGATCTTAGGGGTACAACAATTGCCCCCCACTCTTCTTTTAATCCTTTAGGTGAAAAAAGAAGAGTAATCCTTTCTTTTTTCTTTTTCCGCCACCAAGAATTGAAAAAGTAATCCTCCACTGAAGTGTCGCTCGCTTTCCGAGACGTTTCATCTTCCCAAGCATCCACTATAAGTTGGGTCATTTGCTGCAGTAATTTCTTTATGCATGTCTTATTCCCGAGAGAACTTTGGCTTCATCTTCTTTCCGAAAGAATTCTTTGCTCCCTTGGGTCATTTCTTTCTGAAAGAAATTTTTACCATCCTAGGTAATTTCTTTCCAAAAAAATCTTTTATTTTCTCAGTAACACATTTCTAAAAGAAATACCCTTCAACCCTAAGTAACTTCTTTCTGAGATGATGTTTTACTCATTCATAGGTAACTTCTGAAAGAAATTATTTCTATGGTCTTTGTTTTTGAAACAACGTATTGCTTTTCGAAAAACTTGCTTTGTTTTCAAAAGAAAAAAATTTACTTATTCTATAGGAAACGTTCTTTCCGATATAGTGTCCTTTCCAATAGGACATTTCTTTCCAAAATACCTTTATTTTCGAAAGGATTTTTCTTTCCGATAGGACCTCCTTTCAGAAAGGATACTTCTTTCCTCAAGAACTTCCTTTCTGAAAGAGACCGTTCTCTCTCTCTCTCTCTCTCTCTCTCTCTCTCTCTCTCTCTCTCCCTTTTAGAACTTTTTCATGCTTCCCCTTTTTCTTTTCTCTTTCCTTCTTTTTTCCTTGCCACTATGGCAAGCAGGAAGATATATCATCATGAGACCAATTCCCAAAGAGTTACCCATTTTTTCCTTAAGGGTAAACGTTCTCACATGACAGAGGATGACATTGCCATTCTGTGCTGGAACTTTAGAATTCCCAACAATTACCGTACTAGGCTTCCTTCTCTAGAAGAGAATTGTGCTATTGACGTGCAGAAGGGGTGGATGAGCGTTCACAGAGCTAGCTTCCATCTAGGTTTCCACCTTCCTTTCCATGATTTCGACCTTAAGTTTCTTCACTATAGTGGGATAGCTTTGGGCTAGCTACATCCTAACTGTTGGGCCTAACTCATTGGATTTTTTGTGTCCTATCGCGAGAAGAATCTAGTCCCTTCTATAGACTTCCTTTACTACTTCTTCCATTTACGCTTGGTTAAAATTCGTTTCCATATGTATACCCTCCATCGAACTCAATGGGAGGACCGTCTTTTCACTGATTCTCCCCTTATGGAAGCTTCTTTTGATTCACATTGGTTCTTGGTCAAACCCCCTGATGGCGTGTGGTTTGCCCCATGTTTATGGCACACCAACCTTGATAAGGTGGTGAGGGTAAGATTAAGTAAGTCAGTCGTCAAGCTTCGGGCACAGTACGCCAATAGCCACAGTTTGCTTATTCTTGGTGGTTTGGTACATCTCCTCGACCTACTCACCATGGATGCCTAATACGAGTTGGATGGGTTTCGATGCCTAGTGAACCATTGCATTATGGGGGGCTAAGAGTGCCACCTTTGTGGCCTCCTACTAACTCAACGACCAATGCTACAGCAAGAAGAAGGGACCTCAGTTAATAGGAGCAGCCTTCTCCTGAGGGTGTTGATCCCCTTATTTGCTTACATTTTGGGAGATAAATAATGATTATTCATTTTGGTATTTGAAGTCATTATGGAATATTTGGGAAATTAATAGAAAATGTTTATTTATGTTATTTTGAGAAAATGGGTTATTAGAGTAATTAATTATTTTATTTGGGAGTATTTATGGAATAGTAAAATAAATTAATTTAATGGATTTTCAGAAATTTGGGTGTGAGTGGGATTCCCAGAAGTTTCGGGGTATTAGTGTAATTAAACGTGGGATGCAAGTGAGGTTTTCAAAAGTGTTGGGGTGCTGGTGTAATTTTAGGAAATGGGTCATGGGATTCCTTTATAATTAATGGGGGGGCGTTTATTTAATGAGGGAATGGATAGCCCAGCTGGTCGCTTGCGCGTGGGTGATGGCCGAGGTCGCAGGTTCGAGTGAGATGGGGCATACGCGGGAGAGAAAATGGGCTGATTTTAATCGGCCAAGGAGGGGCCGAAACAACGTTGTTTTAGCCCCAAAGGTAATGGCTACATGTGCGACCTAGCGGCAGCCACATGGCGTGCATTGGGAGCTCCTCCCGCCTTGGCCGCCAAGTCTCCTTCGTTTTGCTATTTAAGGCCAAAATTTGGCCATTTTGAAGCCTAAACAAAGAGGAAAAGAGAGGGAGGGAAGGAGGAAAATGAAGAAGAAAATATGGTGTCGGCTAGTAGTTGGAATGAAAGAAAAGATAAGGAAATGGGGGAGAAATTAAGGGATTAATGAGCTATTCGGTGTTTAAAAATATCCTGGTAAGTGAGTAAAATTACTAGAAGTGCTATATATCTAAATTATAGATTTTATACGGATGAATTATGTAATCCATACGATTGGGACGATCCATACTTGTTTAAATATTGCTCTGATCAACTTATTAGAAGATGTGTGAATGAAGATGAGGTTGTTAGTGTGCTTACTCATTGTCATTCTTTAGAAACAGGAGGTCACTTTGGACCCTCCAAAACTGCAGCTAAGATGCTTCAAAGTGGTTTTTATTGGCCCACAATATTTAAAGATGCATATGCATTTGTTCATTCATGTGATAGGTGCCAAAGAACAGGTAATGTGTCTCGTAGGAATGAAATGCCTTTAACTAACATTTTAGAAGTTGAGTTATTTGATGTTTGGGGTATTGACTTTATGGGACCTTTTCCTTCATCATTTAAAAACCAATACATTCTTGTTGCTGTTGATTATGTTTCGAAATGGGTAGAAGAAGTTGCACTTCCTTCAAATGATTCTAAAAGTGTGATTAAGTTTTTTAAGAAGAATATCTTCTCTCGTTTTGGAGTTCCTAGGGCAATTATAAGTGATGGAGGTAAACATTTCTGTAATCGCTTACTAGATTCTTTACTAGCCAAATATGGGGTTACCCACAAGGTTGCTACACCGTACCATCCTCAAATTAGTGGCCAGGTAGAGATTTCTAATAGAGAAATTAAGAGCATATTGGAGAAAACAGTAAATACCTCTAGAAAAGATTGGTCTCATAAATTGGATGATGCATTATGGGCATATAGGACCGCATTTAAAACACCTATTGGTATGTCCCCTTATCGTCTAGTTTATGGAAAAACATGTCACTTGCCTGTGGAATTAGAGCATAAGGCATATTGGGCCATTAAATTCTTGAATTTTGATATGCATGCTTGTGGTAAGAAAAGATTGTTACAATTGAATGAGATGGATGAGTTCAAATTGAATGCTTATGAGAATGCTAGGATTTATAAGGAGAGAACTAAGCAATGGCATGATAAGCATACTGTAAAGCGTGATTTTCAAATTGGTCAAATGGTGTTATTATATAACTCTCGTTTGAGACTGTTTCCAGGAAAATTAAAATCACGATGGTCAGGCCCTTTTACTATCACTCGAATTTTCCCTCATGGTGCAATTGAAGTTCAACGTGGTGATAAAGTTTTCAAAGTTAATGGGCAGCATTTGAAACCATACATCAATGGAAGTCTAATTCCACAAAAGACTTCCATCCAGCTCACTTGAAAACCAAAGCTCCAAAAGTCTAGCTTTAGACTATAAATTAAGCATGTTTTTTTTGTTTGTTTGTTTTGTCTCTTGATTTTTTCTTCTTGTTATTATTTCTTTTCTCATTGATTTTTTTTTTCTTTTCTTTTTCTCTTCTTTTGTAGGTTTGAAGGTAGATGACAAAAAGAATTTTTGTGGGCATTTCTTCGCATTTCAAGGGAGTATTTCTTTCATGTTCTTTTGGTTTACATTGAGGACAATGTGTTAAATAAGTTTGGGGGACGGGGTAACATTATTAATTGTTATGTGTTATTTTTGTTGCATATGTGTGTTTTGATGTGAAAATTTTGGTGGAGCTTATGTCAAGTGCACATTTGGCCAATCCCAACCCAATCCCAACCCCAAGCTTTGAAAAAAATAATGAAAGATAAAATAAACAAAATTTGTTATTTGGAATCATGATTTGCATTTGAGTTCTTTATTGTGTTTAACATTGAGTCTTTGATTTGGCATGAACAATATCTTATAAAGCAAGATTAAGCATACTTGGGTTTTTATGATCGTTGAAATACATGTTCTTTGCGAAGTCATGTAAGTTGTGTGACTAGGCATGAAAGATAAATGCAATGTTTTTCTTGTGATTGTTCCCTTTGAGCTAGGCCTAAACAGGGTTTAAGTAAGTAGGGAGAATAATGTGAGCGAGATGGAGCATAAAATGCACTCGTTCTACAATTCAAAAAAAAAAAAAAATGAAAAAGCGAGATGGAGCATAAAATGCACTCGTTCAACAGTAAAAAAAAAAAAAAAAAAAAAAACCGAGATGGAGCATAAAATGCACTCGTTAAAGATATATATATATATTAAAGAAAAAAAAGAAACTCCTAATTTGCTACGTTTGTTTGTAGTAGTGAGAAGGGATGGTTACAAGAATGAGTGTTGCATTATTCAATTGTGTTGGGTACATGACAAAACATGACTGAGTTTAGAATTTTGTATGAATTCTTGAGCTAGGAAATGTGAGTATAACAAAATCTTTGAATATGATGAATGATTCCAAATACATGTTTTGTTTTCTTTAGTATGGAGTTTCTCTACTTTGCTTGAGGACAAGCAAAAGGTTAAGTGTGGGGGTATTTGATAGGGTTTAATTATAAGCATATTTTTATCTACTTTCTATCTTAACCTTATGCTATTTTTCCTACAAAAATGTGTGTTTACATAAATTTTACATCATTTTAATCTCTTTTTGTAGGAACCCAACGAATGATGTTATTTCGAAGATTCAGGCATAAAAAGAAAAAAAAAGGATATTATAAAATTAATTTCAAAATTAATATTTTAAATTAATATTATAAATAATTAATATTATAATATAATCCAAGTTATTATAATTAATAGTATATTGGATATTATATATTATATTATAATATTTATAAATATGTATTATATTATATATTATCTTATATTATTTATATATATATAATATTATTTATGTATATATAATGTGGTGGCAGTGGCGTGAATGGGGGATTTGGGCTAGGGCTCATACATGCATATATATTATAATATATAAAGGATGAATAAAGGACTTGGAGGAGGGAGGAAGGCAGCGGCCGTGCAACCTATATATATATATATATATATAAATTAAGAGATTAAAAGAGGATGATGGAATGCTAGGAGGGGGCTGCGCGGCGGAAAGTGGAAGCAAGGCTGCTGCGGCACAACAAGAAACTTGAGGAGAATTGATTTGGCAGAGAGTTGGCGGCACAACAGAGATGGAATTGAGGAAGGAGAAGCTGGGCAGAAATTGGAAGCAAGGCGTGGGCGCATGAAGGCCGCTCGCGCAATTGCGGCGGCGCAGGGAGCTCCTATTCTTTTTGCTTTGATTTCTATTTTTATTTTTATGGATTCCATTAATTCTATTATGAACTAATTTTATTTAACTAGGGTTTGAGATGAAGTTTGTTATGAATGATTGATTTTTATTGATTGGTTTTCTATCGTAATTTCAATTATTTATTACTTGTTCTTAATGCGATTAAGTGATTTAACCATCATTTAATTGATTTTGTATTATGATTTGAGACCGAGAGGTGATTTTCATAACATGTTGAAGTAATAAATTTCATAAGATAGATAGTTGATAAGGGATTTGATACTTGAATCTTATGAGGGATAATGAATTGAAACTTAACAATGAATTTTGATTTGTTATAACTATTGGGAAATAGGTTGATTGTTAACAAATTAAGATTTAATTAAGTTAGTAAATCTTGGGAAAGAAACTAACCAATTTAGATATTCACCCCATTAAAGTGATAGAAACCTAATTGATTGAAAATTAAGACGGATTAATAAGTGGATTCGAAATACCCTAGTTGCCTCCATTTTTTCAAGTTAAGTTGCTTTTAAATTTGCATTTAATTTTAGTTATCATTAGTTTAATTTATTCAAATTCATCTTTTTTTTATAGTCTAAATAATATTAAAGTTAATCCAATTTCGATACTTAATTCAATCCTCGTGGGATCGATACTCTACTCATTCATTATATTACTTGTGCGATTCGTACGCTTGCGAATTAGCCTAACAATCGTGTAATACCTCGAGAGCCCATAAGTTAGTATATATCGAGGATAGTGTAAGAAAGGAAACAACACCAGCTGGATTCCTTTTAGGCTGAATGTAGGCAAGGAACTCCGGGGTTAAGCGTGTTTAAGCTGGGGAGGCTCAAGGATAGGTGACCCCCTAGGAAGTTCACGTAGGCCCATCAGGGTAAATTGTTCTGGTCCTTCCTATCGCTCGATGTGGGATGTTATAGGTGGTATCAGAGCCGACCCCCGAGCCTCTAAGCGCGGTGGTGGGGCAAACCTTAGTGAGGACGTTGAGTTCCTAAGGGGTGGTGCGTGTAGGCACCTTAGGCGAATCCCACATTGGCCATGCAAAGAGGGGAGATCTGGGACTGGTTGTAAGGTCGCATGACAAGGACGTCATGTGCTTAAAGGGGGGAGAATGTAATACCCCGAGATCCCATAGAAGTTAGTATATATTGAGGATAGTGTAAGAAAGGAAACAACACCAGCTGGATACCTTTTGGGCTGAATGTAGGCAAGGAACTCCGAGGTTAAGCGTGCTTGAGCTGGGGAAGCTCAAGAATGGTGACCCCCTAGGAAGTTCGCGTAGGCCCATCAGGGTAAGTTGTTCTGGTCCTTCTTATCGCTAGATGCGGGATGTTACACATCGGCTGTTTCGATAAGCGCTAGACGGGCCAGAAGAGCTGGTACTATTGAATTCCCGCCTCGACTTGTGCGTACCATGATATGTGTGCTACATGGGGATTGGGTTGCTTCAGTTAGAGGGATATTCATATGTGTGTGTGGGTGTGTTGCATGGGAAAAGCATGGTTTGATGCCTAGCTTATGGGAGTCTTGTATTCTGTTTATGCTTATTCTGCCATTTTCTTCTACGTGTATTGCATGGGTCTATTGCGTGCAGCGGACGTGGTCCACGAGGATATATCCTACCAAGCTTGAGTGAGCCAAGGGCCGGACTCATGGATGTTTCAAGCTCAAGTGGGCTTTATGCCGGACTCGTGGTATATGTATTTCAAGCTCAAATGGGCTTTATGCTGAACTCATGGTATATGTGTTTTAAGCTCGTGTGGACTTTATGATGGACTCGTGGTATATGTGTTTCAAGCTCGAGTGGGCCAGGGGCCGGACTCATGGTATATGTTTCAAGCTCGAGTGGGCTTCATGCCGGTCTCGTGGTATGTCATGATGATGTATTATGTTATGATGAGAGATAAGAAAAGGCATGGTATGATAGGAAAAGTCAACAGATGAATCACAGGGTAATAACAGGTTATGATTAATGTTATGGTAGCCTATTGCGGATTACTAACAGGTTTGTATGTTGGACTTGGGCGCCAGTGTGTGTTGTATGTGGACCCAAGGACCGTGTATGTGCAGTTTACTTTATGGTTATGCATTTGGAATTAAGGCATGTAATGAGTAAGGCATGGTGTTTCGTTGCACTGGCATGAATTCCATGGGGTATTGGGGAAGAGTTTTATCCTTAACCTATAGCCTTCCTTTCTAGAGCTTGCTGAGTCTCGTGACTTACGTTTGCTTTCCATCATTCCAGGTAAGAGTATCCTGAGATCGCAGGTGCATACGGCATAGTTGGGTCCAGATCGTTGAGTTATGATAGCAAGTGCAGAGTTCTCCCGAAACTAGACCCTGGGTGTCATGGTGCTTGTGTTAAGGTTAATGTTTTATGTTTTTGGGATGGATTTATGTCATGCAAGCCTAGGTGGGCTCAAGTTGTGAATGGTTATGTATGATGATTATGAGATGGATATGATAAAAAAAAGTTATGGTTTCTAAAAGAGTTGTGTGTGAGTTTTATTTTGTGTTATTGTTCGATATCACTCAAGTAATGACCCTTTCACGGATCCTCTATGCTAGCGGGAGCTCCAGGAGGCAAGCCGTTACATTCTCTTGACTTAAAGCCTGACTTGGTTATGTCTATTTCTTGCAGCTATGCATCGAATGATGAGATCTTCCCAACGAAGGGTTGTCAGGGGAGTAATTAAGACCAGAATTCCACCACCTCTCACCACCCAGGACAAGGCTCCCCCACCCCTCAAAGATCAGGTTTTTGTGCAAGGGGATGGAATAAGGGAGACAACGGCTCCTTCATGTAGTTGCAAGAGAAGTCATTGCCAGGAAGTAAAGGCTAACCCTACCACATTCCAGCCCATCACCAATCTTACTCTTCCCAATCCCATTGCGAGTCCTTCATCTGATCCACAGCCAACGAAGGAGCCTACTTTAGTCCCTCGCTTATCAACTGAGTGGGACATGTCTATAGCTATGACCGAGGTCAGTCTTGGGAGAGTAGGGCATAGTGATGAGGACCTCAATCACCTTACACACGGAGTAGAAAGGATTAATGGGGTTACCAATTTTATTTTTTTATTTTTTTTTTTAGGGAGGGGGTAGAGGTAGAAGTAATTTCAAGTTTGGACTAGGTTGCCATCGATGCGGTCCAAGCAAGTGGTCAGGGGCTATTTTGTCGGACAGTCATTAATCCATAACACTTCGATCATCGTGCATTACATGTAGAGAAGAGGGTAGACGCTAGAGGGCTGGCTCCTATTCTGCCTTCACTGCCTCTTCCTCATCAGGGGGCGATTCACCTGAAGGGTAACCTTTGCGTTCGTGGGGAATGCTTTGAGATGCAACTCGGAGTTTTGGATATGGACTCCATAGACATGCCTGGTATCGGTGCTCGCCTCGTCTACTCAACCATCATCCCGCGCGACAAAAATTAGTACTTCTAGAATTCTCCACAGCATATGGACGAGTTTGAGCGTTATCTTGCAATTGTAAATTTTTCCCCTTCTTTCTTTCTCTAAGAGTGTTATCTATTGATTCTTTTTTCTTCTTTCTTCATAGGGTGGCCAAGGCGCAGTGGTAACCAATGCAATGAATCAGGCACGCTTAGCCCATTAGGAGGCAAAAATTTATGAGTAGACCTAAAAGTCTTGCCACTGGAAGAAGGAAGAGCCTGAATATGAAGATCCGATATTTGGAATAGGACAAGGTTGGCCTCCATTCTCAAATTTTGGATCTCCAGAATCTCTCTACCAATTGTTAAGCTGTCGACATGAATGCCTGGAAGTGGAAAAATGAGCTAGAAAGCCGAAACAAGGCCTATCAAGAAAAGGTGTCTTTCTTATTAAAAGGTCAGGGAGAGGTGTCGCGCCTGAAGGGAGACCTGACGAGCATTGAGGGACAAGTAGTTGAGGCACTCCAAGTGGTGGTAAGTACTCAGTCAGAGATTGAAAAGCTACGGGAAAGGAGGTGGGAGGAAATTGAGGAGGCAACGAGGAATGCAGTAAGGCAGTACCGCCTCTCCAATGATTGTCGTAGCTATAAGGATGAGTATGCCCTTTGTTTTTCCAAGTTTGGATTCTACCTCAACTGCAACTTTCTGGAGTTTAAGCGTCTCAGGGAATCCTTCCCGAAGATGATATTTGTCAATGCCATTTCCTCCATAACTCTTCCCGACTGGTGTGAGTACGAGCCCAATAACCTTGGGCCCAACGAGTATGTGTAACAAGCTCTGGAAGATGACCTTAGCAACTTGTTGGGTCCCTGTCCCCAATCCTAAATAAGGTGAAATCGCAGTGGATATGACGAACACCATCCAGATGATCAATTGTGGTCTAGAGGAAGACCTTGCCGCCAATGCTCCTCAGAGCTCACCTCAATAAGGTTTAAGACAGCTAGATTATCCACCAACCCATGACTAGTGTGGATTATTTATCTATAGTGCTTTCATGTCTTGGTTGTAAAGAGTGATAATCTTTATGTGTTGTTTCTTAAACGATTTCATTTTGATGTATAGGATTTTTGTTACTGTTTCAATACACATCATATAGTTTTCTTTTGATTTATCCTTTGAAGCTTTCCCACCATAGGGAATCTAGATTGGACCAAGGGGCCAGACACTAAATTTTTCCTGAACGCACAAGTTTTCTGGGAGGCTTAGCACCAGATCGACCAAGGAGTCAAGGTTAGCCTCATGGCTTAGCACTGGACTCAAGCAAAGGATCCATGTTATCCTGTAGGCATAGTAAGTTCAAAAATTTAGGGTGGTCTGTGATCTTAGTGCCAGATTGTAGCTAGGCAGGCCCTCCTTTAAAGGTTGAGTTGTAGGCTCCTCTTCCGCCTCATTCCTTCGGGTTCTCCTAACAGAAGGAATCTAGGTTGGACTAGGGGCCTGATGCTGGATTTCCACCAAATGTCCAAGTTTGCCATGAGGCTTAGCACCGGATCGACCAAGGAGTCAAGGTTAGCTTTGTGGCTTAGCATCAGACTCAAGTGAGGGATCTAAGTTAGCCTACGGGCATGGCATTAGAACGGATCCAAGAATCTAGGTTGGTCCGAGGTCTTAGCACCAGATTACAATTTGTCGAGCTAGACCTCTTAGGACATGGGCTTGCTATTATCTTTGCTTGCTTTTTGTTGTTGTACCGAGCAACTCTGTCATTCTTTTGGGTTTGGCTTCAAACATGATACCTGCATTATATTTTAGGATAGCCATACAAGTACATAATATGCAAGGCAATTTACTTGGTTCAACTTATAGTGTCACCTACATCCATAGGAATATAGGGTGGTGTATTCTTTTATTCATATGGGGAGTTATAATACATAGAAACATTTAAAAAGATTCCTGACTCGTGGTAGAATTGGGAAGTACCCATCGGGGTGTGTGTTGTCTTGCGTCTTGCTTATCATTTCTCCTCACGACGTTTGTGACTGGCAAAGCTGGGAAGTATCTCTTGAGATGTATAGTGTTCCACGTCTTGCCCAGTGCTTCACCTTTGCAGCATTTGCAGTACGCATGTGTTAAGTCCCAGCACCTTTATGATTTTGTAAAGCCCTTCCTAGTTCATTCTGAGCTTCCCTTCTTCTCTGAGGGCATTAGTAATGGCCATTTTCCTAAGCACCAGGTCACCTTCTTTGAGTGTTTGAGGGAGAACCCTCTCATTGAGAGAAGGATGAATAAAACAGTAAGTACAAATGCTCTTCTCTTGACTGAGAGAGTTACAAGATTTGGAATAAAGCTCCCTCTTAATAAATTTCTCACATAAAGATTTTAGAATGAATAACTCGTGAGAAGCAAGATTGAAGAATAGGAAGTATTTAGGAAGCTCTTAGATGTTGTAAGATAGCGTAAGTACTTCAGGTAACCTTCTTCAAGCAGCTCCTTCTCCTATTTGTAGATTTCTTACACTGAATGTTAGTTGACATGGAAGATTTCAAAATGAAAGATCCATTTTGACTCACAACTATCACTTTTTGTCTTTAACAACATTAAACAACATTTATTAATTCGTATAAGAAAACTCGTGTTGTCTGATTAGCATTTAATGTTTTGAAAAGTAGAACTTGTCAAGCATTGAATGAGAGTTACTTGACTGGGTTAAATAGATACTCGACTAATGAAACCATTCAAATCGATTGAAAAGAGCAAGTAATCAATTATGTAGAGCTTAATTGAGCATGACAAAGCATTACTCGATTAACTCATAAGACACAAAAGGCACATATTAATTACTCGACTACCAGGCCAAACTTACTCGACTAATAAAAATGTATTCTCAAGTATGAATGATCTATACTCGATTAATTTTAAAGCACATAATTTTAGCCATATTCAGACAAAGCCTTACTCGACTAACCCGTGAAAATACACGATTGAGTTTAAAGATACAAAGAGCATGCATAACTCACTCAACTGACAAATCCTTAATAGTCGATTGAAATATATATTCAGAAAGCATGTAATCGACTAACTTAAAAATCATATAGAAAAAAATATTCGATTAATCTTTCAAATATATGAAAAATAGATGTGTAAAGCTCTCAACTAACAGATACTTGATTGATTCAAGTATATTAGTTGATTATAGCAAAGGCTTTACTTTGTTTAATATATGCTCAGATTATGATGCATTAGAGATACTCAAATAATCTCAAAGCATACTCAAGTATAAGAAGGATTTACTCATGATTATACGAAGTGCCAAACTCAATTGGAACTTTAGAAGAATAGATTTTGTATATCACATACGCAAGCTGGAACTTTGCAATAATCGATTGAATTATTTCAACACTTGATTAATCATAATGCTGAGCATGTAAAGGGCTTTTTATACTAAGCCAATTTTTGAAAAATATTTTCTCAAAAGTTTATCATGCTCGATTTGATATATGAACGTATTTTTCCATTTTGGAAATACATAAGTATATGAGAATGAATTCTCCAATTAAAAATATTTATAGAAAAATGTTTTGGAGATCAACAATAAACCAAATTTACCGAAAATAGATTTTCAAAAAATATTTTCTTCATAAATCAAAATACAAATTTCTCAACATAACCTATTAAGGCTTCTGATTACTATGCACTATAATCCTTCCACAGACTAACATCTCGACCGAGTAAGAGTCATGGACTAATTAAACTCCTAGGACTTGGTAACTATGCTAAGATCCAGTATGGTGTGATCAAGATGACACATTAAAACTCCTTCTAGCATTGAAAACTCTTTCCAATCATACGTACCATAGCTAGGGGTTTTCCAACCACTAATAACTACTACCACATACCACACCGGAAGTCAATGGATCCCATCGGTGAGCATCTACCTGAAGTTAAGCAATATCGCTATGGGGCAAGCAGCGTAGTTCAAAAAAATTTTGAACCTTACCCCAATCCCAGTGATTAAATCAACGTCGAAATCAAATCATTCACCTACAAATAAAATAAATCTAACATTTAGATTTTTGAGTCATCCACGAATTGGATCCATCCAAGCATCTAGCCTCTAACTCATGATGCGCGGCACACGTCCGTTGGCAAGAAGAGCGAAATAAGAGTGCTAGCTCTTTCTCCTTTTTGCGGCTTGTGTATGGACAGAAAAGAACGCCCACGTTTCAAATCGATGCCAAAAAGAAATGAGGAAGAGTGAACGGCAATTGTTTTTCAACTCTTGAAAAACTATACCAAAAAAATCACTAGTTTGGGCAACCCATAAAGGGGTATTTATAGAGTTACATCCTAGGGTTTCTTAAACCCTAATGGATTGAGCTAGCCCATTAATCCTAGTACAACTAAAATCTTAAATGGGCTTATTCTAGTCCAACTAGAAATATAATTAGTGGCCCAAATCCATTTATAAAATATTTAGCCCAAATCTAATTCAAGCCCAAATATTTATTGTTTAATAGTTGGTCCAAATCTAATTTAGTCCAAATATAATATTTAATATTTGGCCCAAATCTAATTTAGTTCAAATATAATATTTAATTTAATATTTGGCCCAAATCCAATTTAGTCCAAATATTAACTTAAGCCCAAATATATATTATTTCCTATTTGCCACCCTAACAAATAGAAAATTATTAAATTAGAAACTTCTTCCTAATTTAATCAATTGTCATTTTAGGAAACTCTTTCCTTTATGACAACTCCTCGTCATATCGACGTCATTACGTCTATTTATTATTTTTCTGTGAGAACCTACGACGGCATAACTTTTTGCCGAAGTGTCCCACTTAACCATACGTCCGCTCTTCTGGTTTAAGCCAGGGACCGTGCCTATTGCGCATGACTCATTAGGCTTCCGAATATGTTGGCAATGTGTCGGTATGAACACATAAGACAAGATTGGCCTCTAGCAAGGTGTCATGCCTACCCAATTATTCAGAAGGATTCATAATCCGCAAATAACCTTTCACGAGCATGGTTACCATGTAATTCGATCCTCTGTTCAATGTATCCTATGTGATCTCAAATTGGCAATGTGTTGCTTGATTACAATCACATAAGTTTTCTTCGGTCTTCTGGATATCTTCACTTAATAGAAAGTGAATCAATGACTCCTTATTGATCTCTTTCACCATGGCCATGGATTTGAAGTGAATATCCACCGAATGCGCCTTAGATACATCATCCTCTATCAAAGGATAGACGAGTCTTATCTTGGTTATACACCCATCTCCATAAGCCTCACGATATACCCAACAATCGCCCACATGCAGCCTTTGTCTAGGCTTATCGAAATGATGTCAAAGCATATCGGTCTTCTTATGAGATGATCATGACAACCTCAGGTCCAAGGATTAGTTACACCCATCTCATATGAGAATTCCATCAACATATAACCAAAATGGATTCTCATGGTGAGTCATGTCCAGTGACACGTTCTCTAACATTGGTCACCTATGTACTTGTCTAGACATCCCCATACCTATGGGTGTGAGACCCCCATTGCTATCACATAGCAAAAACATAGCACATACAAGTCTTACTGCAATTGTCAATGTCCATTCTTGACATTGCTACGACTTAGGACATTTAATGATGTCTAGAAACTGTGATGTATCATCTCATATCTTTATAGATTAATCACAGTATACATCTTATGGACTTCTATCTAGTTTCATTCGGTTATTACAATAATAACAAGAAACTAATAGAATGACTTCTTGTGAATTTGAACAACTCCTTATTCAAATAATAAATATGATTACAATTGCCAGTGTACAACATGCCCAATCTGATTGGATCTAGAGCACCTACACTAACACTACCTCCATACACCACTGCACATAGACCACACAGAAAGCATTCCCACCTTTTATTTTGGATAGTTCTGCTTAACAGCAAATCTCAGACACTAATGCACAAGAAAACTCTATCACCTCTAGCTTGAGGATCAAATACACAATCGAAAACCAGTAACAAATCATTAATCTTCTCAATCATGTGATCTATCATAACCATCACATTCAACAAATGTTCAACTAACATCCACCCACATGTCTACTAGTCACATCTCATGAAATATGGCATGGGACTCACCATTCTTTATCATTAGTATTTCATACTAATCAAAGATAATAGCCCATGTGCTAGTCCATAATCGATTTGTCATAATCCTTATCTGATTAATCTAAGAACTACGAATACCTTTAAGAAATCATGTGTTATAGATTCTTGTCATGTATTCTCAACAACTTAAGAATATAACCATTAAGAAATCTAGGGACTCATTCATACACATTTAGAGAGTATTGAATGAAGAAATGACTATTTTATTGATTGCAATAATATAATGCATGTAACCCTATTACATACTAAATGTCCTCTAAATCCAACATTAAAGCACACATCACTAACATAGAAAACTGACATGACTCACATTCTAAATGAGATAAAGAAGAAAAATAAGAAGACACCTTCTTCAAAGT
This sequence comes from Diospyros lotus, assembly GCF_014633365.1. Lineage (NCBI taxonomy): Eukaryota > Viridiplantae > Streptophyta > Magnoliopsida > Ericales > Ebenaceae > Diospyros > Diospyros lotus. The sequence goes on from NC_068348.1 coordinate 7,748,649, forward strand.
TAATAAGGAGGGGTGTCCCAGACGACATGGAGATTAAAAGTAGAGAGGACACTAGAGAAAGCGATTGGTTGTGGGACTAATGGTGTAGAAATAATGTCAAGAAGATACAAACCCCTAGACTCGTACCCTTTACCAATAATCTTCTTTGCCATAAGATCTTTAAAGACACAATAGGTAGGAAAGAATGAGACATAACAGTTATGGACATGAGTAAGTTTGAAAACAAAGAGTAAATTAAAACAAAAATTAGGGAGGCATAAAATAGAGGACAATGAAAGAAATGGAGTAGGGTGGGCAAGCCAAGAGCATACAACAAATACAATGGACCCATCAATTAAAGTCATATTTGGGAAAGAAGTTCCCTATCATATCATCTGTAGCACCAGAATCAATGACCCATTTGGTAGAGGATAACAAAAGACACATAATAGGTTTACCTAAGCTATCACCAATGGTTGTTGAGGCATTGATAGATGATTTAAAGGCCTGGTATTAAGTAAAACAAGCATATTTATCAGCAAAAATCAGAATTGTCTGTTCAAAAGGGCTCTTTCCATGAGTAGTAATGTTGGCAATAGGCGGCTATGAGGGTTTCCCATGAAGCTTCTAACAAGTGCATTTACTGTGACCAACTTCTCCATAGTGATAACATGTAGGTCTCTTACTAGTTTTTGAGCCACGACCCCCACTCCCACTAGTATCACCATTACGCTTTCCTTTGTGATCACTCATTCCACCACAATGTCCATTTGCAATCCAGTTACTGGAACTTGTAAGGACTAAATTGATATTTGGAGGAGGATAAGAAATTCTTGCTCGTAAAACCCTAGTAAAGACATCATGGAGAGATCCAAGCTCCAAGATAGACAAAATTTGTGTGCGATCAGCATCAAATTCAATTGGTAAGCATGCCAAAAATCTCATAAGTCATCTATTCTCACTAGGATTGATGCATTTTGACATCAATACTATAGGGAATAAGGGAATTCAACTCTTCATACACCCTTTTGGAATCCATAAAATATTCTATAAGAGTCCTATCCTACTTTTCTAAGTGATAAAACTCCATACATACATTATAGATGCACAAAACATTACCTTTACCGGAGTGTAGAAAGGCTAGGTAATCCATAAGCTTCTTAACAAATTCACAATGGTTCACTAGTCTAATTACCTCAATGTCTATAAAGTTTCAGATCTGCGAAAATATCTTAGCATTCTCACGCAGCCAGACCTTATTTACAGCAGCATTAGATGGCAGGTCATCAGTGAGATGATTATCTTTTTCAATGTTGTGAAGATATACTCAAACAGTTTTGCTCTAGTCTAAATAGTTCCTACCATTACGTTTGTGCTCCATGATTTTTGTTGTCATAGGAATGACATAAAAAATAATAGTGTTAACCTCATTAGCATCCACTTGTATGGTGTTTGGTTCTTGGGTTGCCATTAAGATCTCTACCCAACCGATTCAACTGGATTAGAAAAAGAAAATACTACTACAACTTCAACAAAAATCACCACAAAGAAAAAAGAAACACAAAATCAGAAGGTATAATAACAATCACCCAAACAAATGCAACTTAAAATAAGGAAGAATCAATACCAACAGTTGGGAACTTGATGCAATGTTGAATTCAACAGGATCCGATCACAAATTGCAATGGTCGTGTCGACAGAAAATCTATAATGCAGCAATAGCAACAATGGTGGTATCTAGCGAGAAGTAGTGACAAATAGCTTGTTTCTGGTGCCAAGAGCTATGTCGCAAAGATCGCTGATGAACCTGCACTACAATGGTAACAGCGAATAATACAATATAGTGTAAGGAGTCAAGTGGAAGTCGGCAATGGCAGCAACAATCTAGGGTTTCAATCCATCAATCTGGCTTAACTAAGGGATTAACCAAGTAATGAAGCAATGACGAGACACAGACAGTGACAACGAAGAATCGTTGTGACCACGATAGTAATAGAAAGGCGAGATAACTAAATCAATGCGATGATGCTAGCGATAGCGAGGCAAGGTGACAGCAATGGGGAGGCTACCAAATCAAGGGTAGGACAAGCACGATGAGGTTGCATCAATTCACAACCAAATCCAAGCACGACAAGGACTAGATCTGGGGTAGCACAGTAGGGACCAGATTTATGGCTCTTGTAATGGCCCACTCTTGAAGATCCACTAGCATAAGACGTCTAGAAGGAGGTCTCTAAGAGTATATGTACAGATAAAAACTCAATTTAAACTATCCTCACTGAATTTATTAAATGACATAACCACAAAAGTATGTATATACATTTTCCAGGAGTACATTCAACTTTGCTCTTTTAACAACTTTTATGGATAAACTACCCATACCTCACAAAATAAAAAGGGTAATAATTCAAAATACAACATTAGCTACTCTAACTTTGCCCTCAAAATACATCCCAAGACCTTTTGGTTGGGAGAACCCTGTACACCTATCTATGCCCCCGCGATACTCAAGCTCCACTCGTCTCGGCACCTTCCTTGGCCTTACCTTTATCTGGAATGACGAAAAGAAATAAGGGTGAGCCACAAGGCTCAGCATGTATTTAATATAGCAAGTAAGAAGTGTAAAGAATCGAAGCATGCATAATAATAACAAGAGAGAATAGAACTTCACATAACAATCTGTAAATTCTTACCACTTACTTAACCTCTCATCATGCCTCATCATTATCTACATCATATGCCCATGCAATAATAATACCATAACATCATATTGTGGGCCATTGTCTAAACCACACTCTGATTTTTATGCCAGGCGAGCATTATGAGTTGAAGTTCCCACGATTAGGCAAGTTCCTATATACTTGTTAAGATATTCTTTCCCTTATTCGCAGTCATAATTACCGCGCAAAATAATAACTGCACTACTTTCCATATATGTATATGCCATACACATGCCATACCACCACACAAATGAACTAGACAAGCCCATATATTAAACACCAATTTGGTAGTTTTATGCCCCACAAGCCTATTATATTTTACGTAAAGGATCATACTTTTCATTTCGATTCTTTTTATTAAAGGCATTATGTTTTTATTTGTCATTAATGATTGTCGTCATTATTTATTACAATCTATACTTGACAAAGCCCATAGATCAAATAGGCTCATAGAATATGATCGTGCATAGAGATGACGATCATGAAACATATTCCTTAAAAGCCTTGATCTTAAATGTTGCTAGTCATAGAGTTATTACGAATTGACACTAATAACTCGGATAAACTAGCACATATGATGCATGCACTACAAAAAATCCTGCGTTTAGTGACGAAAAATTTAAAAATCCGTCGCTAAATAGTTTAGCGACGGATTTAGGAACAGGTCAATTTTCGTCGTTAAACTTGGCGTCGCTAAATTTTAGCGATGGGTTTTGCGACGAACGGTTTTTTGCGATGGAATCAGTGACGAGGGAATCCCGTCGCTGATTCCGTCACTAATCAGCGATGGGATTGGTTTCCGTCGCTGAATTAAGCCTTGGCCGCAAAATGGCCAGCCCCCACACGCACGCCAACTCTCTCTTCTGCTCGCCACGTGGCCACGCTAGTATTATTTCCCAGCAATAATCCTTCAGCTGCCTGCCCCTTGAATCGATACCCCAACCACTTGGGATGAAGTCATGCGCGTGAACCAACCCACCTGGAAGACTCATTGATTATTAATTTGTATAAAATATATTTATTGTATTTCTTCCAAACTTTTCAATATCACATTTATATTCCAAAATTTTCTAAACTTATTTAATTAATATTAATTTTATTTCATTACTAATTCAAACAGAAATTTATAAATTAATTGAAATTTTTATAAATTTTACATTTAACTATGAAAACTATGTGGGGAAGCTCATAGTTTAAAATTTTTTAAACTAATTAATTGAATTAAATTAATTAATTAAAAAATAAATTATTTGAATTCAATTAAATTAAATGAGTTAATTGATAAATTTAAAATAAAAAGAAGAGATAAATTAAAAAGATGGGTATCCACTAAAGGACAACATATTATTCAATTACATACTTTTATGCTTTTTTTTTTTTGTAAAGTCACTTAAATTTTTTATTATTTAATTACACTTCTTTATTTGTATTTTTAAGTTAATTTAATTTATATATCTTTATTTTTTAATCAATTTAACCCATTTACTTTGATATAATCAAAGATAAATGCAATAAAAAAATTAAAAATTAAAGATAAATACAATTTCATAGATGTAATCAAAATAATAAAAAAATTAAGTTATCATAAAAAACATAAAGTATATTTGATTAAATTGAGTCAAAAATATAAATTTAGTTGCTAAAATATGAAATTAAAGTATGAATTTCACCTTAAATATAAATTATGGATATTTTTAATTTAAATATAAATTAAGCTAAAAATTTAATTTTAATTTTTTTTTTCTTTTTAGTGGCTAAAATTTAAATTTTATATATTTTTTTTCTTTTTAGCGACAAGTTTGCCCGTCGCTAAAATTTTAAATTTTAATTTTAATGTTTTTTCATTTTAGCGACGGGTTCGTCCCGTCGCTAAAAATTAAAATTAAATTTTATTTGTGTTTATAGTTTATATTTTATTTTTTTTTAGCGACGGGTTTGTCCCGTCGCTAAAATTTAAAATTTAAATTTAAATTTTTTTTCTTTTTAGCTACGGAACGATCCTGTCGCTAAAAATTAAAATTAAAATTTTATTTATTTTTTTTTAGCGACGGGTCTGCCCGTTGCTAAAATTTAAATTTAAAATTTATTTTTTTCTTTTTAGCGATGGGTGTGCTCGTCACTAAAATTTTAAATTTTAATTTTAATTTTTTTTCATTTTAGCGACGGGTTCGTCCCGTCGCTAAAAATTAAAATTAATTTTTTTTTTAGCGACGGGTTTGCCTATCGTTAAAATTTAAATTTAATTTTTTTTTTTTTAGCGACAGGTCTGCCTGTCGGTAAAATTTTAAATTTTAATTTTAATTTTTTTTTCTTTTTAGCGACGAGTTCGTCCCGTCACTAAAAATTAAAATTAAAATTTTATTTTTTTTTTTATAGCGACAGGTTACCCCGTCACAAAAATTTATAGTTTATATATATATATTTTTTTAGCAACGGGTTTGTCTCGTCACTAAAATTTAAAATTTAAATTTTTTTTTTCTTTTTTAGCCACGGGTCAGCCCGTCGCTAAATTTAGTGACGGGTCACCCATCGCTCATTTCGTCGCTAAATTTAGTGACGGAATAATTCCGTCACTAAATTCTGTTACTAAAACTTAATTTTCTTGTAGTGATACTCAATTGGGAGAATGTCTTGTTTCATGAACATTGGTGTGGGGACACTAGTGCAGATATGTGGGTGCTTATTAGAATAATAAGTACACTGAACTGACCCGCTATAGAATTCCAAATGGTTATTGTTCATTGTCAAATTGGAATTCTTGTGTTGCAATTGTGCAGACTAGTCTTTAGACTTGAAACATTATGGTAGTCTTATATTTAACTAGTTAAGCCTTAATGTTGTTTGGATTCTAAAGGAATCATTAACAGACTGTCACTGGGCACGACCTTGTCACATATGAAGGCTTGTGAATGTCAATAAAGGATTCATCACTTATCGTTGAGATAAGAGGATATCCTATGTATTCCTATAATTTCATGACTGTATAAATCCTTAGTCAATGTGAGATGGAAATCAAAATGTGTTTTGATTTCACCTATCAAGTCATAAATTTTGAATGGATACATAGTTATTTAATAGTTAGGGTTAGACATAAAACCATACCCTAAATTCAATCGGGACATTGATTGATGAAAGGATTTAACTGCACAGTAATTGCAATTGATAAGGTCTGCGTTTATTTCATCATTGACTAGGTATTCATGGCATGTTGGTAAACGTTAACTATGATATGTAGGGATTTTAGAATTAATTTGATTAATTCTAAAACTACTAATTAAAGAGTTTAATTAAGAAGCCCATGAGATGTGTTTAAATTAAAGCAATAAGTTGGGCCCTAAAGTAGCCCAATAGAGTTGGATCCTACATCTAGTCTAATGGTGGACCTAAGGGGTTACACACTTGGATCGAGCTTAATTCATAATTAAAAGAAAGAACCGGCCCAATATGATTAAGGCTTGGCCCTAAAACGTTTAAGGTTTTTGTTATGGCATGACTAGGGTTTTTGCTCTATAAATATGCTACTTCATAAGATGAAAAGTGAGGGAAAATTTCGTGTTCTCTCAAGAATAACATCTAAAGGTTGCTAGCACAACTTGAGACGTCGTGAAAAGGCCGATCGTGTGGACTATCTTAGAGGAGCTCGTGTTTGCGTCTCTGCTGATCGAAAGAAATTGAACCAAAGGCATTGATTGCATGGTCGCCATTTTCTAACACAATTCACATACTCAAAACTATACATTTCGCCATGCACATCATAACCATCCACTCCTTTTAATTAATCACAACATAAATCCAACAAATGCACACATGACCACATAATAGATTTCCCACCCTCCAAGAATGGAAATCAAGATTATAAGTTGATGGAGGAGCTTATTAGAAGCTTACATGATGAGTTGGGGGAAAATTAGAGGCATCAACAGAAGAAATGGGATGCAATTTAGAGGCAAACGGTCGACAAATGAGAAGGAACTATATATCGATTGACAAAATGCAATTTATGCCACACAACACGAACCAACTCCCAAATGGTCGATAGATGAAAAGGAACTGTCGACCGACAGAACCATTTTGAGCAAACGATTAATAGATGAGGCTTGATCTATAGATTGATAGACCCTCCCCCCCCCCCCCAATACATAAACCATTACACACGAAGCAAAAAATGCATGCAAGCAACACCAAATTCTTGCGTACAACTTAACTCTAACAATAAACTCTCATTCCTTAAAAAAGATGAGTGAACCAAAACTTCATTTGGATCTTTAAAGCAATTTTATAATAATTCAAGAAAAACTACGCAAGTTACAAACAACTAGGTTGAAACTCTTTTCACCAAAGAGATAGGGGTTTTAGGAATCCAAAACTCGAAAACGGACAATCCAAGGACACTGAATCATAACTATAGGGGAAAAGGAGAAGAAGAAGAAGAACTTGCATAGGAACAAGGAAGAAGAAAAACTTGCTATATATAAAGAAAAAGAATAGGAACTTGGCTTCGATGATTTGGAAATGGCTAACTAGAAGAAAAAAATAGGCCTCGAACCAAGCTACTGAAACTGCAACTCAATCTCCTTTTAGAAGCTCCAACAAAGAAGAACATTCTAAGAGAAAGCAAGAGAAGAAAGATAAATGAGAGAATGAAGAAGAAAACTTACATACCAAGGCCCCAACAACCCCTTTTAATTCTTTTCCACTTCCCATCTTACCCCCACAAATAAACATATTGACACACACAAATCTCCTTCTTATAATTCTTTTAAATATAATGTAAAATACACACACACCCAACTGGAAAGCCACTTCTTTCAATCTAAGCCTACCAATTTTGACTCTTCCACTCTAATCTTTTTTGAATTTTCCATATTCACTCTTTTGACATTTCAACACTTTTCCCTTCCTTTCTTTTGACTTTTCAATAACTTACATTTCCATTGCCTTAACAATCATATAAATTCACTTTTCTTTGACTATTCCATACACATAAATTCCATTCATTTTAGACTTCTCAACACCACATTAAATATTTCTAATATTTAGATCAAATAATGCCAAAATATGTCACATAAAAATGACAACAAAATAACTTAGACCCGATAATGAGTCATTACAGCTCTAATATCATGTAATAATATGAATGAAAATACTTTTCAGTATATTCATATTGCTACACATTACACTCATTTATACAGTCTAGATCCTAGGATTATACTCTAAGATATTCTACTTTCCATTTGTACACGATTGACTATTTTCTATATTTCTATATTTACATAAATCTAATTTCTATAACAATAGTATTGGGGAGATCCTCAAAAGATAAATGAATAGATTTTTGTAGCTAGTAGTCTTGATCCTTGACACAAGTAGGAGTACGTTGATTTTGCACTTTCTAAAACGTGTAAAGACGATAGGAGTGCAACTTTAAGGAAAGATATGAAGGATGTTCTTTATGAACTGTACAATGAGTATGTGCACTTAAATGAACCTCTTCCCAGTCAACAATCAAGAGAGAGATCCCATCATCATATTCATATTCAAGCGAAGGAGAAAGTGAAAAATGCACATCTTCATTTTAAGCAATGATGTCTTGGTATAAGAAGTTTAAGTCAAAAACAAAATATGGGGATTCAAAGTCAGAAATGGATAAGTGTTTGAGTAAAGAATCTGAAGAAGAATGTGATGGCTTTGATATTTTGAAATGATGGAAGCATAACACAGTCCAAGATTTCATAGTCTTTTACTTTTTAAAAATATCAAAGATGAGAGGGTGTCAACCCACTCAACTATTGTTAACTTACAGTTGATGGCGCGCTTTTCTATTTTGGTTTCAGTTAGGTTTATCTTGGTGTGAGAGGATGAACTTGGACTGGCACCTGGACTTGGCAGCTCTTGGATTTACAAGTGATTGCTTTGTTCTTGGTGGTTGTTGGAACTTGGAACTTGGGCGTTGGGAGGGTGACAATTGGAACTTGTTTAATTGTTTTTGTATTAAACTTTGGGATTGGTGTCAACAGTTAATTAGCACTCACTGTCTTACTTTTCTAGTAGCAATAGATGTTTGCGGTGGCAGTGACAACAAATGTTTGTAACATTTAGTTGCCATCCCCAGCAAGTAGTTTAATTGATGTTTTATTTAGGCCAATCTAGTGCAATTGTGACTTGTGAATGTGAACCACTAGCTTTGTCTTGTGTTTACTTTTTAACTTTCTGAATCTTTGTGTTTGGGTTGATGTTCAACTGTGAATTTGTGTCACCTGATCACATGGACTATAATTTTGATATCTAATAGTTTGCTTTGCTGTTCAGATTTTGCCTTTAATATTTGATATTTTGCTTTACTGTTCAAAATTTACTTTTCTAATTAGAACCATATAATTTATTAATAATTACAAAAATTGGTTTTTTGGGGGATATCATTGATTATTTTGGCTTTGTCAGTTTTTCAATTAAATGGTTTTTTTCAATTTTCATGGTATTCAGTTCGATTATAGTTCTCCCCCCAAAAATTCAATTTTTGGTTTCATAACTAAATTAATCGAAATTGTCCAAATGATCACCCTAATTTTCTCTCTTGATTTTCTTTATTATTTTTTTTCCCATTCTTTCTCGTTACTTACCAAAGGCTGTCGACGATGACAATAATATTGGTGTTAGTTTCTCTCTCTTTTTGGACTCCACCCCCTTAGAAATCTAGATTCTTTGTCTAGATTTTTAGGGTTTGTCTTAGGGTTGGATTTCAAACTCATATTTGAAGGTTCAATTTTTGAACTTGGCATTTAAGTTTGATTTAGTTCATCTTGTTACAACAGTAGTCATCGACTGTGGGCAACCACTTAGTTGTTTTTCTTTTTCTTTTTTTTTTTTCTAAAATCAAAAGAGAGAGAAGATAGAAAAAAAAGAAATTACGAAGAGTGAATGAAAGGTAAAATGGTCATTTTATTCCTTTAAATAACAATAGAGTTTATTGTTATGTTTGAAACGTGAAATAATTTTTGTAATTAAATCAAATCTCGAGATTGCTACAAGGATATGTCAGCACGCCCATGTATAAGCATAGATATATTAAATTAATGACACTTGTAAAATGCTATCATTGTCATATAGTCCTTGTTTAAACACCTTGGTAGTATGCTGTTGGGCCTGTTTAAACTCATAGCTCAGTACGTATTTGGATGTTGCGTTCATATTTCATTGTCCATAAGCAATGGTTAAACCCAACTGGAGTTAACCCAACCGAAGAAAACTTATCCATTTTAGGGGGTGGATACATAACCGTCTAAAGGTTAAGCTAACTCATGTGATTCCCCTTAATTTGGGTTAATTTTTTCCACCCATGATCCGTCCCTTGATTTATTGGATTGGGCCAATTTTAATTTGGGCCAAATTTAATTAGTTAAGTTTGGGCTTTAATTTTTTAATTCAACCTTGGACCTTGACATTTAAGGTTTGGGCCAACACTCCCAAATTCTCCTGAAGTCCATTTTTAACCAAACTTGGGCCTAAATTGAAGTTGGTCTTGTGGCTTATCCTAAAAACTCATTTCTGCTGATCCACTTTCAATTTAAATTTGGGCTCTCACTATACCATTTTGCTTTAATTTCATTGGCCTCCCCTTAAGCCATTGAGCTCAACTTTTCCTACCAAAACCATTCGTCTTGTCTCCCAAATGATGGTTAGGAATGCTTAATTTAAGCCCACCTGTATAATAGTCGATTGAGTCCAATTTAGCTCACCATGTGGATCCAATTAGCCCAATTTCCAGATTAGGGCCCATAACCTTAAAATCATCTTCTATTATCTGCAACACCACATCATTAGTGGACTGTTTAGAGACCCCAAAACAGTCAACCCATGCCCAAAATTTACAGATTTGACAATCATGTACATTTTCCCCGTTTTAATTAGGCTCATTTTTTACACATTGAAAAGTTTCCTTCTCCTAGGACTCTGCCTTTAATTGATCTAACGATCATTTTCTAAGCACCCCAAAACCCTAAATTTTGTGTTAATCTCTGCTGGTTTGAGCTTGCGTACAGAACAATGGGCTAATCTCATTTTTCTCTAACTATTTCACCCCATTTTCAATCCCCATTAATTTTCTAAATCAATTCCTACAATTAAGTTATGCTTTAATATAGTTTAATCACTCAAATTAATGTCAAAATAAAAAAAAATGACTTATCAATTCAAAATTTGCATGTCATTTTTCTATTTACATCAAAACTAATAAATTAATTTTCTTTTACCAAAATACCCTTACATATATGTATATACTTGTATTTATGTATAAACACACACACACACACACATACATACAATATACATATGTAAATTCATACATATCTATCAATCTATATATATATATATACGAACATATTTATACATATATAGATATAGATGCATACATACATGTAGGTGCATATGTGTGTGTGTGTTTATATATGGTGATATTTGGGTCGGGTTATGGTCTTGAACTTGTGATCCACCCACATGGGTGGTGGATCTATTCGACCCATAGTATTTATGGATTATCCATATATATAATCAAGTGGGTAATAGACATATGAGAGGATTTTTTTTTGTCTCATACAAGATGTGCAAATTTGAAAATTGCCAAATGTTTATCTCACCAATGGTATATATATATATATATATATATGAATAATTTCTCTTGTAATCAAAAAACAATTAAGACACTCGTAGGCACAATTTCATTGGCAAAAGAAAAATTTCCTAGGGTGATGTTTTTGGGATCCCAGATTCTGTGTTCAAGCCCTAGTAAAGGGAGGCATATCCTCGATTTACCTTTTTAGTGTAGTTTCAAGGGCGGAATGGATGACAACGCTAGTAATGAGGCATAATCCAAAAAAAAATACATTTTCTGAGAAAATCTCCTTTCTAAGGTCATTGTTTAGGAAATCACAATAGTTCTTAGGTCTTGGATTGTGGAAATTATAGGAGTAACACTAGTTGTTACACCTATGAACATGATAGAATTGTATGTGGCATTATGAGACTCGTAACAACAAGATAATTAAATCAAGTCAATATAAGAAAACAAGATTTTAGAGACGAATTTTTTGAGACAAATTTTTTCATCTTAAATCAGAGACGCATTTAAAACGAATTTTGAGATAAATATTTTTTAGACGGATTTAGAGACGAAAAAAATCTATCTCTAATTTGAGACGAATTTAGAGATAAAAAAAAATCATCTCTAATTTGAGACAAAAACTAATATGTCTCAATTTGAGATGAATGTAGGGGCGAAAAAAATCTGTCTCTAATTTGAGACAGGAAAATTTATATCTCTAAAATCTGTCTCAAATTTGAGACGAATTTAGAGACGAAAATTAATCTGTCTCAAGTTTGAGACGAATTTAGAGACGAAAATTAATCCGTCTCAAATTAGAGACAGATTTTTTTCTATCCCAAAATCCTTGTCAATTTGAGACGGATTTTGAAGAAGGAAATTAATCCGTCAATTTCAGACGGATATTTTTTCGTCTCAAAATTCCTCTCAAATTAAGATGGATTTTGAGACCGAAATTTTGTTCCCTCTCAAATTTATAAAATGTAAAATATATTTATAAAATATAATTTTTTTATCTATAGATATAGAAATTAAATTCTAAATATATAAATTAATATATTTCGTGTGCATAAAATATAAAATAAAGTATATATACATGTAAACTAATATATATAAAAATTTATAAATTAAAATATATATTAAATATATAATAATTAACTATTTGTAATAGTTATCAAATATATGCAAAATGATCGCACTATTTGTAATAGTAATTTGTAATAATTATTAACATTTTTAATGATCGCAAAATTTATTCATTTAATAATAAGAAAATAAATTTAGCCATGGCAAAATTTTAGAAAATGTATACAAAAATTTAAAAAAATATATATTAACTCTTCTTTTTATTTTTTAATCAATTAATTTATTCCAATTTATTCCATTATTTTTGTTTTATTATTAAAATTTTAATTTAATTTTTTAAACAATTACCTACACAATTGGTAATAAACAAACACTACAAATATGATATAATAATTAACTATAAGATCGAGGGTATGATGAAAATATGAAATATTAGTTTAGTTAGAATGACAAAGAAATAATGATTGCAGCTCATGTGTTAGAGAATTACATGCTAACATTTCTAACCACATATCCAAAGTTACACAACATCTAAGAAAGTAATTATAGAATATTCAAGGGGTTCAACTTCATTACAAAATCTATAATGCAATAATCTAATTGACCCACGTTGATAGATTTGGATTTCGTCGATACTCAGTGTTGATAATGGTTGCCGAACACGACGGATCCAAATTCATTGAAATCATCTCGGAATGGCTACTGGCTGCTACTAGTTTTGACTGGATAAGGTTATGAACTAGCCTCTTGGAAATAAGGAAACGACACATTTTCTTCTTGGATGACTGTATTTTCAAATTTTCAAATAGGGTTTGAATCATCTACGAGAAAAGATCCATTGTCATAATATGGGTTTGAATTGATTTCTGGGTGAAACCAATTTTGAACATTGAGAGAGTTTGCATAAGAGTTTGCAAATAGTAATTCCTCTAATAAAGTTAGATGAAATTGAAAATCGACGACCTACTGTTGGAGGGAAAAAATGTAGGATACACAGCTATAAATAGGATCTTGAAGCCTAGCTTGAGCTTCATACAATAGTGTAGCGATAGCCCCATAACAGTCACTTACCGGAAGCTGAGCTAGGAGCTTGGAGGCATTACTGGCACCAAAAACCGTGTGGATGGCTGCAAAATCAATAAATCCTTCTTCATGCCAGAAGTAAGGGGTAAAGATGCACAATTGGGTACATTTTGTTCTCAAGACTTTGCAGGTATCGCATAAAGAATTGGGTCCTAACATGATCTTCTAGTTTTTTTTTTCGAAGACTTGGTAGATCTAGTCGAATCTGGCTATATTTAGCTAGATCTGGGTACTGGGTAGATCTGACTAGATTTGGATAGATCTGGTCGGATGTTGGGTCTGGGTAGATCGGGTTGGACAAACAAACGGACGAATAGATAGACAGACTTGGAGGCCGAATCTGGATAAATCTGGCTGGAACAACGAATAACTAGAGAACCGAGAAAATATAAAAAACTCACTGTGATCTAGGTGGTTGTTGGCGCAGATCTGGGAGGTATACCTGGGTGTCTGTGCGGAGCCGGTGGATTTGGAAGGCGGTGCAGATCTAGAAAACGGAGCCGGTGGATTTGGAAAGCGGTGGATCTGGAAGGCGATGCCGATGGATCTAGAAGGTGCGCGGTGATCGAGAGCGATCGATGGATCTAGAAGGCGGTGCAGATTTGGAAGACGGAGCCGATGGATCTAGAAGGATGTGGATTTAAAATGAGAGAAGACACAGGGAAGAATGAGAGAAGAAGAAGAAAATGAAAAATTCTAGGAAAATAGAGACGAATTTAGAGACGAAAATTAATCCATCTCAAATTTATAAAAAAATAAATTGATTTGATTAGTTATCATAATCATAAATTATTGTATTTTTATCAATTAAATAATTAATAATATAATTAAATTTTTAAATAAATATTAATTTGAAATGTAATAATTTAAATTATTTTATTATTTAAAATATTTAATAATTATCAATATTTAAATAAATTATATATTTTTTATTTAATAAAGAAAGAGGCCGATTGTCGGAGACTCGGGAGATGGGCGGTTTGGTGGTTGGCGCTTGGGCTGTTTGTGCATTGCAAGGGACGCGTAGAGAAGAAGGGATGAGGAAGAAGGAGAAGGAGAAGAAGAAAGAAGAAAAAGAAAAAAGAAAAAAAAAAGGAAAAAAAAAACCTCATGGTTTGACTCTTTGTTTGGATAGTAATTTAAGTTGACATATAATAAGCAAGTAAATAATTTTAAAAATAAAATAAATATTTATAATAACAAAAAAATAATACTATTTGGATTGGAGAGAATTTTATCCTTACCCCAAACCTAGGGGAAAGGGTCAAAGATGCTCCTGATAAACACCCATCCAGGCTACATGTGATTTAAAATGAAATTAAATAGGCACATGTCATGATGAATAAAAAAAGCTAGCTTTTGGTTTGGCAATAGGCATTGTTGAGTTGTTGTTGCAAGTGGCCTCTCTCATCACTCATGAAATTACTTTTAATATTGTTGACAATAATGATAGGGTGTAGTCCAAGGGTCCTAAAATCCCACGATTACATTTTTGTGGCAGCTTGCTTTAGGCGAGAGAGAATGTTTGAGGAAGAAATGGTGGGGACAAATTGCATTAGATGCCAAAATCTAACCTTTATTTTGTCTAAAAATTGAAACTCACTCACCCTTTCTACCCCCCCTCTCTCTCTTTCTCTCTATGAACTCACTCTCGCCCATTCGTCTCCATCTTTGTTCCTCTTCCTCCAGCTTTGCCGACCGACCGACTTTCAGGTACTTTTAGTTTTGTTCAAAAATTGATTTGTTTTTTCTTAAATATCTGATTATCTTTAGTATTGTTCGAATAACATTACTTAAGAATACTTTGATATTGAGATATAATTAATAATTTAATAAAATAATTAATTTATGTATTTGAAGTGTTCATTGAAATTTGTGACTTGGAAGAATATAAAGGAAGATATTAGATTTATTGTATTTTTAAATAAGAAATGAGGGGAAGTTTGTAGAATTTCAAGAACTAATAATATTAATATAATAATATTATTATATTGTGTAGTAAATATAATATGTATAAAATAAATAATATTGTGTAGTAAATAATATGTATAAAATAAAATAATTAAGTGAGGGAAGTTATGGCAATTTGGAAATGAGATAGTCCAATTAAGGAAGTGTGTGTGTGTAAGTTGAAAAATCAAAGAAAATGAGAGTATAATTTATTGGGTTGAAGTTAGAGAAAATAAGATTTTTATTTATTTTGAAAAGTTAAAAGAAGATATATATCTATAATATTATAAAAAATAATTAATTAATTAGATTAATTATTTATAAGTGTTGTATCATATTTTTTTTGGTTTATGAGAAAAAGAGTTTTGATGCAAATTCCCTCTTGAAAAAAATCATGTTTCGAAATAGGCTTTCATATTTCAAAACAATGCATAAGTAGTTGTTAGGCGCGTTAGCTTAAATGTTTAAAAGATTCCAAATGCATAAATGATGTTTCGAAACCAAATGTCTATATTTTGAAACACCATTCTTATATGATTTTATATATGTTTCGAAATAGTCTTGGTCTAGGTCTCATTGTTTGCTAAATCTGCATATCATATTTCGAAACCTTTGTTGAATTTAAGAAGTATGTTTCGAAACCTACCCTATTATGTTTCGAAACTTATGTTTTTGTCTGCAAAGCATTCAAGTGTTTGTTTTGAGTTGTATATGTTTTGAAAGAAGTTTTCGAAGTATGTTTTGAAACCTCATATCTATGTTTCGAAACTTCTGACTCTGTGTCAGCAGAATATATTTAAAACCAAGTAGCATGGGAGCTATATGTTTGTTTAATCAAAAACATTTAAATATTTTGTTTAAGGAATCTACCCATACCCTGATGTTCAAATTTCATATATGTTTTAGTGGAGAATAAAACCAAATCATTTTTTTTTAAAGTAAAGTCTTCCACCCATTTTGTCTCTTGGTGTATATCTAGTTGTAAAGGCTGTAGGTTTCGAAACCTGTTTATGTGTGTTTCGAAACCTCTGTGTAAAAATATGTTGTTTCGAAACCTAATAAGTATATTTCGAAACTTACTTTCTTATCTTGTCTCTAACGGTTATAACTAGACAAAAATGTATCCTTTCGATATATATATATATATATATCAGCCCTTTGAAGACAAGAAGACTCTCTCTCAAGCATATACAATTCTTACACAACTACAAGAGATTTTTGCCACAAGCACAAGTGAACAAAGCCCTTTTAGTGAACTCTCAAAGAAGTTCCTTTCAATCATTCCTTGATGTGCATTGTGGTACTAACAGGAGAAGCAAGTCAAATCCAAAGCTCTCATTCTTTCAAGCTCTCCTCATTCCATACCAATAGGTTTGATATAACTATTTGGTAAGGTGTTTTAAATTGCATTCAAATTGTGGGATTGTATAAGATAAGTGTTATTTATCTTATTGTAAGGTTTGAGTTGAACCCGTAAAAACTCCGTGTGTAAGGTTTTAGGGTGAATCGTGGTAAAACCCTTAGTGTCATTGATCGCTAGTATAAGTGATTGTGGTTTGCAAATCCTTCAAGTGGGTAAGCTTGAAATTAGTGGAGTAGGCAAGTGCCGAACCACTATAAATCTTGTGTGTACTTGATTTCTCGTTCCTACTTGTTGTTATTCTTGTTTATGTTCTTAAAAGAATCATTTTTGAAAATCTAAAGGAGTTTTGTTATTTGTAAATCAGAGAGTAATATTTCGAAACATATCTTAGTAGGTTTCGAAACTTACCTGACAGTAAGGTTGATTTCGAAATATACCTTAGTAGGTTTCGAAACATCTCTGCCAGTAAGTCTGATTTCGAAACATACTCATTTATATTTCGAAAATACTTAACAGAAAGGTTAATTTCGAAACATACCTCCTCAAGTTTCGAAACATAATATCCTGCAAGCCAAAGTTTTCAAGTTATTTAAAAATTTACCCAAATCCCAATTCATCCCCCTCTTGGGATATACTTGCCATTATATAGAACTAACAATTGGTATCAGAGCGCAAGGTCTCTAAGTGTTTTGCAGGTTTAACCACCAAAGAGCAAAGATCCAAATGGCACTCAACACCGACTTCAAGTTGGAAGGACAAAACACCTCAAGACCACCCTATTTCGACGGTTCAAACTACACCTACTAGAAAACAAGAATGAGGTATTTCTTGATGCAAAATACTGAACTATATACATGCATATCTAGTACGGTTACACTTCCAAAACCTCCTACGAAAACTTGGAATGAACAACAAAAACAAACAAATGAGCTGAATGCTAGAGCTGTAAATATATTACATTGTGCATTAAGTCCAACTGAGTTTAATAGAATAATTTCATGTACTACGGCAAAAGAAATTTGGGATCACTTAGAAGTAACACATGAAGGAACCAAGAAAGTGAAAAGCACTAAAATTGCAATCCTCACTAGTGAATACCAAAATTTCGTAATGAATACTAGTGAATCCATTAAGGAGATGTTCACAAGATTTAATAACATTGTAACTAACTTGCAAGCCCTAAGAAAAACAATCACCACAGAAGAAAAGATTCAAAAGATCTTAGGAAGTCTACCATCTATTTGGGGACCTAAAGTCACGGCCATAGAAGAAGCTAGAGACACATCTACACTTACAATGGATGATTTACTAGGCTCATTATTGACTCATGAGATTAAACTAAACAGAAAAGAATCAAACGAGCTCAAAATGAAATCATTAGCATTCAAGACCAAAGAAGAAGATGAAAGTGAAACAAATGATGAAGATGAAGTGTAACGCCTCATTTTTTCGAGCGTTTAAATAACTTAGGAATTTCAAGAATATATATATATATATATATTTATAAACCATCTCCCGACAATCCCGTTTTACCTTCTCAACACACTAAATAAGAATCAATAAGTTAAGACAGGTAATCATCATAACTGTAGAAGCTTAAAATCGAAACCTGATATGGTACATAATCAATTCACTTATATTATATCATAAAGAATTCGTACCATATATTACATCATATCTTTAACAGCCTTAATATATGAAGAATCCATAATATTCTAACAAGGCTAATCATCAATAAAGAATCAGCTAAAACATCTCCGAGATAGCTTGCTGAATCATCGGTCACGCCATCACGTGCCGTCATATCTCAACCTGCTCCTTGCCCTAACTGCAAGTCTAAAACTAGAACTTGGAATGTTCCAGGAGCATAACCCATTAAAAGATGAAACTTCTAGTAAAGGTCCAAAACATATATATATACGAATGCATGATGCAAGACATAATCAACATGTGCCCTTAATGTAACTTCCCAGACCCACCATCCCGGCACGGAATCCTAGGCAAATCCCGAACCTTTGTAGGATAAGCCTAACATTATTCCATCATTGTCCTAGGGGAATTACGGCTACACTTTGGGGCGACATCCCATTCCCATGCACAAATATCAATGTAACAATAATATCGTGTCATGCAACTTTCACGACTTTTCATGCAATATGCCAAAATGAATATTACATTTATAACAACATGAATATATAACAAACATATCATGAATATAAGTTCTTGTGAGAAAATCACTCGCAATATCATCGTTAGGATAGGAAAACTCACAAAATCATGTTTTGGATAAAATTACTCACTTTTAGCACAAGTTCGAACTTACTCGAAAAACGTGCATCGCCTCGATTTTCGTGCCAACTCTCAAAAGTTGTACCAATCACATCATCTCGATTACCTCAACATAAAAATGACATTTATTACTAAATATCCTCAATATTCCATTTATTTCCTATTTTCCTTCATTTTCTTTTATTTTTCCTTCTGAAAATCCCAATAAATACATCGAAACTATTTTCTCAAATCTATCTTCACACAATTCATAATAGACTTTAAAATTTAAGGGAAAAATATTGGACTTACCCGGATGGTGCGTTTTCACGTAAAACGAGGCACTTTGATGCTAGAATCAAGACCTATAGAACTCCAAATTCAAATATGTTTTTACAGGCCTAGATCTCGATTTTAGAGGAATTTAGAAAAAAATTTCAGAATTTTTGGAGCCCGGACGCGCCCGCACTCGCCCAAACAAGGTGCTCCACGCGCCCCCACTCGCGGGGCCCAACTGGCGCGTGTGCCCCACGCGCCGGTCTTCTTCAACATCCAGCTCGCCGGATTGGTGCGCTGCCTTCGGTTTAATGGCCATATCTCCTTCATCCGACCTCCGATTGACCCTCCGTTTGAACCTATGGCTTTCTCTTTTCATCCTCTACAAGATGATACCAAAAAATCCCACAAACAGAGCCATTTTCAGACTGCTCGAAGCTATTTTTTGGTGAAGCTTGTTTTTCCGACGAAGCTCCATATCTCCTTCATCTCTCAACGAAAATTTCTCAAAATTCACAGGAATGATCCTCTGGACATGGGGAACAAAAGCCCCTTATCCGTTGCCCTCAATTTTTGCCCAAACTCTCGGATCTGAGTGTTTTTTTTTTTTCACTCCATTTGGCTAATTCAAAAACCTCTTTTTATAGGCAACCCCGACCCTCCAAATGCTCATGGTTGGTCGATCCAACCTCCCTGAGGCTTCTACCTGCCCCAGATTAGTCGAAAAATGCCACCAAACATGGATTCAACGTATTGGAATTTCATCCACAAAACGGCCAAAAATCATGCAAATTTTGTTATCATCTTGGCCAATGTCGGCCTAAGCTCGACCCAAGAGCATCCTAGGCCACTTTTCTCGAGTCTCTCACCACCGAATTCGGTGATGGGAGGTGGTAGAGAAAGCTTGGTCGGCTATGGCAGATTTGCTCCATCTTCAACTTTTGAAAATTGCACTTTGACCCCTATCTTTTCTCATTTGAACTTTTGGTTCTTTCCTTGACGCCCCTAAGCTTCCCAATACTGCCATTGCGACCTATAAGTTCTATAATTTTCATTGCATCCCCAAAGATTCCGAAAAAATATCATTTCGACCTCCCTCCGACAAAATTAAGAAATTACACTTAGGCCCGAATCTTCGTTTTGGCCCTAAACCTCTTCGTTTCTTCCTGAAACCACTGAAGGGTTGTTCCTTATGAAAAACCGAAGCCTCTTCAAGCTTCTGTTGACTTCTCGGAAGTCGTCTATAATAATTCGGTATTGCAGCCTAATTGGTAGTTGCCATTTTGCTGTACCGAAAACTGTTCCCGATCCGATTTCTTTTGACACCATAAATCCAATCTTGGGGTGCTTGCTAATGTCACATCATTTTTCTTTGGCATCTTGACTGCAGGACTCTCCCTTCAGTTGATTCGGTCATTCATACGGTAATAAATTACCATTATACCCTTCTTTTATCCTTAAATTTTATTTTTGCTCCTAAGATAATTTACCCTTGAGTCCTTTAGAATTTCTCGAGTATTACATGAAGAACTTACTCTACTCACAAAACGTTTCAATAAGTTTATGAGAAAAGAAAAATTTCCCAAGAGAAAACCATACGAAAACAAGAAATTCTCTAAGGATACTCCTTATGAATTAAAATGTTTTGAGTGTAAGAAACTAGGACATATCAAGGAAGATTGTCCTCAATACAAAAAGCTGAAAAGGAACAAGAAGAAGAAGTCATTAGCTACATTGAATGAAGAAGATTCCCTCTCCTCCGATTCAAGTCAACAAGAAGAAGCTGCAAATTTTTGTCTTATGGCACAAGAAGAAAATGAGGTAACTTCATGCTCATCTAGTAGCAACTCTCTTTCATTCAACTCCTTACAAGATGAATACAACTTACTGTTAAAAACATATAACAAAAATGTTGGCTAAAAACAAAGTTCTGAAAAATGTCTCAATAATCAAAGAAAGAGAATGTAATGATCTTATGATTGCATATGATGACTTAGAACAAATAATTGAACAAAAGAATAATGAAAATGCAAACTTAAAGATCAAACTTTTAGAATTAGAAAAGAAGAACAATGATCTATTAGATTCATTTGAAAAATTATTAGAAGGAAAGAAAAAGCTGGAAATAATTTTGGGAAATCAAAAACCATTTGGGGATAAAAGAGGTCTTGGATACATAAATGATATGCCATCTACCTCAACAACTACATTTGTTAAAGAAAAATCTTCTAACAAACCCCATTCATTTAGAAAACATGTGGTCCAACATAATCAAGATCCTTATAAAAGAACAAGTTTAACTTTGTCATTATTGTAACAAAAAGGGACACCATATCAAGCAATGTTTTTATAGAAAAAATGCTAATAGATTAAATTTGAAATGGATTCCAAAAATTAACAATGATGTGTTTACTAACATTGATGGACCCAAAAGGACTTGGGTACCAAAAGTACCAATATGATATGTCTTTTGTAGGTAAGCTTGGCATCCAAAGAAGGAAAGAAGAAGTGGTATCTTGATAGTGGATGTACCAAGCACATGACGGGAGACAAGGATCAATTCGTCTCTCTCACCTATAAAGAAGGAGGTAATGTTGTCTATGGAGACAACTCTAAAGGTAAAATTCTTGGCTATGGCACAGTTGGTTTATGTAAAACAAAAATTGAAAATGTATGCCTAGTTGAAGGTTTAAAACACAACTTACTGAGTATAAGCCAATTATGTGATAAAGGACATAGAGTTACTTTTAAATCAAGCAAATGCAAAGTCTATAATTTGAAATCAAATGAACTTATTTTTTCCAGAAATAGACATGGTAATGTATATGTTATTTGGCTTGATGATGTTGTGTTAAAACATGAAAATTGTCTTATTGCATCAAATTCAAACTTAACTTGGTTATGGCATAAGAAATTAGGACATGCAAGTATAAGTTTAATTGACAAATTAGCTAGAAAATAACTAGTTAGAGGCTTACCCAACATCAACTTTAAAAAGGATCATGTATGTGATATGTGTATGAAAGGAAAACAAACTAGAGCCTCATTTAAACCTATAAATTCAATTAGCATAGCTAAACCTTTAGAATTGCTTCACCTGGATCTGTTTGGTCCTATGAGAACTCAAAGTTTAGGAGGAAAATCCTATACCTTAATTATAGTTGATGATTTCTCAAGGTTTACATGGGTGTTATTTTTAGGAAATAAAAGTAATGCTTTTAAAACATTCTCTAGATTATGCAAAAGAATTCAAAACGAACAAGAATTAAAGATAAAACAAATAAGGAGTGATCATGGTGGAGAATTTGAAAATCAAGAATTTCAATCCTTTTGTGAAGAAAATGGAATTCATCATAACTTCTCGGTCTCTAGAACTCCTCAACAAAATGGTGTCGTTGAAAGAAAGAATAGATCTCTTATAGAAATGTCTAGAACAATGTTGCTAGAAAGTAGCTTGCCAAAATATTTTTGGGTTGAAGCTGTAAATACAGCCTGCTATGTTCTAAATAGAGTATCAATAAGACCTATCATCAAAAGAACCCCATATGAACTTTTCAAACACAATAAACCCATTATTTCATATTTTCATCCTTTTGAGTGCAAGTGTTTCATTCTAAACAATGGAAAAGATCAACTAGGGAAGTTTGATGCTAAAAGCGACGAAGGCATATTCATAGGATATTCATCTCAAAGCAAAGCTTATCGAGTTTTTAATAAAAGAACACTAGTCGTAGAAGAATCAATTCATATAGTGTTTGATGAAAATCCAAAACTAGTCAATAATGATGATGATCTAGAAGTCATTTCAAATAAAGTAAATCAAATTCAAAATAATGAAGAAGAATATCATTTTATTATCCAAGCTTCTAATATTCAAAAAGAAGTTTCATTTCCAAGAGAAAGAAACTATGTTAAAGAAAATGAAATTCTAGGAGATCCTAGTAAAGGAGTATCAACTAGATCTTCCCTTAGATTAAACACAGATCTAGTTCTAATCCCTCAAATAGAACCCAAAAATGTTCAAGAAGCTTTAAATGATGATGAATGGGTTAAAGCTATGCAAGATGAGCTAGACCAATTTGAAAAGAATGAAGTTTGGTATCTTGTACCTGAACCTCCAGATCATCCTATCATTGGAACAAAATGGGTATTTAGAAACAAGCTTGATGAAAGTGGGAACATCATTAGAAATAAAGCTAGATTAGTTGCTCAAGGTTATAGTCAAGAAAAAGGCATAGATTATGATGAAACCTATGCTCCGATAGCAAGATTGGAAGCTATAAGAATCCTGTTATCTTTCTCAGCTACAAGAACTTTACTTTATATCAAATGGATGTTAAAAGTGCATTCTTAAATGGTCTCATTTCGGAGCAAGTGTTTGTAAAACTACCACCCAGTTTTGAAGATCCAAAATATCCAAATTATGTATATAAGCTTCCTAAAGCCCTAGACGGTTTAAAACAAGCTCCTAGAGCTTCGTATGAAGGGCTAAGTAAGTTTCTTACTGAAAATGGATTTCAAAGAGGTAAGGTTGATACAACACTTTTCATTAAAAAGAAAAGAAATGATATGTTGCTTGCCCAAATTTATGTAGATGATATTATTTTTGGATCCTCAAATCTTAAGTTATGTGAAGAGTTTGCCTTGATAATGCAAAATGAATTTGAAATGAGCATGATGGGAGAATTAACATACTTCCTAGGTCTTCAAATTAGGCAAACACCTTAAGGAACTTATTTAAGCCAAGCTAAGTATGTAAAAGAAATTCTAGCAAAGTTTGGTATGAAAGATTGTAAACCCATATCAACCCCTATGAGTGCATCTAGTGTCATTGATAAAGATGAGAAAGGAAAAGCAGTGGATCAAAAGTTATATAGAGGAATCATCGGCTCTTTGCTATATTTAACGGCTTTTAGGCCTGATATTGTATTTAGTGTTGGTATATGTGCTAGATACCAAGCCGATCCAAAGGAATCTCACTTGAAAGCCACTAAAAGAATTTTGAGATATATCAAAGGCTCTGAAAACCTAGGTCTATTCTATGCAAAATCAAAAGACTTCAAGCGAAATGCTTATACTGACTCCGACTATGGAGGATGTAAGATTGATAGAAAGAGTACAAGTGGAATATTCCACTTTCTAGGAAACTCTTTAGTGTCTTGGGGTAGCAAGAAACAAAATACCGTTTCCCTATCCTCAACCGAAGCTGAATATGTAGTAGCTAGCCTATGTTGCACACAAGTCCTTTGGATTAAGCATCAACTAGAAGATTACGACATCTTCTTAGAAAAAATACCAATCAAGTGTGATAACACTAGTACAATAGCTTTATCCAAAAATCCGGTATTCCATGAAAGAACCAAGCATATTGAAATCAAACATCATTTATTAAGGGATCATGTTCAAAAAGAGGATATTACATTGGAATTCGTAGACACAAATAATCAAGTCGCTGATATCTTCACTAAACCATTAGATAACAAAAAGTTTGAACACTTTAGATCGTGCCTTAACTTGCTAGAAATCAAGTTCTAGATTTAGTTTATCGATTTTTTTTTTTAAAAAATGTCTCTGCTTAAGGAAGTTTCAGAACATCTCTTATATGTTTCGAAATATGTGCTGTATCGTGTAAATCGTGTTTTGAAACTCCATGCTATCCCATTTCGAAACACAATTCCCAGAGAGTGTTATTTCGAAACATACTTGATCCATGTTTCGAAACCTGCTTTTTAGAAAGGTATGTTTCAAAACATGTTAGTCATGTTTTGAAACTTAATGTCGGGATTATTAATACCCAAACGGTTTCAAATCTTCATTTCATCCGAAATCTTCTCTCTATTTCGAAACCCTAGCCTTCGAAACCTCTTTTCCCTTCACTCTCTCTCGAAATCTCTCTCAATCTCACTCTCCTATCTTGCAAATTAATCATGGTTAGGTCGAAGAGATCCGCCAGAAAACGTCAACGCACTCATGTCTCACCGTCTCCTCCTCCTCAAGAGTTCAATGACGACTTCCTTACTTCTCAAGCCTACCAATCCTTCAAGTTGCTATTTGAAAAATGTGAGGTAAATCCCGGTCGCCCATTTGATGTTGATGTTTTAGAAAAAGCAAACTTCTCCTACCTACCCTTGTTAAGAGATAGAAAGTGGTTGCAACTTTTAAAGTTTAGATCCCCAGTTTTTCTAGACTATGTTCGAATTCTCTACTCAAATGATCAAACACACTTTGATGGGCATGAATATACTGATCGTTTTCGCACTTTTCTTCAAAACACTGAATTCGAAATTAGCCCTGGTTTAATAGCTAAATTTTTGAACATTCCTGTTGAAGGAGACATCTACATTCCCTATACCTTCAAGTCCCTAGATGCTTGTCGAAAAATCTCTGGAAATCCTCATCTCAAAAAGGTTTTCACCAATATAAATGCCTTGTCATTTGACTTCCGTATTCTTCATATTATTATCTGTCAAGTCCTACATCCTAGAAAGGGAAACTATGCTAAGCTTTATCTTGAGGACCTATGGTTCATGGAAAAGCTAATGGACAACACACCGATCAATCTTCCCTCAATCATGTGTAAATGCTCACGCTCATCATAAGCAATCACTTCCCTACGATTGCTTACTCTCAGCATTTCTTAAAACCAAGTTCCCATCTATCCAATCTTCATCTATTCTTTCGGTATCCAAGCTCTCTATTTTCGATCAACATCCCTAACAAAAATGGGATACAGATATGATGCTGTGAACAAAAGGTATACTAAAATGATCCATCGCCATCAAAGATTTAGTTTTGAAATGGATGCAAAAGCTGAAGAACAAGCGACAAAAGAAGCTGAGGAAGAAGAAGACGAAGAAGAGGATGAAGACGCACTAGTCACCTCCGATGTTGGACTATCGACTCGAGTCACGCCAAATATGCTCGCATCACTTCAGTCCACCATGGCTGAAGGTTTTACCTCTATGACTCGGAAGTTTGATGACGTCTTGGCTATTCAAGCCACTTTTGGAACTCAGTTGCAAACGTTAAATGATAAAGTCAATGACAATCACCGCCAAACAAAAGACTACCTTGACAGTCTTAGGGATCAACTAGGAAACCTAGAAGACTTGGTTGCGAGTCACCCAAGTCCTAGTGCTCCTAACTCCCCATCTCCCTAATTTATTTTTGTTTGTTGAATTTTACGTTTTTTTTTTTTTGTGTGTAACTCGTATTGGATTCTATTTTTGCAAAGTATTGGATGTTTGTTTTAAATGCATTCCTATTCAATTACTCTTGATCCTTTGCTTGTGTTCATGAATGCTTTATCTTGATTACCATATTTTTTTGATTATGATAAAAAGGGGGAGAAAAATGAAAAATGTAATGTATATGTGAAATGGTAGGGGGAGAATTGTTGTATCATATTTTTTTGGTTTATGAGAAAAAGGGTTTTGATGCAAATTCCCTCTTGAAAAAAATCATTTTTTGAAATAGGCTTTCATATTTCAAAATAATGCATAAGTAGTTGTTAGGCGTGTTAGCTTAAATGTTTAAAAGATTCCGAATGCATAAATGATGTTTCGAAACCAAATGTCTATATTTCGAAACACCGTTCTTATATGATTTTATATATGTTTTGAAATAGTCTTGGTCTAGGTCTCATTGTTTGCTAAATCTACATATCATATTTCGAAACCTTTGTTGAATTTAAGAAGTATGTTTCGAAACCTACCCTATCATGTTTCGAAACTTATGTTTCTGTCTGCAAATCATTCAAGCGTTTGTTTTGAGTTGTATATGTTTTGAAAAAAGTTTTCAAAGTATGTTTCGAAACCTCATATCTATGTTTCGAAACTTCTGACTCTGTGTCAGCAGAATATCTTTAAAACCAAGTAGCATGGGAGCTGTATGTTTGTTTAATCAAAAACATTTAAATATTTTGTTTAAGGAATCTACCCATACCCTGATGTTCAAATTTCAGATATGTTTTAGTGGAGAATAAAACCAAATCATTTTGTTTTTAAAGTAAAGTCTTCCACCCATTTTGTCTCTTGGTGTATATCCAGCTGTAAAGGCTGTAGGTTTCGAAACTTGTTTATGTGTGTTTCGAAACCTCTGTGTAAAAATATGTTGTTTCGAAACCTAATAAGTATATTTCGAAACTTACTTTCTTATCTTGTCTCTAACGGTTATTACTAGGCAAAAATGTATCCTTTCGATATATATATATATATATCAGCCCTTTGAAGACAAGAAGACTCTCTCTCAAGCATATACAATTCTTACACAACTACAAGAGATTTTTGCCACAAGCACAAGTGAACAAAGCCCTTTTAGTGAACTCTCAAAGAAGTTCCTTTCAATCATTCCTTGATGTGCATTGTGGTACTAACAGGAGAAGCAAGTCAAATCCAAAGCTCTCATTCTTTCAAGCTCTCCTCATTCCATACCAATAGGTTTGATATAACTATTTGGTAAGGTATTTTAAATTGCATTCAAATTGTTGGATTGTATAAGATAAGTGTTATTTATCTTATTGTAAGGTTTGAGTTGAACCCGTAAAAACTCCGTGTGTAAGGTTTTAGGGTGAATCGTGGTAAAACCCTTAGTGTCATTGATCACTAGTATAAGTGATTGTGGTTTGCAAATCCTTCAAGTGGGTAAGCTTGAAATTAGTGGAGTAGGCAAGTGCCGAACCACTATAAATCTTGTGTGTACTTGATTTCTCGTTCCTACTTGTTGTTATTCTTGTTTATGTTCTTAAAAGAATCATTTTTGAAAATCTAAAGGAGTTTTGTTATTTGCAAATCAGAAAGTAATATTTTGAAACATATCTTAGTAGGTTTCGAAACTTACTTGATAGTAAGGTTGATTTCGAAACATACCTTAGTAGGTTTCGAAACATCTCTGCCAGTAAGTTTGATTTCGAAACATACTCATCTATATTTCGAAACATACTTAACAGAAAGGTTAATTTCGAAACATACCTTCTTAAGTTTCGAAACATAATATCCTGCAAGCCAAAGTTTTTAAGTTATTTAAAAATTTACCCGAATCTCAATTTACCCCCCTCTTGGGATATACTTGCCATTATATAGAACTAATAATAAGCAGATTGAGGAATTGGGAGGCATGTTCATGAATTATGATTTAAATATGTGATAGTAAATGATTTTAATTAATATTATATTAATATTTTATGTATGTAAAGTCAAAGCTTAGTTGAATTGAATGGGAGTTGAATTGATATATATATTTTATGAATATATAAAGTGATGGTGGATATTTATGGAATATAAAATAATATAATATATAAAAAAATAAAACAATGAAATAAGGAAAGTGAAGACAATTAGTTTTGCTCCGCGACATATTCTTAATTACAAATATATTTATATATTATATGTATAAAATAATTAGAAGAAAATTAAGGGCATGCAAGTCTATCAAAGCATATTTCTTAGTATATATTAAAGTTTTGCTTCTCTATACCATGTTTTATTCACCATTCTCAGAATATATTGTTTAAGGTTATATCAATCTCCTTTCAATACACATTTTTATGTATTTATTTGCACTGCATGCTATCTATAAGTTATAGATTATTATACTTGTTGAGCCAACTTGCTCATATTAATTAAGTTTTTTTTATTAACAAAAATATTTTTATAATATAAATGTATTTCTTTCTAATATAAAAAAATAAATTTATTTTGAATTAAAAGTGGGTATAAAGAGTAAATTTATTTTGAACTAAAGGTGGATTGTCTTTAAATATGTTTCCTTCTTTTGATCATTTATGTCTTAAAAGTTTATGTTTGAATTTTCATTTATTGATAAATACTTTTATTACTTATGCAAAAAGTATATTTATTTTGAATTAAAGGAGAATTACTTTTAGACATATTTTCTCTTTCTCATATAAAAAGTAAATTTATTTTGAATTAAAGAGAATTAGTTTTAGATATATTTCTCTTACTCATGCAAAATGTAAATTTATTTTGAATTAAAGAAGATTACTTTTAGACTTGTTTTCTTGTTTTAATCATTTATGTCTCAAACGCTTATATTTGAATTTTCAAATCTTGATTTTTCATGCAAAAAGTAAATTTATTTTAAATTAAAGGTGAAACATGTTTTCTTATTGTTTGAGAAACTTTAAACATTTTTTGAATTTTAAATTTTATATTAACAATTTCTTTAGTGGCTAAAATGCTTATAAATACCCCCCCAAACTCATTTTTTGAGTATTCATTGCACATATTGGATATCCAAATCTCCCAAGAGCTCTCAAGCTAATTTCCAAGCATTTCAAGTCTCTCAAAGATTCATTGTTCATCCACTGAAGAGCCACAAGGCAAGAGGAGAAAAAGAGATCGCAAAGTCGAATTCGATCTTCTCCATTTAAACTGAGGTCACCGTTTATTTATTTATTTAAATATTATTGTCTTGTATAATTTGTTCTTAATTGCTTATTTGTGTCCAAGTGTGGACAAATTATTTGTAACATTTAAATTACTATTGTGAATTGTATAGGTTTCCTAGAACCATTAAAATCTAGGTGAATCTAGTTTCCAAGGTGAGCTAGGGAGAAAACTTTGGTGTTGGTGGTTTTCCTAAAACCCAGTGTAATTCAAGAGTGTATCTAGTTTTCAAGGTGAGTTAGTGTGAAAAATTTTGTAAGATTAGTGGAACCCCAAGGGTGGTTGAGACCTTAGGAGAGTGGAATAGGTGTGTGTGGAGACACTGAACCACTATAAATTGTTTTGTACTTCATTTATTTATTCTTGCTATATCTTGTGGCTTACAATTTATTAATCTCAAACTTACATATACATAGTTATAAAATTTTAGTTTGTTTAAAATTAAATAACAAGAATTTAATTAAAAGAAAATAATATATATATTCTTAGAGAAAATAATTAATCAATAATATTTATTAAAAGGGAGAAAAAAATTTAACACTCAATTCACCCCCCTCTTGAGTGGCTGTACTTTAAGAGACTCGTTGTTGTACTTTTTGTATATTAGTTTTAATGATGAAAAACATATATTGATTTAATCCCTAAATCATGAGTTAAGTGTATGGTTTTCAACATATATCAATTTCAATATCAAGTATTAGTTTGTGAAAATGAAAACCAAATGAATTTCAAGTATCAAGATTTCAAAACCCTGTTTTCACTAAGTCTGGAAAGTTAGCACCTTATAAGAAGACATATAAAAAAATGTTTTCTTTTTAGAAAACTATCTCATGGTATTTTGATATCTAACATTTATTAATGCTAAAACGATTTTTAATGATTTTTTCATTAAATAGAAAGTATATATTTTGGAGGTGGTAAAATCGTAAAATTTTGAGTTTATACTAAAATCCAAAATCTACTTTCTTATTGTTTTGGATTTTGATTTTCTAGATATTTTTATTAAATCCAAATAGGGGTACTTTGTTATATTTACATTTATGTATTAAAGTAAATGGAAGATAAAATATAAATAAAAGAAATGTAAATAACCTGTGATGTATACATGTTGTGAATTGTGTTATCATGCAAATGTTTCTGAAAATTTGACATGTTTCTATGCATGTTTCGAAACCCCTTTGAAAAGGTTTTCAATGATTTTTGTGTATGCTATTTCGAAACATCTTTGCAAAGCATTCGTTTTCAAACCAGGTTTTGGACTATGTTTCGAAACTTGTACATTATGTTTCGAAACTTGTACATTATGTTTCGAAACCTCATTTCCAAAGAGGTATGTTTCGAAACCTATAATAGTATGTTTTGAAACCTATGTCTCTATCAAGCAGAGCAGTTTAAAAATTCGAGATGCATTTGTTTTGAATCAAGTTTTTGAAGTATGTTTCGAAACCTCTGACATTCTGTCAACAGATTATTCAAAACCAAGATGCTTTTGCTTTGCATTTTTGTATCTATCTAAAAGCTTCTCAATCATGTTTTTTTTTAATACATTCTCCATGCTATGAGATTCAAATTTGAATTTGAATGTGAGTGCTTTTAAAATATTCAAAGTGGGCATAAGTTTTTGTCTCCCACTCTTTGTTGTCTCAAAGTGCTTATCCCGCTGTAAAATGCTATATGTTTCGAATTAGTGTATTTTTGTGATGTTTCGAAACCTATTAAGTATGTTTCGAAAATTACTTTTCTATCTTGTCTCTAATAGCTATAAACGGTCAGATTTCTATCTCTTGGTATAAATAGCAGGTATTTGAAGACAAAAAGAGATTGATAGAGAGACAACAAGCAAGAACAAGTGAGCACACACTAGAGACACACACGCAAGCACAAGTGATCTAAATTTGTTTGACAAGCTCTCAAGAAGATCCACTCATATGATCCTAAGATGTGCATTGTGATGTGAAAAAGGAGAAGCAAGTGCAAACATCGAGTCTCATCTCTCCAGCTCTCCTCACCTCAAGTTAAGAGGTTTGTACAACCATTTGGTAAGGCATTCTATTGCTATACATTTGTTGGGCTGTAAAGATAAACTTTATTATCTTGTTAATGTTGTAAGGTTTGAGTTTAGCCTAAAACTCATTTTGTCAAAGGTTCGATTTTAGCCTTAAAACTCACTTGGTGTAAGGTTTGAGTTAAGCCCGTAAAAACTCACTTGGTGTTAGGTTTGAGTTGAGCCCTTAAAAACTCACTTTGTAAGGTTTTAGGGTGAACCGTGGTAAAACCCTTGTTGTAGTTGATTACTAGTAAAAGTGATTGGGATTGAAAATCCTTCAAGTGGGTAAGTTTGAAGGTAGTGGACTAGACGGGGTGCCGAACCACTATATATTTTGTGTGCAAGTGTTCTTTCGTTTTTACCTATCGTTATTGCTTATTGCACATGCTTTCATAAGATTTGTTATCAAAGTTTAAAACAGTTTTCTTGAGCCTAAGTTTATTCATATACATATAAAACATATCTTTGATATACAAACACCTTTGGTATATTCTTACTTATGTAAATCATCTTTGCCAAAGATCATTATTTTGAAATACAAGCTAAAGGATTTTGAATCAAGCAAAACAGAAAAGTATATTTCGAAACATACAATTTATATTTCAAAACATGTATAGTAGGTTTCGAAACCTACTTAACAAAAAGGTTTATTTCGAAACCTAGTATTCTACCAACAATCAAAGTTTTAAATTATCAAAAATGTATACAAATCTCAATTCACCCCCCCTCTTGGGATATATTTGCCATTATTAGGAACCAACAGGACCAACAATACTCTATGAACATATTTAGTACACATATAGTAACCTTTGGTGTTAATCATCAAGACAATAAATATGAAAATAAATACATAAATAAAAAAGAGCGTATATTATGATTATGCTACATAAAATCAAAAAGAGCATATATTATGCGAATATGTTGCAGATCATGGACGTACATGAGCAACGGGCATGGATGTATAACAGAGTGGCACCTAATCATCGAGGGCTAACAAATGAGTTCTTATGTGGAGTTGAGAGTTTCATACATTATGTATGTGCTTGACCACAGTTCATGTGGGACAATGAGACCTTAAGGTGTCCGTGTGTTAACTGTTGATGTAGAAAATTCCTAAGTGTGGATGATGTGAAGTTACATCTTTATCAGAAGGGATTCATGGCCCATTACTAATACTGGACATGCCATGGGGAAGAAGAGCCCCTGATGGAATCCCAGGTGTGAACAAAGGCTGGTGCATATAATGAAGCACAAGGCGTTTATGAGGATAATCCAAATGCATATGATGCAGTGGTGATGGATGCTGCAAGTCCTTCTGTTAGAGCCCATATTTTGGAGAACGAAGAAGAAGAGCCCAATGTAGATGCGTAAGACTTCTATGAAATGTTAGATAATGCAAGAACACATATATATGATGGTTTCACTACTCACATCGAACTTTCTACAGCGATGAGGATGCTTAGCATTAAGGATGATTTCAACTTACCTAAGCAATGCTATAATGCTTGGGTGTAACTAATAAATGAGTTGATGCTCGAAGGTAACTGGATGCCCAAGGACTTTTACAGGACAATGAAGATAGTTTCTAAGTTGGGCCTTGGGTTCCAAAAGATCGATTGCTGTGTTAATATGTGTATGCTCTATTTCAAGGATGATACTAATGCAACCGAGTGCAAGTTTTGTCATGCCCCACGATATACAAGCCGCAAGGTAGGACCTGGGAGGCGAAAGGATGTTCCAATTAAACGAATGTGGTATTTACTTATAACCCAGGCTCCAGATGCTTTATGCGTTGAAGACAACAGTTGGGGAGATGAAATGGCACTATGAAAACCCATGAGAGCCAGGTGTGTTATCTCACCCATCTGATGGAGAAGCATGTAAACACTTTGATAATGTGCATCCTGATTTTGCTTGTGAACCACACAATGTCAGGCTTAGGTTGTGTGTAACGCCCCGTCTTCCAAAAAAGAGCATTACCTCGAGATTTCGGGAATATATATATATATATTTTTCAACATCATACACACAACATAAGTCTCTCGATATACATACCCTTATCATAATCATTTCCTGACAATCCCAATTATACCTTCTCAGCATATCAAAATTTAAAACTTAATAGACTAAGACAGGTATTATCAATCACATCAGTGGAAGCAAGATCGAAACCTCGATATATAACTGACAATTCTTTTTACAATAACCAAATCAATGTTTCACATGAAAATATCAAAATATTACATAACCTCTTAACATCATAATCATAGACAAAACCTACGAAAACTAAACATAGCAGCTACATCTTAATGACATTCTTTCCCTTGGCGCCACTGCTTTCACCTGGAACGTTTGAATATTCCAGGGACATAGTTCAAATTAGATGCTGAATCATCTAAGTGTGAGTTCAAAAACATTTTCATGCAGATATGCAAAATCATATATATAAAACCGATAAATCCTGACATGCCCCAGCCTAAGAGAATCCCACATAGCACTTAGCCCTAACTGGGGAAAATGCAATCTCTCTAAAGGCAACATGACCACACCGACCCATTGGCAAACCAATCTTGCTTAAGAGGGACAACCTCGACATATGAACCCGGGAATCACCCCATTGCCATTGTTAGGCATTACACTCCTACTCAAAAGCAATTCCAAAATCCAACGTAACCCTAGCCCCGAAAGTGTCACATCAGCACTATCCTCAGAATCAACGACACCTCGGTATTAATGCTATTGCTCAATGGAACTTGGGGTGGTGTCCACTCTCAGCCCTACCACTTGAGTACTGTAGGGTGAAGTCTGTCTTAGCCCTATCTCAAGTGGGTCACATAGCAATAATCCTCGGCACGCATCCCGAGTGCTGTCACTCAAGGGTCATGTCACAAGATTACAACCCACGTCCTACATGGACAACACAACACGCCAATGCTGAAAATCATAACATGCATAAAATCAACATCTCAATGTATGCAATTTACCATACAAAATCTAATACAGGTGTAAATAATCATTTGTAAAACCATCAATAAACTTGGCCACGGGGATGAACACTCATAGTAAACCATTCATATGCCACAAACGAGTTTTTCGATAGAACCACTCACCTTTAGACGCAACTTGGTTTCCTCAAAAAGCGTGGTACGCCTCGATTTGCATGCCCACCCCAAACTTCGCACGAGTCACTTCACCTCAAGCCCCAAGGTACCCTAATCATCCAATAACCATCAAAATATAATTTTCTCCTTAATTTTTCTCACATTTTTTCATTTTTCTCCTATTTTTTATCACTAATAATCTAAATAATTATCTACACAACTATTTTCTCAAATATTTTTACATAAATATACATAAAATAATTTTCCAAGAATTTTGGAAAAAAATTAGAAATTACCTATGTGGCACGCCCCCCCATGCGCTGGAGAGTGGGCTGGAGGGTTTGGCTAGCGCGTGACAGTCACGCGCCGGTCATCTTCTTCCTTTTTTTGGTCGCCAACAATGCTCCAATGCCCGATTTTCATACACCGATCGAAAGCCCATCTCAAGTCATTCTCGATGCCACCGATTTTAGGTCGAAAGGCCACCGGAAAAGCCTCCGATCGGGCATTTACAGGCGCGGCGCGACAGTCCGCCTCTTTTTTCGACCAGCCTTCGAAATACCCTCAAAACACCTCAAAAATTCACCAAACTTACCAGAAATTCTCCCATCGCCTCAAGGATCAAAAGCCCCTTATGGGATTCCCTCGATTCACCCTCAAAACTGAGCAATTTGATGCTCCAAATTCTGCCAAAACCCTTGGTATTTATAGGCCAAAACTGACCCCTACGTGGCCGATTTTCGGCCATATCTTCTCCTACACTCCACCAGGACTGTCCTTGGCCATGCCTTGACGAGATTTGCTGCCCAAATCTCTGGATTTTCAGGCCAAAATCTCGGTTAGATCTGCCATACGCGTGCAGCTTTTTCAGAAATTATAGGTTGGCCTTCTTGAAATTTTCTTTTACATTTTGGCCCTTATTCTCAAGCCCCTGATCTTCCCAACACCATCACCAAGACCCAAAAGATTAGTAATTCTCATTTCTCCCTTGAAACTTTCAAAAAATTACCGTTTTGACTTCCCTCGGATAAATTCAAAAAATTACACTTAGGCCCGACTGATCGTTTTGACCTTAAATCCACTCGATTCAAGCTGAAATCACTTAAGGGTTGTTCTATACATCAAATATTAGTTATTGACACGCTCCATTGACTTTTCGAATGTCTCTTACGTCGATTCGATTTTCTCAGCTCGGTCGACAGCTGTACCGAAAACTATTCCTGATCCAATTTCTTTCATCACGAAAAATCATAATTTATTTTACTCGATGATACTATACCATTTTTCTTAATCATCTAGGGTCCGAGGTACTCCCTTCGATTGATTCGGCAATTTCTTTTACTTTTAGGCCCACTTTTCGATATTTTATATTTATTTAAATTACGCGGTGACCTCACACAGGTATGGAGTATTACATTGTGTGCTGATGGCTTCACACCATTTGGTCAATCTAGAAAAACTTATTCATGCTAGCCCATGATTGTCACTCTTTATAATCTTCCTCCATGGATGTGCATGCGACAAGAGTATTTGTTTCTTATAATAATCATCCTTGGTCCTCACAATTCGAAATCCAAAATAGATGTGTTCCTACAACCTCTCATAGACAAGTTAAAAATGTTATGGGATATTGGCGTGCCAACATATGATATTTCACTAAAACAAAACTTTTAGATGAGGGTTCACTGATGTTGACTATTAATGACTTCCCCGTCTATGGTATGCTCCCCGTCTATGGCATGCTATCAGGTTGGATGACTGTAGGTAAGTTAGCATGCCTGTATTGCATGGTGAATTTAGAAGCATTCACGCTGAAGCATGGTCAGAATACATCATTTTTTGATTGTCATTGAATGTTTTTACCCATGAATCAGCCATTTTGAAGGAATCAAGATGCTTTTGTTAAGAATAAGGTTGAGAAGGGTAGGCCTCTACCACGGTTGAGCAGTGATGACATATGGGGTCGAGTTTGGGCATTGCCAGAAATAACTGAAATAGGTTCAATTCTCATGCAAGGCTACGAGAAATACCACAATCAGACAAAGAAAAGCATTTTTTGAGAATTATCATATTGGAAAACAAATCTCATTTGCCATAATTTGGATGTAATGCATATTGAGAAGAATGGATTTGACAATATTTTAACACCGTGATAGATGTCAAGGGCAAGACAAAGGACAACATTAAGGCTAGGATGGACATAAAAAAGTATTGTCGACGTAGGGAACTTGAGTTAGTGGCACAAGGCAATGACAAGTACTTAAAGCTAAAGGCCCGATATGCTCTCGACGTGGAACAAAGAAGAACAGTGTGCGAATAGGTAGATCAATTAAAACTTCCTGTTGGGTATGCATCTGATTTGTCTCATTGTGTAGACATGTGAGAAGCAATGTTTCATGGCATGAAAAGCCATGATTGTCATGTTTTTATGGAACGCCTCCTCCCAATTGCACTAAGAGCACTCCCAGACCCTATATGAAAGCCTCTAGCAGAGTTGAGTCAATTCTTCAGGAAACTGTGTTTTTCAAGTCTTAGGGTCGATAAACTGGAAATAATGGAGAAAAACATTAAGATAACCATTTGCAAGCTAGAGAAAATTTTCCCACTTGGGTTCTTTAACTCAATGGAGCACTTACCTATACATCTAGCTTATGAGGAACGTGTTGGCAGCCCAGTGCACTATCGTTGGATGTATCCATTTGAGAGGTAATTACAATGACAACATTACACAATATCCTTTTTTATGTGATCTATAAACTTGAGTTAATATATTTTTATTTACCCAATAGGTTTTTATATACATTGAAGCATAAAGTTAAAAATAAGACACATGTGAAGGGTTCCATTTGCGAGGCATACATCATAAAAGAAACCTAAACTTTTTGTTTGCATTATTTTGGACCTGATGTACAATCAAGGATCAAATGAGGTCCACGAAATGATTGTGGTGTTGACCTATCGCTAGATCATTCAACTTTTTTCTCATTCTAGTTGACTATCAGGTCCATACAAAGATCGATTACTGGATGATCAAGAAATAGACCATGCCACATTGTATGTTCTTCTGAACTGTGATGAGGTCCAGCCATACATTAAGTAAGTAATCACTCATATCCTTGGCATTACCAACTTTAGGTTCCTCATTTGCATGTGTGATTAACTTGGCCTCTATAAACGTAGTTTATTTGTGGATTCTATTAAAGCGGATGCACCACACATGACTGAAATTGATGTAGATAAGAGGATAGAGATTGATTTCCTGAAATGGTTCAAGGAATATGTAAGTCTATCTTAAATTACTAAACTTATTTTTGTTGCAAATATAAGAATTATGCCATGTATTTCATATGCGTAGGTGCATGATCCAACTAATGAGATTAGTGATCAACAAATACGTGACATGTCATGGGGGCCCTTGAGAATGGTGTGCACATGGCCTATGTACATCATCAATGGGGTACAAGTTTCACATAGATTCATGGAGTCAAGGCAATTCAACAAGAAACAACGAAGTTTGCACTAGAGGGTCAGTATACGGGAAACCCGAAGATGACTATTATGGTATACTTCAAGAGGTAATCTAATTGGAATACCTAGGATTACCAATCAAACAAGTGGTACTATTTAATTGGACATGGTTCGACCTGACCCCTAGACGTGAGACTCGAATACATCATCAATATGGAATAGTTGAGATTCGAGCTAACAGGAGGTACAATCTGTATGATCTTTTTATACTTGCCTCTCAAGCGTATTAGGTTTATTATGTTTCGTATCCATCCCGACAATGAAATTTGGTAGATTGGTGGGTGGTCATTCGAGTTAAGGCTAGGAGCACAGTTCACGCCCCAACTATCGAGAGACTAAAGGATGCATATCAGGCAAATGAGGAAATGCCAGTGTAACCGGTTACAATTGGAGACGAACAACTTGACACCCTTAGAGATGAAGTTGGTGAATTCGAATGGGTGGATGAGTACTCCTTCGATCAGAACCTTGCTGAGGGTGATGAGGAGCTAGACGATGAAGAAGTCGAAGATGAGGATGAAGATAAAGATGAAGATGAAGAGGAGTATAACGACAAGCAATCAGAGGACACAAAATAGCTACATAGGTGATAGTGAAAAACTGCAATCTTATCCTTACATTTAATCTATTAATTCAAAAATACAATTTTAAACACGAGTTCATGAATATAACATAAACCATTGTTCTACATGATAAATCATATTTTATTTTGAAAGTATTTAAAAGTTGTTATCACATGCCTACAAACTGTTCTTTGTCTTGTATGACAGAATATAACACACAGAGGCCAGCCTATGCTATGTCTCCAGTTCAGACAGAGTAATGGCGAGGATCACATTGGTACACCCTATGCCCTATCTTAGCTTATTTATTACTTTGCATGCCGAACCTTTCACAATCATTTTTTTTTTTTTTTTTGCAGGGGGACATTCATCTCTATCGACCGAGATGAGATTTGATTCCCCTAGCCCACAGACACCCCACCTCAACTATGACGGGCTTTCTTCCACACCCACGGCTACCCCTCAAAATCGTCACATGATACGTCCGTTGGCTTCCTCGTAAATATTCCTTATTTTACTAATCAATTTTTACTTCAACAAAGAAATTTCATTTTAACACATGAGTTCACAAACATGTGTTTTAACATGTTTGATAACAATTTGTGCAAACAAGATATTTCCCGAATCATCCAAAGTAAGTTTGAGGGCTCGTACCCAAGTTGGGAAAAGACAAACCCTGCTGTCAGAGAAATGTGGTTTGGCAAGTTTAAGGTAATGTGTTGCTTTAGTATATCTATGATTGATGGTTTGCTTTAGTAATGTCTAAATTTAATTTGGCTTGCAATCAAGTGAATGATATGGTTATAACTTGTAAAAAAGTCATATTCACAATAAAACAACACTCTTGTCATTAGTAGTATAGATTTAATGGTATATCTTCATACTGTTGGTAGTATGCAATATTTGAATATTTTTTTATTATCTGTATCTATATTTTTCCTAATTCTTGTATCCATTTTTATATGCCTGACTGTGTCAGTGCTTAGAAATAGATGTCCCACGTATTCTATTTAAGAATTTTTTTAGCACGTGTATTATATGAGTGATCTGCTTGCTATGGAATAACCCTTTGCTTTAATTTTGTTTTTTTTTTAACTTTTACTTTGTCTTAACATTACAAAAGAATTGGTCTTGGGATAGGGAATTGGAACATCAAATCAAGATTAATTTTGAAAAGATTGCCTCTGACTGTATGATTGACATATTGTTTCGTATCCGTAAAGATTTGACTAAAAAATTAGGTTGGATGTGTCCGTTTGTATTTGAAGTCCTAAAGGAGTATTGAAATTCTGCAAAATTCAAGGACAAGTCTGACAAGACAAAGAAAAATCGAGCTTCAGATGTCAGGGGCAGTTTGCATACTTGTGGTTTCATTCTTATGTTAGAACATAAGAAAAGACTGGTAATATTTGATATTCTTTATTATTTTTATTTTACTTAATTATTTTTTAAGAAACAACAATTTTTGCATGAACATTTTTTTTTTCCTTTATAGTCGAAGTAATTTGGTCGCCCACCCACAAAGGCTAAGTTGTTTCTTGCGACATGGAAAGAGAGACAGTTCGGGATTTGTTGATAGGAGGTCCGAGAATACTTATGTAAGTATACATTATTTGTGTTTTCTTATATTATTCTATTACGGTTAACTAACCTTTTGATAATACAACTTATTTCATATATCTATGATGCTTGCAGGCTGACTTCCAAACACA
Source organism: Diospyros lotus (assembly GCF_014633365.1). Taxonomy (NCBI): domain Eukaryota; kingdom Viridiplantae; phylum Streptophyta; class Magnoliopsida; order Ericales; family Ebenaceae; genus Diospyros; species Diospyros lotus. The sequence goes on from NC_068348.1 coordinate 7,789,327, forward strand.
ACAACACAAGGCATTATCACAGGCATCGACATTTGGCCAATCAGAAGATAATAACATTGTTTAGCCCTCACATCCAGCTATTGACGAGAGATCAATATGGTTGAAGGTTGAGGGCGGCAAGAAAAAGGGTCGTGCGCGTTTATGGGATAGGGTCAGAAGCGTATGTCATCCTTGGTTCTATTACCTACCATCACCAACGCCACCGCCGTCATCGTCGAGCTCATTGGTAGAGCAGATTCAAGAAGTTGTTAGGATAGCTATTGAACCCTTTCACGATCGCATGTTAGCCCTTGAAGGTAGGTTACCTTCCTCGCCGCCGTCTTCATCATCACCACCCCCGGATCTTTCAAATCATTAAAAAGATCCATTATTTGTATGGATGATAGAATTTATTATGTATTTTTACTATTTATGGACGTGTTATTAGTACAAATGATAGATTTTATGATCTATTTCTAATATTTATGGATAATGTGTACTACTTTATGGATTTATTGTATGGTATGGATGATTTTTTTCAGTTCGTATATGTGTTTATCAGGTTGAATTTTGAAATTTTTTAAGAGAAAATTAAATTAATTTTTTAATTATATTTAAATTTGAGACGGATTTAGAGATGGAAAAATCCATCTCAAAATCCCTCTAAAAAATCGATAGAGTGAAAATTCGTCTCAAATTTGAGAGGAATTTTTTCGTCTCTAAATCCGTCTCAAATTTAGAGACAAAAAATCCATCTCAAAATCCCTCTCAAATTTGAGACAGAAAAAATTTGTCTCGGAATCCCTCTCAAATTTGAGATAGAAACAATCCATTTCATAATTCTTCTCAAATTTGAGATGAAAAAATCCCTCTTAAATTTGAGACGAAAAAATTCGTCTCAAAACCCCTCTCAAATTTAAGACGAAAAAATTTATCTTAAAATCCCTCTAAAAATTGAGACAGATTTCGAGACAATAAATCCGTCTCAAATTTTAGACAAAAAAAATTCGTCTCTAAATCCCTCTCAAATTTGAGATGGAAAAATCCATCTCAAATCCGTCTCAAATTTTGTGACGAGCATATTTGCGACGGACCAAAATTCATCTCAAACAGAAAATCAGTCTCTAAATCCATCTCTAAACAGCTTATTATAACTACTCATCTACATATAGCATATGTGAATTATTTATCAACTTGATGATTTTGACGGTGCATGAAACTAACCGCTAATATATTTGTTTGGAAAACACGACTACTAGCTCATATCACAGGTTGCTTCAAGCTTGAAATTAAGTAGTTGAATCCTTTAAAAGAGGAATCACGGGGAGTGTTGACTTTGCTCTTAAATGTTTTGATGATGATTAGTTTAGTAAAACTTTAATGTAAGATTTCTTCTCTATTAAGGATGTTTTGAGATTTATCTCAAGGAATCTTGTTATGTTATGTCTTCTTATATTATGATCTCATAGGCTTATTAATATATTTTGTATATGTAAGAAATTGTTTAGAATATTGGTTAAAGATATGTTAAGTCTATTTTGATAGGTAATATATATGTTAAGGTTGTCTTGAGCTCATATAAGATCAAGGAATCTTGATAGCTTTGTCTTTTAATGTTCTCATATGTATTAAACTTGATTTAGCCATATGCTTTATTTATATATAACTATATATATATATTAATATGCCTCTTTTTTGAGGTCATCTTATAATGCATGAGTTGCTTTGTAGAGCCCATGACATGCTTAATGCTTTATGTAGTAGCATTACTCAAAGTTTTAGAGTAATATATTCTATATATGTTGCCTGATAATTATGTGTTAATCATGAAGTCTTTTGAGTAAAAGATTATATACTCAAATGAGGGTAATTGAGTTTTGATATTCAGAGAAATTAAATTATTTTATCTATCATGTTAAAGTTATGTTAATAACCTTACTATCTCGATGTTTAATCTTGTTCTTGTTGTCAATAGACGACTCTAGAATCTCAAGGGATATACTAAATATCCAATTGCATTAGTGTCATGAATAAATGTCATATATTCTCATGACACTTAGAGTGTGTTTGATTGCACATATTTTTCATGAAAAATATGTAATTATTATACATTTTCTATGGAAAACAATCAAACACTCTTAATTTTTTCATGGAAAAATATGTATGGTACAACCATTTAAAGCTTCTTTCCATGGAATTCATTTTCCAAGGGGGTGAGATGGTTTTTGTTTTCTAGGCAGAAAGAAGCTTTAAATGGTTGTACCATACATATTTTTCCATGAAAAAATTAAGAGTGTTTGATTGTTTTCCATAGAAAATGTATAATAATTACATATTTTCCATGGAAAATATGTGCAATCAAACACACTCTTAGAGTAAGCTTAAGGTTAGGGAATATCTTAAGCATTCTAGTTATGTGAAATCAACACTCAAATCTAAAAGGAATGTGCTTTAATTGATGCTCTAGTGTTATTCATCTTTGCTCTTGAGCAAATGAATATGTAACGACTCGTTAGTGAGTCTAGACATTTATTAATATTTTATTTTTGGGCATTGAAAATTTTACCCCTATTAAATTAAATGTTAAAAATATTTTTATGTGGAAAAATTTATGTAAGTAAATAATGTGGATAAATTATAAATGTTATTATCATATTTTCTGAAAATAGGTCGAATAAAAAAATGAAGAAATGAAATGAAAAATGGTTGAAAAGTCCAACTTAGTGGGCTAAATTGGATTTGGACCTAGGGTTGAAAGATCTAATGTGATGGATTGTTAAAAGATTTAAAATAAACTCATCTCTAATGGATTCGGTTGCTGAAATTGGGTTAAGCCCAAGTGCAAATTGTGATGTATTTTATTTAAGTTAAATGAAATAGGTTGGGACTAAGTTGAAGAGTTAGCCCATTGGGCTTAATAAACGTATTGGGCCATTGATTTGGGCTTGGGCTCATATATATAAAATGTGGTGGTGTTGCATGGATACAACAATAAATTTGTTAAATAGAAACGTTGTCTTCAAGCCACCTGAGCTTGCAAAAATAAGAAAACTGTAATGACCAGCCTCCCGGAGTCTTCGCGCACATAGAGGATCCGTGAGAGGGTTATTAATTGAATGATATAGAACAACAATGCAAGTTAGAACCCACACACAACCCTTATTGAAACCATAACCTTTTTATCACATAGCATCTCATAACCATTCTCAACATTAGCCCACATGGGCTTACATAACATACATCTATTTTAAAAACATACGAAAAACATTACACTAAGTCATTAACACAACAACACCCAAGATCCTAAGTTCGGGAGAACTCTGCACCTGCTATCCTGACTCAATGATCTAGACCCAACCCACGCCGAACGTTCCTGCCTACTCAGGCAAATCCCTTACCTAGAATGATGAAAAGTAAGGGTGAGTCATAAGACTCAGCAAGTTCAAGAAAGAAAAGCATTAGGCTCAAGCAAAAACTCTTCCCCAACATCTCAAGTAATTCATGTCAATGCAGCGACATACCATGCCATGCACATTACATGTCTTAACACTAAATATATAAACATAAAATAAATTGCACATAGAAGGTCCTTGGGGCCCACATAA